>NW_006785484.1:1573848-1625001 GCF_000442215.2 Lipotes vexillifer | reverse complement strand
TCCCTACATGGGTCAGTTTCTGGATACTGGACAACACCCACCGCATACCTCAGCTCACTGCCTCAATAACTGGCATCTCTTAGAGTCCTAACCCCAAACCACACACTCCTGCATCCTTAATTCTTCTTCCTCCTACATTCTCTCACCTCAGCAGTTTTTGATTTCTGTATTTTGATGCTCTTTTATTTTATACATAAAGATACATGACCGTATTTTTTCAGAGTTGGGCAACACCAAAATAAAACTAATTTCTTTTACAACATTAATAATTTTTACTCTGAATTCTAAATTCATACACTAATGTACTCTCTCTTAATGTTTTTGTGATGGTCTGAGACATCATTGCCCGTCCTTTATTTCTAATCTTTAGGTATCATTTTAAAGTATGTTAGTCTTCAATTAGTATATAATGGAATGCATCTTTTCCCAAGATAGTTTAATCCACTTTCATTTTTAACATTTATTGGTGTGTTTGGTCTTCTTAATTTCTGTTTTCTGATTTTATGCTCATTTTATTATTTATCTTTCCTCCTTTGGTTTATATAAGCTATGTTTTTAATTTTTAATAAGGCTGAAGTTTAAAAAAATATTGTTGGCAAGTGATACCATCTACATCAACACAACTTACTATCTACATTAACATGACTCTATTATGCCAGGAAATTCTTGCCCAGAAAAATGAAGTTGCAGTAACTTTATTGCTTCTTTCAGGAACTTGCTGAAAATCCACTTATCTGAACAATAGACTATTCACCCTGTTCTCTTCAGTATAAGGAACAAAAGTCCTTTCTTCCTATTAAACAACAGCTTGCCCAAGTGGATTCATCAAATTATTGTTTATTCATTAAAGACTCACTTCAAAAATCTCACTTCTCTGCATCCATCAATCCTCAACTATTATACCACAAACTTTGCCAACTCCCAATCGAGTCCTTGCATCGAAAGATCTACCTTAAATCAGATCACAAAAACCTCATAGATCTCCCACTTTGGGCTTTTCCCTTTAGAGATGCTACTAAGACTCTGCCCGCCATCACTACAGTAAATGATAAACTTGGCTTTGCTTGAATCTGCAGGTTATTTTGATGATCTCTTTGGGGAGTCAGCTGTCAACACCATCTTATTTTTATTCCCTCAGCAGTTAATGTGATAATTTTATGCATGTATTTTTCATGTCTATGTCAAAAATTTTTGAAGTCTAACTTTTTATAGAAGATGAAAATGCACAGTTTTTATTTCATCTATAGACCTGACCCCTTTTCCTAGCTTTTGTTCATATGATATAATATGGAATTACAATGACAAAGCTGACGATTTTACATTATACATGCTCTTTCAATAATTATTTCTGACATGTGTATCCGATTTTATAAATACATAAACATCCATGATGGAAATTTTAGCACATTTTGTTTTATATCAGCTCCGTTCTACCTCTTCTAGCATCTACTATATAGTATCTATATAATGTAAGATTTTCAATCCACATCTATTATTCATTTTCTTCTGCACCTTCTCATTCAAAAATTATTTTTGAAGTTTAATATTACAATTGCATCTCTCTTGATTACTGACAGTTTTTAAAAGACTGTCATCTTCCTTCTCTGAAATTCTTTTAAAAACTGTCATTTTCCTTCTCTGAAATTCTTTGATCCATTCTTTCGAATAGCAGGAGGGTGTCTTTGATTTTATTTTTAGGAAGAGGGCCTACATTTTCCTGCCAGCAGAATGACCTCATGAGTTTAAATGCAAATCAGACAAAGGCCATGTGAGGTATACAAAATTCTACTGGATATCATTCTTAACGTCTCCTCAGTTATATGAGTTTGAGAATATATATTTTAAAAATGAGCTCACTGAACTGACAAGTCTTTATCCTGGGGTAGAAATTATATTTATACGTCTTTAAAATTCCACCAAATTTGTAAGTCTGAGTTAGCAAGGATCAACGTAATGTACTTCAAGATGGGGGGAAAAAGCAGCAAAAGTCAAATCAAATCAGTGATTTGGGTAAAAGTTACGGAATCTGTAAACAGATAGGTGAATTAGAAAATATGTATAACTTGAATTTGAGGAAATAGGCAAATTGATCACACCTTGGAGTTATGGAGACATAACAAGGAGACTATAAAATAGATCTCAATGAGTCCCAGCAGGGTAGTCACTAAAAATCCAGGCAGTCTCTGGTCATGAATAAATCCAGTTAATTAAAAGTATAACTATATTCCTTAAATATGAACACAATACTTAAACTTTATAATTAAGTATAAAAAATTTGAGACTAACAAAATCATCGTATTAACATTTTTTCTGTAAATACTGAATTTGTACACACTATAAATATGCCTTTGAAAAATTTTAAGAAAATAAAAACTTTAAATTTTTTTAAGTTTAAACCTTAATAAATGAAAAAAACTTGATAAATATTCTAGAAGGTTGTTTTTATTAATTCAGTCTCTTGGGGGTACTTAGAGAAAGCAAATATACTGAATTTCTAAAAGCTGTTTAAAATATTTGAGATGTTCAAGCTTGGAATGGGAACCAAATATTTGCCAAAGATCCCTTAAAAGTGATTGCTAATAATATCTGCTGGACTTTAAAATAATAGATTTGTGAGCTATGCTTAAAGCCTAAGAAAGACTTAGTTTTCTTTTCACAACTGTAACTTTAATAAATTGAATAGTTATTTTTTTTAAAAATAAAATACTTCTGAGTAGTATTTTTCTATATGTACAAGCATCCCTTGGGGGCACCAAAGAATCCTTACATGAATATATCCTTCCTTTCATGTTGCTCATCAAGCATTTATTTAATCATTAAACATAGATCTATTAAATGCTTATTACAATCTATGTAATGGGCAAAATACCGGTGATACACTGAGAAATGAGGAAGGGTAATATGTTCACACAGACACATATTTTTGAGCGTCTGTAAATTTTGTAAGACGAAGATGTCTAAGCATAACTAAGTTATAGACTGCTGCTTCCTTTCCCACCAAATCCCTGCCTGTTGCACATCCCTTTTATCAGTGGTATTAGAGTGGTGGTGAACATTTTTTGTATCTAGCTAAGGGAAAGATGAATTTACGATACACTGATCTTGGTTTTAGTGGGATATATGTATGTGATTCACAGTCATTGATGTGTTCAATTAGGTTTTTGCTAACTAGGCTGGTGAGCTGCTTCCTGGAAAATTCTCAGTGCCTACAGGGTTGACAGTCCTGGCATCATGACACAAAGATACAAGGACAGAAGGATCACAGTGGAGCCATGCCCCTGACCTCACAAGTATGTGGCTCACTGAGGAGAAGCAAGGCCTGTAACGTCCAGAGTCAGATGACAGTCTATGGAAAATTCTGACAGCAAAGGTCTCTATCATTGAGAAGCTACTTGATAATATAGCATACGTAACAATAAATGCACCATACATTTTCATTCCTCTTCGGATGGGAATTATGAGAACTTCAGAATTCTTGATTTCACATTGGACAAATTGAGTAGCAGCATATTAAGTCACATCTCAGCTCCTTTGACACATCTAGTCCTGATGACATCTTATGAATCCAGACAAAAGAGCACACAAAACTGCTCACAAAACAGAAACAATCAACCATAGCGGAAGAACGACTGAGTTATCCTTCAATTCTCCCTCTAGGAAATAATATTGGGAAATCACTGTCACATGAAAGAAAGAATGATATCAGTGATATCCAAAGATATGCCCACAAAAAAGGCAGGGAAAAGAGTCCTGTAGAGGCGTGACTCAGTTAATTAAAAGAAAATAGGGCTTCCCTGGTGGCGCAGTGGTTAAGAATCCGCCTGCCAATGCAGGGGACATGGGTTCGATCCCTGGTCTGGGAAGATCCCACATGCCGCGGGGCAACTAAGCCCGTGCGCCACAACTACTGAGCCTGCGCTCCAGAGCCCGCGAGCCACAACTACTGAGCCCATATGCCACAACTACTGAAGCCTGTGCGCCTAGAGCCTGTGCTCCACAATAAGCTACTGCAATGAGAAGCCCGCACACCGCGACGAAGAGTAGCCCCCGCTCGCCACAACCACAGAAAGCCCGTGCACTGCAACAAAGACCCAACACAGCCAAAAATAAATAAATAAATAAATTTATTATTTTTTTTTAAATACTATTTTTCTCGACTTTGTAACATGTGTGGGTTTTTTAAAAATAGGCTTTAAAATCATTTGTGATTTATGATTTTTAATGATTTATTATTTATTTCATGATTTATTTTCTCATTCTAATTAAGTATCAGCCCTATGCCTAATTCTTTTTTCATAATTTTATATACATTTTTCTTTTTCAAGAAGGCTGCAATCATTATAAAAGTTTCAGACCTCAAAAACCAGGACTTATCACTACTAGTGGACCAAACAGCTGAAGTTCCTGGCTTAATGGAACTTAGATTGCAGTGGGAAAGCGTCCATCATTGCCCTTTAACAGTAATAGTGATGGTTTGGCTTAGGTTTTTGCTTTCTTAAAATCTTTTTTTACTCCTAAACCTGTAGACATCATTTTATTTAATTCTGGGTTTTAATATTGTGGAAGACTGGCATAATGGGAAACAGAAGACAACAGGGCAATGAGAGGTAGACTGGCATTACGACATTAAAAAAAAGGAAGTGCTTCAGTGGAAGACAACTCATGTCTATAGCACACCCTCTGAGTTATCAGAATCTTGTTCTGTTCCTTGACTTTGAGCTATGTTACAACTCTGTAAATTGTGGATAACTGAGATATGCAAAGTATGTCTTATCCGGTAGAGGTTCAGACTGTCTTCACTCCCACCCTGGTTTTTGTCTTTGCTTGCAATTCATCTCAGCATTCCTTCACTCCAGATAAATTTGTGCTGTTTGTGCTCTGTGTTGTCTTTCTCTCTGAACAAGTTATAACACCAGCCTGGGCCCCTCATATGAGTAAAATAAAATCTTTAATACACATGTTCATGTTGATATCTGTATGTAGGTCATGATTTTATCTCTTCCCAAAAATTATCTTTCAATAATGGTCAGGTCTATCTAATTCCCTCTCTCCCAGAAGAGAAAGTCGAATTTAGCCTGATTTTTGTCTCCGTATAGATTACTTGATTTTTCCCTCTAGATCTTATGCTATTTTTCTTTAGATTTGAAGATATAAAGTGTCATCATAGATGAATGCTATTAGTTTGTTTTGACATGGTGCATTTAAAAATATAGTTGACAACCTCCAACTTAAGTCAAAGCACAATTTTTAAAAAAATCATTCTGATTATCTTAAGTATTTGTGAACTCTCTGGTTTAGTGGGATTTGTGGATGTTATTGAATATTGTTGAAATGCAACAAACTACTGATTTTTCACATTAAAGCATTAAACTATTTTAGAGTTAGACACAGCCCAAGAGACATTGTGTAAGTCCACATTCCTGTGCAGTTTTTTTATTTCATGCCCATTGAGCCTATTTTGATCCCTTCTAATGGTATTATTATCTTAAATTCCAAGGATAAATTTAAAACATCACGTGTACTATGATGTTATTTTGAACTAAGAGTTGTTCTCCAGATGGATTATTTGAGACTCTGTTGCAATGTTGTCACCAAAGCTTATGTGCCTTGTAATGATGCAGTTTATGGAAGTCTTAGGCTTAAAGTATCACATATTTAGCATGCTCAGACTGTCAGTTTAAATAAAGAGGAATGATTATTTTTAGAAAATAAACGCGCTGCTTAAAACCTGCCATTTTTCTGCATCTGTATTTTCTTTTTCAAGATTTTGTTTCATTTGTCACTTCCCCTTTATAAAAAATGAAATTTTTAATAATTTTTTATAAATGTATAAAAAGTCCCCTTCATAAAAAATGAACCAGGGCTTCCCTGGTGGCGCAGTGGCTGAGAGTCCGCCTGCCGATGCTAGGGGACACGGGTTCGTGCCCCGGACCGGGAAGATCCCACATGCCGCGGAGCGGCTGGGCCCGTGAGCCATGGCCGCTGAGCCTGCGCGTCTGGAGCCTGTGCTCCGCAACGGGAGAGGCCACAACAGTGAGAGGCCCATGTACCACAGGAAAAAAAAAAAAAAAATGTAGGTATATCATAATACTATCTAGAAAAAATTCTTTCAGGACAAAGTCTACAATATAATGTTAAGTGAAAAAAGAGAACTACAGAGAGACAAAAATCATATCTATCTTAACATTATAATAAAATAAAGTTAAAATAAATACGTTATAATGAATTTATTTAATTATTTTTAAAAGACTGAAAGATACACAAAAGGCTTTATCTCTGGATGTTGAGATTAAGGGTGATTTTAATTTTCACATTTATACTTTTTTACACCTTAAGTTTTATATAACATGCTGAGATGAATTTAAATAAAGAAAAAATAGTATTAAGGAAATGAAAAAAATTAATACTCTGATGGTAGAGTTTAAATTCTTCGGGTGACACATAAAGCAAATACGTACACTGTGGCCCCAGCCTGCCTCTCAGACCTCACCTCCCTCATCCCACCCTCCACACACACCTCACATCCTACACTCCAGCCACACAGAGAATATGGACTCTATACCCCTCACCCTTTGCACAATCACATTCCCTGCTTTTGTTGTTTCTGCCTCCAGAAAACCTTCCCTAACTTCTTTCAATGGTATCAGCTGTATCCACAGCATTTCAGAAATCCCTCTTCAGTGGAACTTATCATATTTGGGCTATTTCTTTACATTTTCTCCACTCACCTGTGGGTTCTGAGTTCAGGGACCACATCTGATACATCTTTGCACCTCCAGTGTCTCTGCCTGAATCTAGTGGGCTCTAAATTTGTTGAATAAATGAGTGAATGAACAACGCAACCCAAAAAAGATTATGGGAGCTTTTTTTCCCATTTCATGTGAACTTCACTTCCTGAGAAGCCCGAAAATACTTCCTGCATCCTCTGTTGTCTGAATTGACATTCTTTTCTACAAGTTCAGTGAAAAAAGCCAAATATGGATGGTCTGTGTTGATGAAAACTTCCTTTTCTTCCAGAACAAACAGAAGAAACACTTCTTTGTATCTCTGGGGAGAAACTGGTTTTCTCTTAAGAAATGTCCAGTTTATAAATAAAGAAAGCAATTTCTGAAACTTGCTGCAGAATCATATCTAGGTCAGAAATTATCATCCTTTTGTGTATATCTCACTTATTTTGGAGTTATGTATTATTCTGGTAAAAATACACCATGGGGAGCTTATTAGCTCCTGTAAAAAGGAACTTGGTTGAGTGTGTAATACAAAAATTCTAGATTTCATACAGTCAGTCCCATGAATACGCCCTCATCTTTCAGATAAACTTGGCAGTGATATGTTTAATAATTACAGAGTATTTTTTCCTCAAAGGACTTGGATTTCTTTACCCTCCCTTTAGCACTCCTTTGGAGAAGGTAATCTTCACATCATAAAACAGATGAGAACATGGAAACCTGGTGTTTATGGGTTGAGCTGTGTCCTCTCAAAAGATATGTCGAAGTTCTAACCCCCAGTACCTCAGAACATGACCTTATTTGGAAAGCAGGTCCCTGAGACGTAATTAGTGAAGATGAGTCCAAATAACGTAGGGCGGGCTCTTAACCCAAGAGGACTGGTGGCTTTGTTAAGAAAAGGAGGAGACACTCAGAGACAGAGACACAAGGGGCAAAGCTAAGTGGCAACAGAGGCAGAGATTAGAGGGATGCATCTATAAGCCAAGCAATGGTGAAGATCTCTGGCAAACACTAGGAGCTAAAAGAAGCAAAGGGAGGTTCACCCCTAGTGTCTTCAGTAGCTTGATTTCAGACTTCCGGTCTCCAGAACTATGAGACAATGTACTTCTGTTATGTTAAGCCACGTGGTTTGTGGTACTGTGCCAGAGCAGCCCTAGGAAACAAATACACGTGGAGAGACTCAACCCATTTCCCAGGATTTTGCATCTAATTTAGATGAAAATAGGACTAAGTCCAAGCCTTCTGTCCCCTGAGTCAGTCTATGGTCAAATGGCAAACAACCGTAACTCTGTAGTTATAATTCTCCCGGTTGTGCCATAAATGTTGGCCATGACTATTGAGTCCTGCAAGTTGTAGAAGGTGGAACATGAATTTGCAGAGAGATAAACTTGTCTTTCCCTTAATTTTCCATTTAACCTTTTGCAAGGTTGGTCTAAGAGTCAAGAACAAACCCAGTGGGGTTAAACTAGGCTATAATTCTGCATTATCATTCATGTAGTCATTTATCTGTCCTGATGTACTGTGAAGTCAAGATTTCTGCCTATTAACCTTTCAGCCAAAGCAAGCCTGACTCTTGGGTTAGAAGCTAAAATGTTAGGAACAATTACCTTAAATGGCACTGCATTTCACACAAGGAATTTGGCCTTGTGGATGCTCTTTTTTTAAGTAGCCATTTGTTACCTAAAAGAGGAAAAAGGGATGAGAATAAAGGATGAGACAAAATGAATAAAATGTATATAGATTCAAACCAGGAATTAATTTAAGTGCCTGTAAGTGATCAACTTGTGAGGCTCACTGAAAGCAAACACGTGACATGAGAGGCAGAAGGGTGTCATTTTTTTTTTTTAATTTATTTATTTTTGGCTGTGTTGGGTCTTCGTTGCTGCGCGTGGGCTTTCTCTAGTTGCAGCGAGCGGGAGCTACTCTTCATTGCGGTGCGTGGGCTTCTCATTGAGGAGGCTTCTCTTGTTGCAGAGCACAGGCTCTAGGCGCGCGGGCTTCAGTAGCTGTGGCACGCGGGCTCAGCAGTTGTGGCTCGTGGGCTTCAGTAGTTGTGGTTCACAGGCTCAGTAGTTGTGGCGCATGGGCTTAGTTGCTCTGCGGCATGTGGGATCTTCCCGGCCCAGGGCTCGAACCCGTGTCCTCTGCACTGGCAGGTGGATTCTTAACCACTGCACCACCAGGGAAGCCCCAGAAGGGGGTCATTGTTAAGAGTACCCAGTATGGGTCCAAACTTTCAGTTTTAAAATCCTGGCTCTACCATTTACCAGCATTAAGATGCTGGGCAAGGCACGTAATCTGCCTCCATCTCCTCAAACATCAAGTTCAAGTTTGGGATAAAAAGAGTATCTCCTCATAGCATTGTTGTGAGCGTAAAAAGTTCTTACCAGGCAAACTCAAGGGACACAAATGCTGACGGTACTTTGACCCTAGTCTATACCTAGTCCATCCCAATCCATCCACGACAACTCACCCAGCGCCACCCTTCCGCAGGGCATCCTCAGCAGCCTCAGGCAACTAACCAGACCTGGAGAACTAGAGGTAAGGCATCCTCAGCTCTGCCTCTGAAAGCCCACCAATCCTTGAGGTCCACACTTCCCCAAACCGTAAAGAGGTCCACTTTTTCGCTGCTTATTCAAAGAAAGACTCAACCAGATCAGTCTGGATAGGTCTGCCTTCTTAGCAAGCAAGAAATTAAGCTTTTTATTTCAGATCTTGAATGTGGCTTCTTCCATCAACATCATAAGGATTAAATCACACAGATCCCTTAGGCAGTGCCTGGTGTATAGTAAGCAGTCAATAAATGTGCATTATAGTTATTCAAAACTGTGGTGGCCCTGACCTATTGGATAGACCAAAAGGAAGCAGAGGCAGTAAACGTAGTATTCAAAATTGAGCATTCGGGAATCAGGACAACTGAGTTCAAAATCTAGCTGCCACTTAGCTATTTAAATACAAGCAAATTACCTACCCTCTATAAGAGAGGTTGGCAAACTACAGCCAGCTGAATCCAGCCCGCTGCTTGCTTTTCTAAACAAAGTCTTATTGGAACTCTGCCACACCCATGTGTATATTTAATGGCTGTGGCTGCCTGTGAGCTCCAACAGAGCTGAGTAGTTACAACAGAGACCGTATAGCTCACCAAGCCTTAAAATATTTACTATCAGGCGTTTTACAGAAAAAGTCTGCCCTGCTCTGTAAACCCCGAGCACCGCATTTCTAGTAGTCCCTCAGTTATCTTCAGGGGATTGGTGCCAAGACCCCCGTGGATACCAAAATCGAGGGATGCTCAAGTCCTTTATATAAATGGCATAGCATTTGCATACACTAGGTATACTATACATCATCTCTAGATTCCTTATAATACCTAATACAACGTAAACGTTACACAAATAGTTTTCGGTTCACAGCAAATTCAAGTTTTGCTCTTTAGAGCTTTCCGTTTTTGTTTTTTTTTTCTTCTGAATATTTTCAGTCCCATTGGTTGAATCTGCAGCTGCAGAACCCGCAGATACTGAGGGCCGACTGTATAAATGATGTCAATCACAGGACCTCCTTCACAGGGTTTAGTGACAGTCGATGAAAGAATATACGTAGCGTGTGCAGGAAAGCATTTAGCAGAGTACGTGCTGCAGCAGGATCAGAAACCGGCCAGCTGAAGCAGTGGCCAAGGCTACAGTTTTTATCTGTTTTTACTTTTTTTATTGAATTTGAATTATCTTAGGTGAGGCATTACTCTCGAGTTGGGGCACAGCTCTCACCCTTTCTCTTTTCTTTAAAATTAGGTTGACTTCACACTGTTTACCTGCCCAGCTCCTGCAGGCATTTCAACTGGAATGCACCATTCTAAATGTTAGTCATGCCATTACTCTTCCTTCCAAGAGAACCTAAAATCCCACGAGTCCTCCTTGAGTTTACGTATACACCTAAATATTTTCTTTAAAAGAGAGCAATCTGCACATCGTAGAAGCATCCTTCATGTGATTTAAATTAATTAAGTACTAGCACCTATTACGTGTTTGGCCTTGTTCCAGGCACTGGAGAAGGGAGAATTACTTTAAGTCGAGTTGATAAGAAAAGCCTCGGTGGGATGGAAGTATTTGAACTGAGCCAGTCATGGAAAAGGTAGAGAAGAGCATGCTGGGCAGAGTAAAGTCCTTGAAGCTGTCTCAGTTTAGCTCCTTCAATGAAAGGCAGTAAGACAGGAGGGCTGAAGCCGAGAGACAGGGACGGTGACGCAAAATGAGACAGAGCCAGGCAAGGTGTGGATCAGGCCTGGTCTCATGGGCTAAGGTAAGAGGACAAGCTTTTCTTTCAGATGCATGAGAAACTGCTGAGGCTTTTTAAACATTTCAGAATGTTTGTGATCGGATTCACCCTCTGATAGGTGTCTCGGTGTGCTCTTTGGAGAATGGAATGAATGAATGAATGAATGAATGAATGAATGAACGAACGAATGAATGGTGAAAGCCAGGTTTCTGTGTTCATTATTACCAAGTCAACAGGGGAGGACTTAACAAATCTGCTGAAAGCAGGAGGCTGGAAAGCCCATCGGAACCCTTCCTGTAGTGAGTGCTGGGTGTCATTGGACACTAGCTGTGTGTGCCAGACCCAGAAAGAGGAAAACACCAATTGGGTGATGATGAGCCGATCTGGAATCACAGCAGGTGGTATAACTGTCCTCCCCAAACGTTCTTGAAAAAGTCTGTTGTGCAAATATTTAAACTTTTGAGATTCAAGCCAGAAATAACCAGATCTACATGCAAACATGTAGAAATCTTTCAGGCTCTGGTTCAAAAGAATCTAGACAAGGGATCCTTTGCTGTTACGTGTGTTTTGTGAATTCTGGCAGGGTAGGATATACTTTGAAAATCCTTTGCCCAGAACACCTTGGCATTGCCTCTAAAATTAAGTAACTAATACAGCCTGGAGCTCTTTGTGTGGGTCTAGATACCTAATTGGTCTGTTCCATTTTGACTTACTTGACCAGTTCATTCATTCACAATATTATTTTGGCTGATACACGTTTTAAAATATTTACAACATATGAAGTAATGTGTTAGACACATAACATTGCATCTTATCCTCACAAGCCTCTATAATTAGTAACATTAATAATAGCAAAAGGGTGAATACATGAGAGGTGTTTAGAATAGTGCCTCTCACTCAATACCTATTAGCTAGTATCATCACCATCATTATCATTACTATTATTATTGCCATAATTTAATACTCTTATTTGCTACTATTAACTCAACTGATAGATGAAGAAACTGAGGCTCAGAGAAATTAAACAACTTTCCCAAGGTCAAATGCCAGGGTGAGCATTGGAACTCCAGAGTCTGACTTCAGAACCACCAGGCTCCCCAGATCTACAATGATAATTATCTGGTTGAAAATGTATTATTATTTGGGCCAATATTTGAATCAGTTGTTTATACGATTTCTCCCTGATGTCACTTTAAGATTTCCTATATACCAACAAACACACACACACAAGCACACACACACACACACACACACACACAGAGCTGCCCATACAAAAACACATTCACAGTTGCAGTACACTTAGGACCTCTAATAAATAACAATAATAAACTCTTTGTGTGATAAATGTGCTGTTTTCTAGTAAAAAAAAACAACAACAAGAAGTTACTTTTTAAACCTTTAAAATTACATTACAGACCTAACAGTGTAAAATAATTCTCAGTGAAAAATATCTCATGATTATGATTCCAAATCATAGCAATAAATCTCCTAATGTTGCCATTGCCATTTCAGTGGGCGCAGTACGTTATGTGCAAAGGCCTGGAGAAATTCCCGAAGACGTTTTCTGATTAATGCACAATTTTAACATTTTTCTTTATTTATTATTTTTGCTTGGCTCAGGTGTTTCCTGAACAAGGTCTCAGGGAAGCAAAAAAAGAGGATTATTTCCGTGGGAACATATGCAGAACTTAAAAACCTGCAAATTACTGTCAATATGGTAAATATTATTAAAGTGGAGGAAAATAACACTGACGAAACCTGCAAGCAAACAGACTGTGCTGAATCCTGGGCCGTGTTACCCACTGAGAAATGCAGCATTCACTTTGCTTGTCTGGGATTTTTGTGACAGGTTCCAGGAGTACAAACAGCTTTCTCTCCGCTCCCTTCTGCTTCTGGCCGTTGATAGCACGTGCCAAGACCTTCTCCTCGCTCTATTTAGTGACTCAGGATCACGCAAGGCTTGAGTCAGATTACAGAATAATTCCTATTTGTCCCCTTTTGTGCTCTTTATTTAAAGTTCACTGAAGGGGAGTTTCTTTGCCAAATTAATTGGCAGGCTCTGTATCTATCGCCAAACCAGGCTGGCGTAAACGACAGAATCCCTCCTCATCTTTACCCCTGGGAAACCACCTACAAAGCCACGACTTGCTTTAGTGATTATGGGATTTCCAGTTCATCCTTCTTGCCAGGAGCCCTTGTCTAAATGCCAGAAACTAACTGGGGTACAAGTGTGCCAACCCAAAGACTAAAAACTCCTTTTTTCCTCAGTCACAGAACCTCAATTTCATTCAACTGTCTGGCAGAGGTCCGTCAGGAAAGAAAGGAGCAGACCCCAATGTAGGGGTGGTCATGTGACCCAGATGGTCATGTAAGCTGAGTGTGGCCAATGAGAGCTAAGCAGAAATCCTCTGGGGGCCCCTGAAACAGTGAGTTTTCACCCCTGCCAAGAGTATGGCATTGGAAAAGAAATAATCTGCACGCCTCCTCCTTGCTTTGGAAATAATTGGGTAAGGACGTCATGCTCAGATGCGTCAGGTCTATCTTATAACTAAGTGGAAAGTTGAGAGAATTGCAGGGTTACTGATCTGGGGCCCCAATATTGCTGAGCCACTGAATCATCACTAGCAAATCACCTTTTGCCAGAACTTTATGTGAGAAAATGAAAACCTCCTTAAAGATCCTGAAAAGTGAATATTCACTTACTTGCAGCCAAAAGCATTCAAAACTCTTACACCAATACTGATCTCTTATGCATTTCCCTGACTTTTCTAAAACAGTATGAGGGTTAAGCTGGGACAGATTCTTGCATCAGTCCTGAGGAAGTGGCTCTTACAAAGATGGCTGCTCTTTGCATTGGGGTAAGTGGAGAGTAGGCCTGGCTGGGGGTGGTGGATGGATGGACAGGCAGCTGTCATGGGCCCTGAAGCCTTCCTGCATATTCTTGCTGGGTGTGCCAAGAAGGCAAGGCCCTGACTGCTGTTTATCCAGGTCACTTTTCAGGGCTCTGTTTACAGCAAGCAACTTTAAAGGACGAGGTAACATCTCCTCCAGACAATGAGCAGGCTTGCTTACAGTTTACTATAACAGCAGTGGATTCCCCAAGCTCAGGGCTCCTCAGTTGTAATACAAACCCACTTGAGCCCCTCTGCACTGGCAACTCTCCCTTTCCTCACCTCCTGTGGGACTTGGAGGGCAATGGGAACCAAGCCAAAGATAAGCTCATGCTACTTGCTATGCATAATAAAGTCCTTTGTCTCTGACCCAAGAACCTCATGTCTCCTGTCAGCATGTATGAAACTGTATGCGTGTATGAAGCAGGATAAAATCTCAGACCCTTCACAGTTGTTAACAGATCTGTGGAGCAAAATGTTCCTCTTGGTGACAGTCAGATTCTCCCACATCCTCAGACTATGGCCTTCACTCCCATCATCCCTCCCATGAAAACCTACTTCCTTGAAGTCCTGATATTACAGCACTCAAGAGCATAGTGTTTGAAATTTGACCAACTCATTGTAGAGTCTGCCATTTACCAACTATATGACTCTGTGCAACTTTTTTAACCTCTCTGAGCTCCAATTTTCTCACCTAAAAAGGAAGAATAGTCATAGTCCCTTTTCAAAATGTTGTTAGTTATAATATTCTTAAAGCATGAATGCGATGTCGAACACGCTGTAAGCAAACAATCTTCACAGCTTCCCCCCCAGACCAAACCACCACAATCTCTTTCCTATGTAACAGCAACTGTCCCTTAACCAGTGTCCCTGCTTACACCCTTGCCCTGTTTCAATTCATTTTCTACATAGCAGCCAGAATAGCATTTTCAACATCAGAAATCATTTTAGAAATTCCTGCCCCCAGCCTCTTCAGTAGAACAGACTCACACACCAAATCCTACTTGTGACTGATAAGACCCTACATCTTTCCATCTCTGTGTACCTTTCTAGCCCAATTCATCAATTTCTCCATTTTTCACTGTGCTCCTTGAACAAGTCAAGTTCATTCCAATGTTTGGGCATTTTTACCTGTTATTAATGCTCCAAGCAACGCTTTCTCAGTGTATCTTTACATAGCTCACTAGTGCTCATCATTCGATCATAAAATGCACTCCTGGGGGCTGGCGCAGTGGCAACTGTCCCTTAACCAGTGTCCCTGCTTACACCCTTGCCCTGTTTCAATTCATTTTCTACATAGCAGCCAGAATAGCATTTTCAACATCAGAAATCATTTTAGAAATTCCTGCCCCCAGCCTCTTCAGTAGAACAGACTCACACACCAAATCCTACTTGTGACTGATAAGACCCTACATCTTTCCATCTCTGTGTACCTTTCTAGCCCAATTCATCAATTTCTCCATTTTTCACTGTGCTCCTTGAACAAGTCAAGTTCATTCCAATGTTTGGGCATTTTTACCTGTTATTAATGCTCCAAGCAACGCTTTCTCAGTGTATCTTTACATAGCTCACTAGTGCTCATCATTCGATCATAAAATGCACTCCTGGGGGCTTCCCTGGTGGCGCAGTGGTTGAGAATCTGCCTGCCAATGCAGGGGACACGGGTTCGAGCCCCGGTCCGGGAAGATCCCACATGCCGCGGAGCAACTAGGCCCGTGAGCCACAACTACTGAGCCTGCGCATCTGGAGCCTGTGCTCCCAACAAGAGAGGCCGCAACAGTGAGAGGCCCGCGCACCGCGATGAAGAGTGGCCCCCGCTCGCCGCAACTAGAGAAAAGCCCTCGCACAGAAACAAAGACTCAACACAGCCAAAAATAAATTAATTAAATAAATAAATAAATAAATAAATAAATAAAATGCACTCCTTCGGAAAGACTCTCTCTTATCATTCTATCAAGATTTGTCTCTACCAATTACTCTCTCCCTTTATTTTTTTGTTTTCATAGAATTTCCTGCAATGACCATTCTTTATTTACTTAGGAATTTAATGTTTTTTCTCTCTTCATTAGAATGTGAGTTCTATCTTGTTAATTGCTATAACTTTTGCAACAAGAAGAGGGCATGGAATCTAGCTATTTTGTTGAATGAATGAATAAGTGTTATGCTTTATCATCAGGATATTAAAGAAGCAAAACTCTATAGTTATTTAATATCTCAAGGCAGGACTGTGCAACAAAAAAAATAACAAGCCTCAAGCCTTTCTCAAACCCATGTTTATCTGTGGAAATTCAGCAGTTTGTAAACAATATTACATCTTAACTTTTCTTGCAAATACAGTATGGAGGGCATTCTTTCAGCTTTAAAGGTAACCTTTGTGAATTTTGCAGAGAACTTCCTGGAGATGGGTTGTCTTTAATTCCAAACATTCCCTTACAACTATGCCCACCAGGACTCAGGCTCCTTGTGGAAGCTAAAACATCATAGGGATTGAAGAGCATCATGGTAGGCTAAGAAATGCCCACAAAACACGTAGAAAAACACATTTTACATTGTTGACTTTTGGATAAATGACTTTTTTTGAGAATATGAGCTTTTCTAAGACATTTATGGTTCAAAATCACATTTCCTATCTATAGTAATGTATTCCACAGGAAATGACTAGTTGGGGGATAATCATCTAAAGTGTATTTTCCTTATCATTTGAAAATAGTATTTTGGGGGTGGAGGAAGGACTTTTAAGAACCATGATGTCCTGCAGAAGCGTATTTTAGGCTTGATTCTTATCAAATATTAAGTGATTACAAATAATACATAGCCATAACATCCTAGGGGAAATCTGGCTAGGTCCTTTACAACTTCCTGGCAATATTCAGGCTTTGGCTGCTGACATGGTAAAATAATGAAACTACACACTGGATTGTAAACATCTTACCAGTTTACAAGCAATCTGAAAAACTGCATTTCTCATGGTGTTTATCACAGTTCTTGGTAGGTAGTATGTGTTTAACACAAATTTATTAATTTGTTGGTTGTAAGAATAAGGAAAAAACTTCTGTTATAAAAAGAAAATATGTTAGTATAACCTATCACAGTCTAGGGATTTTATGGTGACTCTAAGGTCTTAGTTTCCCTCTATTTTTGGTTTTGCTGTTCCTAGTGTGTGGCTTCATTCTTACGTTTGCCTCATGATAGCAATATGGCTGCTGCTCTTCCAGCCACTAAGTCTACATTCCAGCCAGGAAAAAGGAGGAAGGGCAAAAAAGTACTTATGAGTTGAGCTCTTTAGGTGCTTCCTGGGAAGTCCCACTGTAAGCAAAAGTGGGGTCTGGCTGCTCGCCCCTCAAAAGCCATTAAAGAGGCAAGGTTGGTTGAAAGGAAAGTTTCCTTTCCTTTGGATGCCGGCGACCGGTGGGGAGGGCAGACACCTGTCCAAAGGCTGACTCCCCACCTCCTACAACCAGTGGGCAAGAGCTTTTATGGACAGAGGAAGGGGGCTACATGCAGAAATGATACAGTCAGCTCTGACAGTCATCTTTAAATTGGTCATGAGGTGGTCTGTTCAGCGTCATCTCGGTTGTTTCAAATACCGTTAGTCTTCAGTTCCAGGGTCAGTTTGTTCCCATTTCTTTGAGGCCAATTCTCAGAACTGTGGCAGCTTATGTCATGGCTACAGGCTGGTCATCGTGTAGTTCACTTCTTCCATCTGGTGTGGATTTCAGCATCTATAAGACAGCTCACAGGACATGGCTCAGAGTATGATCTGTATCCCTTAAGGAGGAACTAAAGGTACTTGACTCTGCTTAATGACTAAACTATTATTATTTGGTCTCGTTGGACTATTTTTCTTTGTTTCTGGATTTTCTCATTTCTCTGATTAGACTTATTCTTTGGCTAAAGTTTTTCCACAGACAAAAACAGGATGAGGACATGGGGTGAGGGTGAGGGGAGGACCACAGGGTCCTGCTCCGTTTCACCACCAAGTAACTTCCATTCACATCTCACCGGCCTGAACTTGTCAAATAGCAAGCCCTATCTTCAGGGGATGATAGAAATATAGACTTTTACATAGGCATGTTGTTTTCATCATCAAAATTATGGTTTACTTTAGTAAAAGAGAAAGGTTAAAGTGTTATTGGGTGATTATGATCCCTTTTCTGCCTTAATAAAGTAATATAAGCATCAATTTCTCTTAATTTGGGAGGACAGGCATACAAGGTTGAGAGATGGAAGATAACATTTTTGATGTGGACTAATTTATGACCTTCAATCCATATATCCTGATGGGTCTATTCTCAAATTCTCTAAAAAATTAAACACCTAAAATCAGGATTTTTTTTTTTCCTAAAACGATGAAAAATAGAACAATGCGGCAGGTAAAATTAAAATATTATCATTTTTACTATTTAGTGATGATGGGCATTGAATGCTAAATGTTGAATAGTAAAGGTATTATGATACAGTAGATGCTACTAGATTATCAGAGATTATACTACACCTGATAAGCTTAAATGTAATTTTTAAAAAACACATCAATGAAAACCATTTAGAAGAGTCCATTTGGAAAGCCGGCATTATCACTTAACACTGTGGATAGGATGTTGCTGCTGAGGGTGGGGGTGGTGGTCAGGGGTGGATGGAGATGGTAGCTGACATACAATTGGAGCCTACTATGTGCCCAGTCCTGTTCTAAGCACCTGACACTTTCCCATCTTGTTGAAAATTCACATCCCTCCTATAAAACAGCTAAATATTTTTAACCCCATTTTATGGATGACTGAAAACAATAGCTAACAGCCCAAGGGCATCAGATTGATAAGAATTTGAAGTTTGACTCCAGAGTTTGGCTCTGAATTCTCACATTACACCACTTCTCTGGAAGGATGAGTTTGGGAGGTCCAGCAGGACCCAGAAGATCTGAATCCTCATCACAATGCAAGGCGGCTACCGCTGGCCTTCTATCCACCTTGTTCTGCCCTCACCTAGAGACCTGTCCCTACTCCTTTGCAAGTCCCGGATACTGGAACAACGCAGAGCCTGTAGGTGAGCCACGTTGGGGAGGAACCCTTACTAGTTTGTCCATCAAAAACCACACACATCACGAAAGACGCAGCGTATGGAGAATCTTGCTCTGGGACTGAAATTGGTGAGTAGCAGAATCTTCTTTTACTGGTTATTTTATAATAACCAATAGATTTGATCCCTTTTCTGATCATTTTTCAGGTATTTACTTTTATTGAAGCATAGTTGATTTACAATGTTGTGTTCATTTCTACTGTACAGCAAAGTGATTCAGTTATACATATATATTCTTTTTCATATTCTTTTCCATCATGGTTTATCACAGGATATTGAATATAGTTCCCTGTGCTGTATAGTAGGTCCTTGTTGTTTATCCATCCTGTATATAATAGTTTGCTTCCGCTAACCCCAAACTCCCAGCCCATCCCTCCCCCACCCCCCTCCACAAATACCATATGATATCACTTTTATGTGGAATCTAAAATATGACACAGATAAATCTATTTAGGAAACAGAAACAGACTCACAGTCATTTTCAGATATTTATAACATCCAAAAATCAACTTTGTACCGACCAGGACACTACTACGATGGACACTGCTGTTGAGCAGGGAGGGATATTTACACAAGGACTACTTTTTGAAGCAGCTTATTAATCAATACTTTTATACCACAATAAGTTTTATTTTCTCCTGAACCACAAGGTTCAGAAAAAGAAATCTTAGATAATGAGGACCCTATTATGTAAATGGTATACTACAGAACTATTGTTTTTAACTTGCTTTGATCACTTAATAATGTACCATGAGTATTTCCCATATTATTAAATATCCTTGTGCAACATCCTTGCAAGTGAATATATAATATTCTATTGTGAGTACATACTATATCTAACAGTATATTCTGGATACTTTGACTCCAAAAATTAAATATTATTAATAATGCTAAACTATATATATATATATATATATATATATATTTGCAGTTAATATCCACACATACCCTTAACTCTTTGAGGCAGTATATTTCTAGAAGTGAGACTGTCACATTGAAAGATTTATACATGGTAAGAAAATTTTTAAATAAGTACTTTTTAATTAGCATTCACCAAGAGGTTGCCTTTGCCAACTTCCTTCCTTAGAGTCATATGAAGACATGACTCCCAATTTCTATCTATTAGCCGTGGCATCCAAGCTACATATTATTGCTACTAAAAAATGGAAGCCCCTCTGGCCAGCTATCCTCCTGGAAATTGCTTTTCATCCACCCACACACTGTTCTGTGTTTTTCTATCTCATTGTACTTTCCTCCCTTCCAAACCCTTGTGCTTTGGGGGAAACCAGTTACACGGTTACCTGGTTCCCCTAGTTCCTCAAACCACGCATCTTCCACGCTCTCTATTCCTTGGTGTCACTGAGCTCTCGCTCTCCTCGGAGAGCACTGCGTTTCTGGAGACCAGTGCAGGGGAGTTACTCTCTCTCCCACACCCCTGTTCCCACAGGGTGAGGGATGCCTCAGCCGTCTCCTAGCTCCCTGTTGCCTCTCCCCAGCCACTGCATTGCACCCTGACATGATCAGCTCGGTGCTTTGTGACCACCTAGAGGGGTGGGATAGGGAGGGTGGGAGGGAGGGAGACGCAAGAGGGAGGAGATATGGGAACATATGTATGTGTATAACTGATTCACTTTGTTATAAAGCAGAAACTAACACACCATTGTAAAGCAATTATACTCCAATAAAGATGTAAAAAAAAAAACCACCACCCTCTCCTTTGGGAGTCAGAGTAACTGCTGTCTGTCCAACTTTCTCCCCTTCTCCCCCTCTTATCCCCTCACTCACAGAGCAGCCAGAGGGGTCTTTTAAAAATACATAAGTCAGATCATGTTGCACTTTGCCTGAAACCACATGGTGGTCCCCATTACACACAGAGTAAAATCTGGGCTGCCACACAGTCCATCCTCCACCTCCCACAGGTCGTGGCTCCAGCATCGTCTTATTACAGAGGCCTCTCCAACCAGCTCATCTGAAAGAGGGTTGGATCTCCTACCCCGATCTCATTCTCCATTCTCTATCCCTACTTTGTTCTTATTCGTCGTAGCCCTCATTCCCGTCTCCTGAAATGAAATGGCGTGCCTTGTCTTTGTTCAGTGGTGAATCTCCAGTATCTTCCATCCCTGGCACATCAGAAGCAGTCAAGCAATATTTGGTGAATGAATGAATGAAGAATCGATTACCAGCTTACCTTTTGGTCCCTCACCCACGTTTATTTTGACACTCTCTCTCTAGATTATACCGTAATTATCTGTTTTCCTGTCATGCAGAACAGACTACAAACTCCCTAAAGGCAGGCCTTCCTCCTACTTTTTGTCTCACATATACTTAGGAAGGACCTGACATGTGATAGAGACTCAGGAAAGTATTTGTTGAACTGAACCCTCCTCCCTTTAAGACAGCTTTCTTACCTTCCTGATTATTCCCATTTTTCAGAGGAGAAACACAGAAGGCCAGAGAAATTCAGAGATCTCCCCAAGCTAGTAAATGGTTGAGCCATGTGACTTGAACACACATATTTTTACCCCAAGTCTAGCTCTTTTTTTTTTTTCTCTTCTAATCTTGTTTTTCCTACTAATGGCCTCTCCTCATCTTAAACTGGTATATACAGAAGCTTCCAGTATTATGCACATGCTGTGAAAAGTTATGCTTGAGACCTTGGGATCCTTAATTTGACAAGTGTTTGGAAGAAAAATATACTGCTCTAATTATAGAATGCAGATGGCACTTTGAAAACTTACAAACTATGTCATTTAACCAAGTAGAACAAAAGGGAATCATGCTTTATAAAGTGACCTTATTTTCTTAAAGAAAACAACTTGGGGGAATCTGTGAAAGGCATAAACAGGCTGCCTACACGTTCTTGATTATAAGAATACCTAAAGGAAACCCATTAAGTACCAGTTACAATCATTTTAACCATCAATTATAAAAGTGGGCCTTTCTAATTATAGGCAACATATAGCATTTGGGACTGAGTTATTGCTGGTTATGTAAGTTGCAGATCTAACGAAAGCCAAATATACCCTAGCTGGATTTTACCCCACATTTCTATATGTCTAATTATATTGTGATAGCATCAGCATTACTCACTGCAAACGTTTGAAACCTCATGACTCAAAAATAATCTATAGGGAAACTTCCAGAAATGAGTGGAAAATGTGAACAAGGATGTGGCCTAGTCTCAAAATCAAACACCTGGAGAGCAAGCTCTTAAAAACACAGGTAGTGGCAAAAAACGTGACTATTTTTTAATGAGTTTTCTAGAAGGGACACAAAGTTCCCAATTCTGCCATTTTTTCTATGGAATGCACACTAACATAAAGCATAGCTGTAAAACACACTATGACAAGTCCCATCTCACCCCCAGAGCAGGACATGAAGAAAGAGACGGAACAGCTGAATGAATGAATGAATGAACTCTGGAACATGTATGGATCAGTGAAGCAGACCAAAGATCCCACCTTTTTAGAGTTTATATTCTTGCTATAATTAAGAGTGATTATAAAACCTACTCAAAGTCTTTAAAAATAAGCTTGTCAGCTCCCCAAGACGGTGAAAAGAGGGCTCCTGTCTAAAGCAGAAACTCATTAATGTTTCCCACAATGTGGGATGTGAAATGCATTCAGGGGTTAAGCTTTTAAAAAACCTAATGCCTTTATTTTAATATGTGTAACATAGAGAGATATAAAGATATATTATGTGTAGAATATGCATTTATTTATATATATATATATCTTTACATATACATTTAAAGGAAAAAAGAGAAATTTTTTTCATTTAAAGAAAAATAGTAAAGAAATAAAACTAGAAGTGGTATGATACACAGATTATGGCAAAAATTATGATGGTGACACATGATTAAAATTTTACAAATGCTGATCTCTTCAGACAGTGATTGTAACTCACATAATTCCAAATTGCAGACGTGCAAATTCTTGCTATTAGAAAAAATCGCTTAACCCTGAAATGTTTCATCAAACACATGGAGATATATATATATATATATATATATATGCACACACAAATTAAATAAGTAATTGTGCAATAGAAATTATATTGATTGTGGTTTTATTAAATTCAGACACTGCTCTAATCATTTTACATATTTTATATTATTTAATACATACAACAAAATTATGAGATGAATACAATTTCTGTTTCATCTTACAATTTAAGTAACCACGGCACAACCAAAAAAAGTAATTAGAGGGACAAAAAATTAGGGAACAAAAGGGTAAAGATATACCTATTTTGACACGACATATTTATCTGTCAAAACAAAGCTAAACAAATCTGCAGGAAAATACTGCAGATAATAAGATAACCTAATAAAGTAGCAGGTGTAAAATCAACACGCTAAAACCAATAGCCTTTACATAGTTATAAGACCATAAACTGTAGAAAGTATAATGGAAGAGAAGGGAAATAAAAATGAACGTATGAATAAAATACTGAGGAATAAACGTAACAAAAAATGTTCAAGGACTATGAAGAAAACTATAAAATAGTCTTGAGGCAAACAAAAATTAATATGCACAAAGGGAAAGACAGCATCACAGGAAGATATGACTTAATAAAAATGTCAATTCTCTGCAAACTTAACTTATAAATTCAACATTATCCCAGTAAAAATACAAAAGCACTTTTTTGAGCAAGACAAGTTTATTATAGAGATTCCTTGGCAACAAAATAGCCCCCCAAAAAGTCAGGAAAACCCTAAAAAAGAAGAATAATGGTGGTGTGGAGAATAGCTAGCCCAACCAGATAATAACATATATAAAGCCTCTAAAATTAAAATGGTGTGATATCAGTGCATGAATGGACATAAAAAACAATGAATCAGAAGAATCATCTAGAAACAGACCCAACTGTATAGGCAAATTTAGTATGCAGTAAATTCAAAATTGCAACTCAGCTGGGTAAAGATGGACATTCTAATAAGTGGAGTTCAAATAACTAGATTGCTATAAGGAAAAAGAGAAAATTGAGTATAATTCTCACACTCTACATAATGATGATTTCCAAATGGTCAAAGATGTAATTTAAAAAAAAGAAAGAAAAGAAAGAAACAACACAAGTATTAAAAAAAAAAGTTGATGAATCTCTCTGTAACTTGAGTTTGCAGAAAGCTTTCCCTATCATAATTCAAAATCCAGGTGCCATAAAGAAAAAGACTGGTTAATTTGACTACTTAAAAATAAACTTTAGCACCCCAAGCAAAGTAAAAATATAAATTACAAAACAGGGAGAAAACATTTTCAACTTATACCAAAGGATTGATACCCCTAAGACCTAAAGAGCTTCTAAAAAAAAAAGTTCAACTAGACTGCTAAAAAAATAAGCAATGAATATGAACAGATGGTTCACAGAAGAAAATGCAAATAGACCTTAAACAGAAGACAAGGTGCTCAGCCTTGACTCAGGATAATATCACCAAGATAATGCGAAGGAAAACAGCAGACCTGGGGTTCCCTCCCCCTCTTCTCGGATTTACCACAAATGAACTTCTTTTTAAACATTCTAACACCTTTACCAGGATACAGCTGGTCAATCGAGATTGCCTGTCATAAACAGACTCCTGGACTGTATTAATGTGTGGAGCAAGGAAGGCTGGAAAGTGGAAGTTGGGTCGCACAGACCCTCTCTGCATAACTGAGTCTAAAAACCCAGAAGCCCCAAACTAGAGACAACTTCCTCTGGGCTCACTTGTGTCACACACACTGTCGCTATTCATCTCACTCTTGACACTGACCAGGGGTTCCAATGGAGGTGAGAGGAATAGTTTTGGGAAGCTGCATCTGATAGTTTGGGGTCCCTCCAGAGAAGCACGCTGTGTCTTTGCTTCTACTCACTTTATTTTATTGTGAATTATTAGTGGAGGTCAGTGTTAGGTGAGATCTATGGCTTGCTGAGTAAGCTTTCACAATGTGACATTTTGCTGTGAGGTCATCACTTTCATTAACCTATCACGTTGACAAAAATAGCCTGTTTGTGTAGCTGTGGGGAAAGAAGCAGGTTTATACATTGCTGGTAGGAAAACAAAATAATAACGCAGAGCACAATTACATATGCATCTGCTTTTTGATCTATTAGTACTTCCTCTTCAAGGGATGGATCCTAAAGATACATCAACAAAAACTAAAACCAAATAAAGCCCAAAAAAGCAACAACAAATGAAACCCCCATATGCACAAGACTATTACTTGCAGCCCTACTTGAAATAGCAGAAGACTGGAAACATCACAAATGCCCACTTGCAGAGAACTGATTTAACAAGCAATAGAACGTCTGTACAACGGAGTACAATGCGACAGTTGAAAAAAATAAGGAATATCTTAATATGGTGCTGTGGAACAGTTTCCAGAATATATCGTTAAGTAAAAAAAAAGCAAGGTATAGAACAGTACATATAATATCTACATTTTATCTAAGAAATGAGCATTATACTAATGTATATATACATTTGCTTATATTATAAATAAACAATGGAAGGATAAACCAGAAATATTAAAAATAAAAGATTATCCATAAAGCAAAGGAGAAAATAGGTCGAGGGGCACAGATAAAAGCTAAAATTCTCTGGATATTTCTTGATTTCTCGATTTAACTTTTACATGGTTATAAAACAAAAATACAACAAATTCTTTAAAAAAAAAAAAAAAGCAACGCCTAAAATGAAAGCAAAATAAAACAAAGCAAACTAGTGAGTACTGATTGGTGGCTTAAGCAAACAGACAGAAATTATTTTAAGTGATTTAAAAACACAGTAATTTGATGGTATATCCTTAGTGGGATACATTATGAGGGCAAAACTGTTTTAATAATAGTGGTATTAATTTTCTCACAGACACACACAGACACATGATTAATCATATACATGTAAACAGTAATAGCGATATTATTATTCCAATACACACACTTTTATAAACATGAGTAAAGTTAAAACAAAGAGGTAATTATGTTACTATCATTAAAAACCAGGATTTTGCAGCATAAAAGTAAAGAAATTCAAATATAAAATCAAAGAAATTAAGTAAAAATCTTGTAACCACAAATTTAAATGGGTAATAGCAGTAAAAACTCATAGTTTACCTTTTGTTAAGAAATAAGCATATATCCTGTCTCCGTCCACTGAAAGGCCAAGAGACAAAGACCAGCCTGGTATGATTAAGTAACCCCAGCACCTAGACTGTGCTCTTTAGATGCCAAGAACCAGGGTTCGTTGGAGAAATGGCAGAGTCCAGGCCTGGGTCAAAGCACAGAAGGAGTTAGGAACACCTTGTGCCAGAAACTAAGAAATCTATAAAAGACTATTGAAATTATATCAAAAGGACTCAGGAGTGATTTGAAGGAGCTCCCTTTGGCCAAAAATAAAAAGAATTGAGCCTCGGGCTTCCCTGGTGGCGCGGTGGTTGAGAGCCCGCCTGCCGATGCAGGGGACACGGGTTCGTGCCCCGGTCCGGGAAGATCCCACATACCGCGGAGCGGCTGGGCCCGTGAGCCATGGCCGCTGAGCCTGCAGTCCGGAGCCTGTGCTCCGCAACGGGAGAGGCCACAACAGTGAGAGGCTCCCCGCCCCGAAAAAAAAAAAAAAAAAAAAAAAGAATTGAGCCTCAAAAATAGAAAAAGAAAGACAGTGGATGAAAAACAAAATGTGTTAAAAATATACTCATAATAATACTAAAAAATAATACTAAAAACAATCATACAGAAAAAGAAACCCTTGTTGGTTATCTTTGTGAAACTCTGGTAAACATAAAGGAAAACAATCAAGCATTTTTCCTGCCAGCCCTGCTTGAACTGCACCACACAATAGATCAGGGAAAGTTTTCAGCCCAGAAGAGTTCCAGGTAATACGCGTAGAAGAACTGCTAGGATGAGACAATTTGCCACTTTCAAAGCCTGCTGAAATAATGCATCAGGGATTACTAACATCATTAGGTGAAAAGCTTATAAGGAACTCTGTAATGGATGAGTCAATCGTGACATCACACAAACAGCAGTAGACATCCTATGCTTCCTGATGGGATGTGGAAGGAAGCACCACCTCCCACCTATATTCTTGGGGTGGGGAGGAGGGAACTCCACTCCACTTACAAAAATATCAAAGGACACAGAGTGATCTCTTAATACCACAGGAAGCAATCAACTAAATCCACAACGGCAATGTTACAGAACAATCTAGTTTCTCCAACCAATAAATGGCAAGAGAAAGGAGGGAGTGGGAGGTGAATTTGCACACTGAAAGACACAGCAATCAAAGGCAATGTGTGGACTTTGAATCCTGATTTGAAAAAAAAAATCATCTAAAAAGAAAATGTATATGATATAAGCAGGAACGTTTTAACATTGATTGGATAGTTCATAAAACTAAGGAATTATTATTTTTTGCACGTAATGATGGTGGTACCTAAGGAAGTTCTTATAGGTGAAAAGAATATGATATCCAGGACGGGTTTCAAAATAATCCAATAGTTAAGGGGTAAGGAGCAAAGGAAGGATATTTGGACAAAAAGCAGATTTGCCCATGAGTTGAAAATTGCTGAATCTGGTTGATAGATGCATGGGGGTTTCATTATACAATTCTCTGTTCTTTTGTGTATGTTTGAAATTTTCCACAGTAAACTAATACACACACACACACACACACACACACAGAAACATGCACAAAGATGTTAACTAACTTGCCCAAGATGGCTAAGCCAGTCAGTGATAGAGTTGTTAACCACTACATAAAGTAAAAGTGTGTTAAAATGATGAAAAATTTGAGGAGAGGGTTTATGTCTTATCTTTTTTTAAAATCTCCAGATCTTAACAGTGTATTTAGCGCTTATAGTTGCCCAATAAAACTTTGTTGCATGAAATATTTTTAATTACTTACACTCTGTTTTGTATCAAAAATGATTTAGAATTTAATGAGTAAATAAAATCAATATGCAAAGTTTTTTATGAAATTAGGACCTTTATTTAGATGAGATAACCATATTTTGGTTTGATATCCATGTAATCCATCTTGAAAATACAAACTTCATTTTTCAATTTTTTCTACCATCGGCATTCAATCATATAATACAGCTTCTCCTATTTATTCAGCTTTTGAATGTACCTGGATTTAATAATTTGTTTAGGAAAGTGCTTTGCTGAATAAAGTACAGAGCTCTAAAGGCAAAAAGCTATAGTGGTCCAAGGATATAATCTTTTGCCACTAACACGTATGCAGTCATTTATTCCACAAACTCTGTTTGGGCACCTACTGTATTCCAGGTGTTTTGCTATGTTTGTATTCAAAACCAGAGTTGCAGTTAAGAAAAGTTCAATATATAAGTCGATCCACTTCTTTGAGATTCTCCTTCCCCTAAACTGGATACAATACCCTATCTATTATGTACTGAAACCCCAACTCAATTATCAAACAGCCACACCAAGACCAGCCTCCTACAGAGAGCCTGCCCTGACTATCCCGTATATATTTCTTTTTCAAACTTATCGCATGCTGCTTATATTAGTTTTGTTCCTGATTCCCCATGACGTGAATTCCTTGTCACTCCATCTAGGTCCCTGAAGACAGAGCCTGTCTTTCATGTCCCCATTTCCTACTGTACCTAGGATAACATCTTGCATACGGCAGAACCTCTGAGAATAATGACTATGTTATATGCTCTAAGCAAGAAAGAATTAAGGTTGCAAGTGGAATTAAGGTTGCTAATCAGCTGACTTTGAGATGGAGAGATAATCCTGGATTATCCAAGTGCCCCAATGGAATCACAAGGATATTTATAAGTGAAAGAAGGAGGCAGGAGAGTCAATGTCAGAGAGCTGCAACGTGAGGAAGACTCGACTGGCAGTGGGTGTCTTTGAAGATGAAGGCCATGAGCCCAGGAATGCAGGTGGCCTGTAGAAGGGGAAAGGCAAGCAAAGGGCTTCTCCCCTAGACCTTGCAGAAGGAACACAGCCTTGCCAATACCTTGATTTCTAGCCTAGTGAGACTCATTTTGGACTTTGGACCTCCAGAACTGTAAGATGGTAAGTTTGTGTTGTCTAAAGCTACTACATTTATAGTAATTTCTTAGGGTAGCCATAGGAAACGAATACAACCTGTATACAAAACTGACTCTATCACTTAACCTGGCTGAGCCATGTGCCTTTTCATAGCGTTCAGCCACCTTTTCAGCCTCAGTCCATTATTCTTCCAAGATGTGTACTTGACTCTAAAATGAACAGAGTGACTCATCTGTTCCATAACACTAGCACGACTCTCCAGCCCTCTCCATCACTATTGCCACCATCCTTGGTTCAAGCCAGCAAACCTCTCACCTGGGCAACAGCAGCCCCTTAACCAGCCTCCTGACTTCTATTCTCCCTCCCCCGAACCCATCCCCTGCGACAATCTACTTTAACACTGCCAAGCAACTCAAGTTCTATCATTCTTTGATCAGCCAACAGTCTGTACTTTCTTTTCCTGCTTTGAATAAAGCCCAATACTTCTACTATGGCTAATAAAGCCCTACTCAGTCTTATCTCTGCCAAGTTTCTTTTATGATTTTATTGGAAATAGTACAAACATTCAGAAAAGTATAATCAAGATCCAGTGTAACATACCACAAGCCCAAATTTAAGAAACGTTAACATTTTGCCATAACTGCTGCAGATCTTAATGTCATAGCTTTATTGAGATATAACTCACATGCCATAAAATCCAGCCCCTCAAAGTACAGAATTAAATGGATTTTACTCTTGAACACTGTCATCACTGCAAAAAGAAACCTCTTGCTCATTGGTTGTCACCCTCCATTTTCCCTCAATCTCCCCAGCCGCTCAGAAACCACTAGTCTAATTTTTGCCTCTGTAGATCTGTCTACTTGGGGCATTTCATATAAATGAGATCATATGATATGTGGTCCTTTTTGGCTTCTTTCGCTTAGTATGACTTTTTAAGGTTAATCCACAGTGTAGCATGTTTCCACATTTTATCTGTATTTCATTCCTTTTTATGGCTGAATAATATTCCATTGTATGGATGCACCACAATTTATTTATCTATTCATCAGTTGATGGACATTTGACTTGTTTCCACCTTTGGGCTGCTACGATTAATGATGTTAGGAACATTTGTGTACAAGTTTTCATATGAGTACCTGTTTTCGTATGGACATTTGTTTTCATTTCTCTTATACAGAATTGCTGGGCTATAGGTTATCTTTATGTTTAAAACTTTGAGTAATTTCCAGACTTTCCTAGAGTGGCTGCGGCATTTTACATTCCCACCACAGTGTATTAAGAGTTCCAATTTCTCCATATCCTTGCTAATATTCACCGTCTATCTTTTTTTTTATAAATTTTATTTATTTATTTATGTTTGGCTGCATTGGGTCTTTGTTGCTGCACGTGGGCTTTCGCTAGTTGTGGCGAGCAGGGGCTACTCTTCGTTGCAATGCATGGGCTTCTCATTGTGGTGGCTTCTCTTTGTTGCAGAGCACAGGCCCTAGGCACACAGGCTTCAGCAGTTGTGGCACATGGGCTCAGTAGTTGTGGCTCACGGGCTCTAGAGCACAGGCTCAGTAGTTGTGGAGCACGGGCTTAGTTGCTCCGTGCCATGTGGGATCTTCCCAGACCAGGGCTCGAACCCGTGTCCCCTGCATTGGCAGGCGGATTCTTAACCACTGCACCACCAGGGAAGGCCCATCACCGTCTATCTTTTTGATTCTTGCCATTCTAGTGGGTGAGAGGTGGAATCTCATTGTGGTTTTTATTTGTATTTCTCTGATGGCTCATGATGTTGAGCATCTTTTCCTGTGCTTATCAATTATTTGTGTATCTTTGGAGAAATGTCCACACTAGGTCTTTGCCATTTACTCTTTTTTTTAAAATTATTAAGTTGTAGGAGTTTGTTATATACTCCAGATGTAAGTTCCTTATCAGATATATGATTTTCTCCCACCTCTTCCACTGTGTGGGTTGTCGTTTCACTTCTTTGATGATATCCTTTGAAGTTTGGAAGTTATTAATTTTGATGAAGTCCAATGTATCCATTATTCTTTCAATGTTTGTATTTTTGTTGTCATATTTAAGAAGGTTTTTGCCTAACCCAAGGTCACGGAGATTTATTCCTATTTTTTTCTAAGTTTTATAATTTTATCTCTTACATTTAGCCTATGATCCATTTTGAGTTAATTTTTGTGTATGATGAGAGGTAGGGATGCAACTTTATTCTTCACATGTGGATATATAGCTGTCCCAGCCACCATTTATTGAAAAGATTATGCTTCCTCATTTAGTTGTATTGGCACTCTGATTGAAAGTTAATTGACTATAAATGGGAGGGTTTATTTCTGGACTCTCAATTCTATGCCACTGATCTATACGACTATCCTATACCAGCACCTCTTTATCTTAACTACTATCTTGATTACTTACTTGATTGTAGTAAGTTTTGAAATCAGGAAGTGTGAGTCCTCCAGCTTTGAATTTCCTTAGGAATTTCAGAATTAGCTTTTCAATTTCTGCCAAGAAGCTAGGTGAGATTTTTATTGCAAAATACCATTGAATTTATAGATCAACTTGAGGAGTATTGCCTTCCTAACAAGACGCTATCTTCCAATCCATGAGCAAGAGCAGTCTTTCCGTCTATTCAGGTCTCCTTTAATTACTTTCAATAATGTTTTGCAGTTTTTAGAGTGTGAGTTTTGCACTTCTTTCGTCAAATTAATTTCTAATTATTTTATTCTTTTTGATGCTATTACAAATGAAACTGTTTTCTTAATTTCCTCTTTGGATTTTTTATTGCTAATGTATTAAGATACAGTTAACTTTTTGTGTAATGGTTCTGTCCCCTGCAACCTTGCTTAACTTATTTACTAGTTCTAACAGTTCTTTGCTGAATTCCTTATGATGGATACTTATGAGATCATGTCATCACGGTCTTTGAACATGCTGTTCCCTTTGTCAGAAATACTTTCCTGCTCTTAATGTGGCCAACTCATTCTCTTCCTTCAGATCTCACATTAGAAGTCACCTCCTAGTCACCTCTTCATCACATCTTTTCCTGAGCACTCAGACTCAAGATGGCCAACACTATTACTGTATCTCAACCCCCTGATTCTGTCTTACATGGCATAATAAACAGAACTTGTATGTTCATCACGAAAATGTCCAAGCAAACAGAAAAGTAATGAGACTATCATAATGGAGTCCCTTATACCCATCAACAGGATTTAATATTTTTCCATTTCTTTAATTTACATTTTTCTTGTTGAATACTTTTAAGGAAAGTTGCAACTACCTTGACATTTTACCCTATATAAACTTCTGTATAAATCTCCAAAAACTACGGACATTTTGCTTCATAACTGCAGTACACATAGACACACACAGAAGCATTTCCTTAACATCACTAATGCCCAGGCCATATTCAAATTTCCCCAATTGTTCCAGTCGTTGTTTTCAATTGATATGTTAAAACTTGAATCAAATCAAGCTCCACAATTTGCATTTGATTATGTCACTTTAAATCTAGAACAGAACCCCCTTCTCCTTTTTTAAAATAACACTGTAGAAATTGGGTCAGTTGTTTCATAATTATTTTGTGTATTTGCTTTGTTTATTTGCTTTTTATTTGAGTCTCAACTGTCAGCTCTAGGAGACCACTGGCTTTGTCTGTCTTGTTCCTTGATGAGTCCACATTACCTGGACTATAGCTGATACTCAATAAATATTTCTTAAACAAGTAAGTGAGTAAGCGAATGAATGAACGAATTTCTATGATAGGGATATGAACAAAGTGCTATGAGAGCACTGGGGGGGTCATTTTTATACAGGTCCCCCTTTAAGACCACCAAAGGAACTGCAGAACGTAGATAATAGGGGCTATTAGGTATCTTAAAATTTACCCTGCTTTCAAGGAGAAGCATCTCTCTTTGAAATGTTCTCATTGACAATAGGCATATAGCTGGATCCTCATCTAATTAGAAGATGAGCCATGGTATTAAACTTTAGTGTCACCTTCTTTGATACTCAGTTGGTCTTTTCATCTTTCTCAAACCTCTCCTATTTTTGTATTCATCTTCCAAGAGAGACAATTAAAATTCCAGCTTTGTGGCACGTGCACAAATCTTTGGGCTTTAGAATAAACCCTTTGGTTTCTGAGGTTCACAAGTATAGTACAGAATCCATATGGGGCTGGGGAAGGTGTAACTTCTAGCTACAGCTTTCCTCCTGGAACTTAACACTATCTCCCTCTTTAGTTTCAACGTGACTCAAGGAAAATGGGTCCTGTGGCATTAGGAAGAATTTAAAGTCTGAATGCACTCACATTACTTTACAAGCTGTACAGCCTTAGACCTCCTGACAGAGCCCATTTCCTGGACATTAAAATTTAACACCAGCATTTCTCCTCTTTTCAGTTTGGTGTTTAAAAATGTAAGCACTCTTATATTCAAGCTCTCTTTAAACAATCCTATCCAGTTTCAAAATGCCTGATGTGAATCCTGGAACTTCTTTTTTCCTTTAGAATATTGAGGTCACTGGTAAATTTCAATGTTGCCATCAAGAATAAAATGCAAGGACCTTGCAATAATTTTCAATGTAAGGTACATAATGAGCTGGATTGTATGAACCTCTTTTGAAGGAAGGCATTGAACAGAAGCTGGTAAGGGGTGGTAAAGTGGCTTAATAATGTACTTTCCCAAGGCTTGATACAGTGATCATAGTTTGATTATTCTCCTAGATTAGAGACCCCAATAAAGGAAATGTTGGGGATGTAGATGATTTTTGATGTCAATGATCTTCCCACCTCCATTCCCAATAGATGAACATCTTTGTTGCTTGTTAGATTTATTTTTACAGCTCATCACGCATTCTCTATTCTTTAGTAACAGCCCATCTTTGGGCCTTTGGAAGGAAATCCTCGTTAACGTAGTCCATAAAGGTTACGTAGGATTGAACCTACCCACTTTGTACCAGCAGTAATCATATGACTAAGGCATGTCCAATCGGAGCATTTCTTTTACCTGGATACCACATTTGGTTCAGGAACGTACACAGCCAGACCAATAAGACACAACTTTAAGATTCTGATGAAATCATCATGAAAAAAGAAATTATTTTTATGGTGGGGTTGCTATTCTAATAGGATGTATAGCTAGAACTGCTGGAGGCCATTTTGCTATGATGACTCAAGAGCCTGACCAAAGCTGACATAGAATAAAGCAAAGAGAAGAGACACAGATAAATGCCTAATGACAAAGTCTGAGCACCTGAATTCAGCCATGCCTGAAAATGACACTGAACTTTTCTGTTACATCAGCCAATAAATTATTACTGAAAATAGTCTGAGTCATACTTTTGTCTTTTGAAACTGCCAGCATACTGAAAAATATAAAACATGGTTGTCTGATCATCACTGGCCCAACTTTTGGAATCCAGGAATAGGCCAGGCAGTTCTCACATTAAGTGCTCTAAGCAAGGATTTCCATGCTGTTCATCCAGCGCCAAGGGATTTTTCAGGAAGATCTATTAAGAAATTAGCCTTTTAGGGGCTTCCCTGGTGGCGCAGTGGTTGAGAGTCTGCCTGCTGATGCGGATGACATGGGTTCGTGCCCCGGTCCGGGAAGATCCCACATGCCGCGGAGCGACTGGGCCCGTGAGCCGTGGCCGCTGAGCCTGTGCGTCCGGAGCCTGTGCTCCGCAACGGGAGAGGCCACAACAGCGAGAGGCCCGCGTACGCCCGTGAGCCATGGCCGCTGAGCCTGCGCGTCTGGAGCCTGTGCTCCGCAACGGGAGAGGCCACAACACCGGGAGGCCCCGGTACCGCAAAAAAAAAAAAAAAAAAAAAATTAGTCTTTTAAAAAAGATCTAGTCTTGGGCTTCCCAGGTGGCGCAGTGGTTGACAGTCCACCTGCCGATGCAGGGGACACGGGTTCGTGCCCCGGTCCGGGAGGATCCCACATGCCGCGGAGCGGCTGGGCCTGTGAGCCGTGGCCGCTGAGCCTGCGCGTCCAGAGCCTGTGCTCCGCAACGGGAGAGGCCACAACAGCGAGAGGCCTGCATACAGCAAAAAAAAAAAAAGATCTAGTCTTGTAAGAGAGCGCTAACTATTTTCCTTCTGCTTGTATTCTTGGTAGACATTCAAAAGAAAAATGTAAGTTTAGAAGCAGTAGTTTTCCAGTCCATGTTCAATTCTATTTATTTATTTATTTTGCTTTTTTCCCCCTGAATTTCTGCTGTAGGTTCAAGTCAACCTTGCCAGAAGGCCAGATTGGAATATTGATTTAGCGCACAGATAACTTTTTGCCAGCATGGCCAAAGCACCATCTGTGGCAAATGAAATCTGATTGCGTTGCACAGTCTTCTGGATCCCAGTTGCAGACAAGATACAGAGTCTGTGAGGGTGAAAATGAATCCAGAAGCTTGTCTCTCCTTAAATCACCCACTTTCTTGGGACAATGAGGAAAAGGGAAGAAAAAGTCCACCTACAAGTGACAAATGATCAACACTGTTTGCTTGCTAAGCGAAGCTGACTAATCTATTACCTCTGAAATGATTTCAAGGTATTACAAAATGAGCTTGCCTATATTTCACATTTTCTAGGACATAAGGCAATAAATTTCTAAGCATGCTTCATCGTCCTGTAATAAGGTATTCACAGCATCTTCACTCTAGTTGATTACTGATCAAATCATCGGGTGACCATGATTGAGACCTCAAGCACACTTTTGCCAAAGCATATGTACTGCAAAATGTTCTCATAGCATTTTGAAATGCATGGGAATGCATCTTCCTTGCATGGGAAGATGCAAGGAAACTCTTATTTAAAAGTTCCTGATCTCTGATTTCAGTTGAATAACAACGCTTGATTTATTCAGTCATAGCCCATTATTTGCAACCTGTGTAATTTGTATGTACTTATTTCTAAGGAATCCAAGAACATTCACGTTGTAACTTCATTTATCTCCATAATTTCCCTAGGTAGAAAAAGGACGGGATTGGTTGGCAAACCGGACCCAAATCATCATGTTTTGCAAATGAAGACCTCCCACCACAAAAAGTTGGATTTGTTTGCCCCAGGGTACTCACACACAAAATCTAAATTATCAAGGCTATATTGATTTTTCTCTCTCATCATTGGGTCTCAAAGACCCGGAAGTAGAAAATGAAACTAAACCTATTGGTCATGATGGTAATTACCAAGCAACCCCTCTCCCTTCACGCCACATGTAACCCTCTTTGCTCAGAGATCTCTCAACAGTGCAGTTCAACTCAATACACAGGATTTTTCACTATCCCCATGCCTCTATCTGGAAGATGAATGTATGGGGACTCCTGCCCTCCAGAACCTCTTAATTGGATGGGAGAGACAGAGTTAAACATATCAACATTTCGGTACTATCTCAAACACTGTTTCTTCCTCATTGATTTAATAAACAAAAACAAATGAAAAGCTAGCAACCTCCATCTACTCACCTAATTCTAAACCCTGAAGCAATAATGTAAACAAAATTGGTATGGCATCTTCCCATTTTTTTCTTTTGGCTTATCAACAATAGAAATTTATTTTTTCCAGCTCTGGAAGCTGTAAGTCTGAGATCAGGGTTGGATGAGGACCTTCTTTTGGGGGTCAGGTTTCTCACCATGTCCTCACACGGTGAACGGCCCCCACTGTTTTTTTTTATGCTTGTGTAAACTTACACAAACCTATGTGGGCTTTTTTATTTTCCAGACGGAATCATACTACATAACATACACTGCAACTTGTGTTTTTTGGGTTTAGTAATATCATATATTTGCTTTTAAGCATACATGGAGAAATCTAACTTTGTAAACAACTGTATAGTATTCTATTTATGGATATGCCACACTTTATTCAACCATCCCATAATTGGTGGACTTTTTTCCAGTGATTTTTCTCCTCTTTTCTCCTTTCTCCTCCCCTCCTCCTCTTCTGAAGGAAAGAGTCACAAAAATGGGATTTCCAGGACAAGAAAAGTTTTAATGTCAGTATATACAACTGTTACTTCATCTGAAGTCTTCTGTACTTTTGTTAAAGTAGTCACACTGTAGTCAACTTATTTGCTTATATTTACATCTTTTCTTTATTGAATGATTTTTATGATAATAGGGGCCTGTTGTAACGGTCCTGTGATTTTTTAAATTATGCTTATTAGCCTAGCTACTCCATCAGCACATATGCTGTTCTAAAAGCTTTATTTCTGTCAACTCATCTGACCTTACAACAATCTATGTGCCATTAGGGTCCCCAGTTTACAGAGAAGGAAACTGAGGCACAGAAAGGCTAAGTCATGTGCTGATGGGTACACAGTTCCAAGGGAAAGGGCTAGGATTTGATAGCAGGAAGTCTGGCTGGAGCCCAAATGCCTGTCCACCACCTTTCAGTGAGCAAAGAAGGGCCTGGGAACTAGAAGGTAGATGAGTTGGGTTCAACTGTTGACTCTGTTACTGACAGTCTCAGAGCCTGGAGAGACTACTTATTGTTTCTGAATCTCCATTTTCTCATCTTTAAAATGGGTCTAATATCAAAGTCTTGGAAGGGGCGTCATGAGAACCGAATGAAGTAATGAGATAGAGTATCTGGCATACAGTTCACTAAGTCTTTGTTTCTCTTCCCCCCTCTTCCCCTTTCCTTTCCTTCTTTTTTTCTTTTTATTCTTTTTTTTTTTTTTTAGCCACTCGTTCATTGTCTGGCCTGCAATATTCTCTTCTTTCTTTCTCTTCCTTGTTCACATCTGCTCCACCTACTGCTTTATCACTTAGAAGATATTCAATAATTGAAGGTTGAAGTTAGCAAACTTTGGTCTAGCATTGAAATCCATTTGGACATTTAAAAGATATATATTTATGTACATACATATAGAGAGAGGCACATACCCCAACCCTTGAGAGTTGATTGAGTCTGAGCATCAAGGAATTTAAAATTTCCCCAGGTGATTCCAACGTGCAGCCAGAACTGAGATCCACTGGTCTAACAGGAAAGCCTGAACTCTTAGCCAATTTGATGTATCAATGACTCAAACTTGAGACACATCAGAATTGCTCACCTGGAGGGCTTATTAGAACAAAGATTGTTGGGTCCCTTCCCCAGAGTTTCTGATTCAGTAGGTCCGGAGGAGGACACAGACTTTGCATGTACAAAAGTTCCCAGTGAGGCTTATGATGCTGATAAGCGGATCATATTTTGAAAACCCCTATGCTATATTTTTGTCTCCCAGGAACTTTGTGTTTGAATCCCAAACTGGGCTATGAGCCTATTCTATGCTTCCACAGCAGCCAAGACACACCTACTTCGTGCTTCCATCATAACACTTGGCATATCTGCTTCCCTAACTAGACTCTTCTCCAGTGTTGAAACCATGATTTTTTTTCATTCCTGTAACTCCCCAGGGTTAGTCTAGCCCTTGACACGCAGTAGGAACTCATCAAGTGTTGAATAAATGGAAGACTTCTACCTTAGAAGCAGTAAAGGCAGTTCTTAATTAATCATCAAATAGTACCTCACGTGCATGACATTAAACTCATTGAACATTAGAGGGGCAAACGAAGTGGGTAAAATAAAAGTACTGCATTCCACATCACATCCACCCAATTGCGAGTTTTCCTGGAATAGAGATGTAGATAGACACCTCTGGCTGGGGTTTTCATATAATGAAAATCAATTTCACATCCCCACAAATGGCAACATTCAACTACTCCATATTCCTTGCTTCTGCCACCCACCTCATTTTAATTTAGCAGGTGTTTAATAGTACAGAATTATATCTCACTACTGTTTGGGATAGAGAAATCAGAAATCCAATTTGCATTTTAAGAATAATTTGGACACATAAAAGCTAATTATCTAAGATCAGTTTTGTCCAAATAGAATAAGCTGGTTCTCATTTGATATTTATCTGAATAAATTCAAGAATTGGGCATGAACCCATTTATAAATGGATGGTTTTTAGGTAATATTCTTAGTAGGGGTCACTTTATTTTTTGCCTGCCCATTCTATGTCTTTTTTTGCGGGGGCACGGATCCTCTCTCCCCATTTTTATACAGTCTTGGTAGTAGGATAATCCTAAGGGTTGCCTCTTCCTAGGGAAGCTAGTATGGGAAGAAAATACTTTATTTTCTTGGCATGAGAAAGGGAATTACTTGTGAATAAACCTGCACCATCAGGCACTCCCTCCCAGGATTTTAATTTTAACAACTGATAAAATGAGAGACGAAAATGTTGCTGGCATCTTCAACCAGGTCATTCCAGATATACTAACGTTCCTGTAGCCTTGGTTCTGGGTCATTCCCAAGCCTTGTGTACCAGTTTCCTTTTAATACTGCTAGTCTTCCAACTCTGTGGCTCCACACTGTTCTAATAAATTCTCTGTGGTTTACATTTGCCATTTTGGGTTGCTGTTGCGTGCAACCATAAAACTCCTGAACAGATTGGCCCTAGCACAAATATATATATTTTTTAGTTGCTTCCTGCTCACTATCCTAGTCGAGCTTATTTTTGGCATTAGCTGGAACTTTGTTTTCAACACTCACGTTCAAATTAAATATTTCAGTTCTTCCATAGCTTTTTCCTTTTAAATGAAATCCCCCACCCAAAATTCCGCAGATTTTTATTAGCTACATACAAGAGTTAAGGGTTATATTCAAGCCCCATGAACCATAGTGCATTTTAATGAGATTCTCTTTGTCCTTAAGTATATCCTGTGTTCTATAAGAAATAAGTTTCTTATTTCTACAAAGAAAACTCTATGGAAAAACATCTGTGTCACCAGAATTTATCAATGCTCAGCAAATGCTTAATTTTTGACTGACCAAATATTATTTCAAACAAGGATATTTGAAGGGATATTAAGTTCAATGAGATCAACCTTTTACTTACTCATTTAGAAAGAGAGATGAGGAATTGTTGATTTGCTTGTTCAGGGACACCCAAAGCCCAACTATCATGATCTCTTAGACTTCATGTTCAGACATATATGGGCACTACACACATCACTTAAGATCTTAGATATTCTATACACTCAAATTTATAATGAGGATAAATAACATCCATCTCTTTTAAGGTACAAACGTTTAGTAGAGCCAATTCCATAATGAGTGCTAAATAAATAGTACCATTATCATTGCTGCAATTAAAGTTTTGTTTTTGTTTTTTTTTGCGGTACGTGGGCCTCCCACTGCTGTGGCCTCTCGCGTTGCGGAACGCGCAGGCTCAGCGGCCACGGCTCACGGGCCCAGCCGCTCCGCGGCACGTGGGATCCTCCCGGACCGGGGCACAAACCCGTGTCCCCTGCATCGGCAGGCGGACCCTCAACCACTGCGCCACCAGGGAAGCCCTGCAATTAAAGTTTTAACCTTTCCACCGTTTGATACCCCAGCTAAGAGTCCTTAATGCCACTGCTGAATTTTTCAAAGTGAGAATTTATTATTTCATTATTGATGTCTTAATTAAAGAACTCTTTATAGGACTGTTGGCAGTTCTTGGAAATATGGAAGGATTGCATGCCAAGGAAAATCAAGACAAACTTGGCAATTTCAGAATAGTACAATGAGCTAACTTACTTTAAAAGATGGTATTTAAAGACACAAAGATGACAGGCTACTGATCAAATTTGAGTAGGTAGATACGGAAGGTATACATTTTTCAGGTTGTGGGATAAAACAAATATCTTCTGCTTTATATGAAATATATAAAATAGATCAGACGTCAGCCGAGTACAGTCCGTGGGCCAAATCTGGCCTAGCACCTGCTGTTGTAAATAAAGTTTTACTGGGACACAGCTGCAACCACCTATTTGTGTGTTGTCTGTGGCTGCTTTCCTGCTACAATGGCAGAGTAGAGTAGTTGGAACAGAGACTATGTGGCCTCTAAAATACTTATTAGCTGCCCCTGTACTGGAACAGTTTGAAGATCTTTGAGCTAGATGATGTGCTGCCCCTCCCTTATTGGTTGAGTGAAATTCCAATAGCTGAAAAATTCACGAAATATTTCCAGGCCTGATTGAAATGCTCGCCTTTTCCTTAGGTCTGCCTTCTGTCTTCTACACAGCATGTACACAAGCTCACTCTCACCTACAGTTAATCTGCCTTCTAACTCATATCTGTATTTACAGTTCCACATGCCTGTTGAAACGCCCCATAGTGATGGCTGGAGAAAAAGTAGATTTGCAAAAAGAAATAAGTAGAGAATATGCCGCTGGTTTGGGGATAGAAAATGTTGGTCAAAGTCATCATACACATGTAATACAAAATTCTGAGAGTGGAAAAAGCCAGGTCTCAGAAGAACTGGGCAAATCAGGTAAACCAATCTTATGTCCACCTCAGGCTCTGTGTGTTTCAAGAGGGCTATGGCCATTTCACAACAGTTGCAAGCACAGACCATTCACTGAAAGGGATTATCTGGATGCTAATCACGAGGGTGTGAACAGTTGGAAAGGGGACTCTTTCCTGCTTCTCCTGGAGCGAAAGAGAAAAGACCTTGCATGATACCAACATGGAGAGAAGAGGGTTTTTTTGTTTTGTTTTTTAATTAATTTATTTATTTGTTTTTGGCTGTGTTGGGTCTTTGCTGCTGCGCGGGCTTTCTCTAGTTGAGGCAAGCAGTGAGCAGGGGCTACTCCTCGTTGCGGTGCACGGGCTTCTCATTGCGGTGGCTTCTCTTGTTGTGGAGCACGGGCTCTAGCCATGCGGGCTTCAGCAGTTGTGGCACGCGGGCTCAGTAGTTGTGGCTCACGGGCTCCAGAGCACAGGCTCAGCAGTTGTGACACACGGGCTTAGTTGCTCCGTGACATGTGGGATCTTCCTGGACCAGGGCTCGAACCTGTGTCCCCTGGATTGGCAGGCGGACTCTTAACCACTGCACCACCAGGGAAGTCGCAGAGAAGAGTTTTAACAGGAGGAGCAGCAACCAGATGACAGAGGAAACGGGACACGCCAGACGTGGGGAAAGGGGACAACTTCAGGTCCATAACACTGAAAATCAATTTGCCCAACATTCAACTTGCTGAATGACCAACCTGTGCCAAACTAGGAGAAGAAATCACAAAATAATTTCGGTAGCATTTACAGCAGCTCTTTTGACAAAGAACCTAGAGTAGGGGGGACCATTCCACCCTGTGGGAGTGAGTTCAGAGAGCGGGGTAGGGAGTTCTCAGGAGAATCCTAGGGCCTCTCGGTTATCTGTGGGCGTGTCCACGGTGATCACGTGGAAGGCAGGTCCAGGAGTTTGTTCCCTAGTGTTTACGAAGACTGAGCTGAAGTGCAGTTGTGAGGCAGGTACACTGTGGTAGGAGGTACCCACCCCTCACAGACAGCAGCCCTGTGCCCACTGTGGAGAAACTGTGGCACACCCACGGCAGAACACGCAACTTTATGGGGAAAAAAACAAACAGGGCTAAAACCATCAAGTATGACACAAATTGCCCTGAACTTTAATTAGCAATAAAACACATTTTGGCAGCTGAGAACTACTTCCAAAGCAGGACAGCCAAGGCCGCCATTCACGAGGAGGGCGGGAGATCCCACCGAGCTCCTGGGACCCTGAGTGAGCAACGTGGAGTGGGAAATCCCAGCAATTCTGCAGGTGGAGGCTGACCTTGAGAGCCGAGTTTCTAAAGCTTAGTTACTGTGCCTACTTGCTCGACGAGATGCATTCCTTGGCAAATCACATTGGAGAGAGCTTCTTAAAGGCCTCCATCAGTCCATCCCTCTTTGGCTCAAACACCAGTTTTTTCCTACTTTGGGTTGAGTGCCTGTATGGCCATGCAAATATCTGTTTGTTGGAGTGTGGGCAAACGATTCAGCTCCCCGGTTCTGCAGCTCTAAGCAAACAAATGGCCAGCCCAGCTTCAAGGATGTGAGTCAAGAGCTGTGGTGCAAAAACTCTGAGAGGCTATTAAGCAGCCAGATGGCTGCAACATTTTACAGACACCTTGAGTGTCTGTAGTCAGACACGGTGACCTTCACTCCTTTGTATACCCCCTGGATGAATATACCACTTTGATGAGTTGATAAGGCTCAGCCGATGCTTATCAACATAACAAGGTACACAGAACTCACACACAAGCCTCCTCTGTCTCCAAGCCTCCCTAAAGTCAGTGGTCCTTTTGATAGGGATTGAGTAGGATAATCAAATATTATTTGGGGTTTATTATTCCAGCTTAGGAACCCCATTAGGGGATTGTAGGTAGAGAGGGAACTTTAAGGGGGCTTTGGGAGACCACAGCAAGATTAATGATCACTCAAGGAAGTAATGGGAAAATCTTGAAACAATGCGGGCTTTTGCTTGACTCATCAAGCAGAACAAGCTGCTTAGCATCAAAGCCAGATTGGCTTTTGCTTAACAACAACATCAAGCTAACCTGATGAGCAACAAAATCATGCACCAGAAGCACGAGACATGCCCCAAAACAATAAAACAATGATTGCATGAGACCTACATCCTGCCCAGTGAGCTCAGTAAGTTAATGATCCCCCAAAACACACTCTTTAACCCCTAGGACATGCTGTTTGCACAATGCCCTAAAAACAATAAATCAATAGTGGAGAATAAGACCTACAACCTGCCCAGTGGTGTCATCAAGTTAATGACCCCCAGGACATGCTCTGTGCACACAAAAAAACAATCGCTTATGGAAAGGTGACATTTCAAAGTGAAAGACCCTCATTGTACTGAGACCTGAAATAATTTTTCCAAAGCGCCGTAACAATCCTGACCTGACCGTGAAGGGACAAAAAACCCAACCTGGAGGAGGAACTGATGATGAAAGTCTGACGTCTACTCAGGAAAGACAAAGAAGGTCTTCTCCCCCTCCCTTCTCTTCCTTTGATTATAAAAATGTAACCCACTAAGTACTCCGGGGCAGAGGAATGCTTGCCTGCCTGCTTGTAAGCCTCACAAGCATCCTATCTTAATAAATCACTTCTTATCTATCACTTTGCCTCTCGCTGAATTCTTTCTGCCCTGAGACATAATGCACCGGGCTCCTCAGAGCCCCCCGAAACGACAGCTAACGGTTTCACTCTAGCTAAAGCTGGCTATGCTAGGCATGTGGAAAATGGATACAGGCTGCATATTCCACTCTACCGAAACCATCGGAACATAGCTGACTAATTTATTCCAGTAACCATTTGACCTGGTGGACACCATAGTCCAGGTTTGGTCCACGAGATCTCCACGATGCCTCCTTCCCACCCAAGCTCAATTTCAACACACAGGCGTCCACTGAACGAACATTCCCTGCGTGCCAGGCACTGTGCTGTTCCTTACATGTATTACGCTTACTGAGTCTTTACAACAATGCTACAAGTTAGTTAAGTACTATCAACATCCCCATTTTACAGATGAGGAGACTGAGGTTAGGTAGGTTAAATAACTGACCCAAGGTCACACGACTTATAAAGGGCAACAGCAAGGAAACAGTGCTGCTCTAACCCCCGTGAAGGGGTCCTGACAACTATACAACACTCAGCCTCCATAATAGTTTCTGACGAAAGGCTAACCAATGAACGCCACCATCCTGGGATTGGCAAACTATGGCTTGTGGGCCAAATCTGGGTTTCCACCTGATACAGCTCAGGAGTTAAGTAAGCATGTTTATTTTACATTTTAAATGGTTGGGGGAAAAAAAATCAAAAGAAGAACGTGACACATGTAAATGATATGAAAATGAAATTTCAGCAACCATAAATAAAGTTTTACTGGAATACATGCTCATTCATTTACTTATTGTCTATGGCTGTTTTGTGAGGCCATAGCAGACTGGAGGAATTTTGATAGAGACCGTCTGGCCAGCAATGCATCAAATATTTACCCACTGGCTCTTGCAGAAAGTGTGCGGACCCGTGCCCGCATCTGATCTGTGGAGGACAGTAAGCCTCTGTAAATTGCTTACAACAACCAGAACTTTGTGAAATAAAAGGTCAAAAATGATTAAAAACAAAGACCCTGCGTTTTGTCCTTCTTAGACTCAAAAATCATAACAGCTGTAGGTGCCTATTGTTTGAGGCAGAGCTGGAGTTGCCATTTTCTCGCTTTAGGTTTAAAAATATCACCTGCTTCTGTTCAGAGCCAAGATAGACAGCAAGGCTGCCGTTCCCTGCTCCTCCTTTCCGAGGTCTGCCACGTGAGTAGACGTTACAGCCACACTGTTGCTGCTGAATTTCAGCCCAGCAGCGCAGTTAGGAGAGAAACGTAATGAACTGCCACAGTAATGAGCCCGACTCATTCAACAGCAACAGTGGCCCCAATGATAGATGCAGCTGCTGGGCGCGATATTGATAATTTCCGATTTGTGAGCGTAAAAATATATCTTAAAAATTATCTTCCAGCCCGGAACTGCAGTTTTTCCTTTTTTTCTCATCTTGTGTTTCCGTGGAAAACACATAAAGTCTTAATCCATTAAGAAAGTTATCCCTTTAAGAGCAACTGAGATAAAGGTTGACACATCCCACGAGTAGCATCCCTTTCCCACACTCCCTACTTCCATCTCTTCTTACGTCATGCCCATTAATGAATGTGCCAGAGCGAAATCTCATTACCCAGCACTTGGCTAAGTGAATTACCACTGATAAGCTAAGCCGATTGGAGCTCAGGTTCTAATGAGTAGGAGTTGATGGGTTACCTTTTCCAGATAACTGTTCTCTTTGTTGAATTTGCATTACTTCAATAACCAGGACTCTCCTTTATTCCTGTTTTATTTTATGTCCCTCTGAAAAGTTTTGCTTTCTTAAAAATTTGGTCCTGCATTTTAAAAAATGTATTCCCAGGTGTGTGTGCTTGTGTGTGTGTGTGTGTGTGTGTGTGTGTGTGTGTATAAATATATATATATATATTTTTTTTATTACTGTGAATGTGACCTTATATTGCATCATATTTTCTAACTGATGATTTTTTTAGCACGTGGAAAAGCTACTGATTTTTTTGCAAATTTATTTTACTGGCCATCTTTTGGAACTAACTTATTTTAAGTTTTTTTTTTTTTTCACTTGGATTTTTAGGAAGAGAAAGAATGAATCTGAATAAAATTACAATTTTATCTTCTACATTCTAATACTTATAAACTGACTCTTTTTCTTGTCCTATTGCAAATGCGGACATCCTTAAAATTGATCTTTATTATATGAAGCCTACACGGATGAACTTTTGGTAGTGACCTATGTTCTTTCTTAAAAGTTAAGTCATATATAAATAAATTCATACATTCTGATCTGCAGAGTCATTTTGCAGAAGTTATTTTTCCGTGTCTCAGATTCCTCATCTGTGAACTGGAAATGAAAATTTCTGATGTTCTTATTTCACAGAATTATTGGGTAAGTAAAATAAAATAGTACATATAGCTTTGCTTAATAAAGTTATCAGAACACTAACTCTATAGGAAAGTGTGACATTTATGAATATTAAAATGATGCTATTGAGGTGATATCATTAAGACGGTGACATAGGTCATTCCTGACTTCAGTCTCCCTCATAAGAAGACCAGCTGGTAACTATCCATAGACAAGATGCCACTGTGCAAATCCCAAAACGTGGGGATGAGGCTAAAGTACCCCTGGTAGACCTAGGAGAACCACAGGACAAGGATCAGACGAACAGCTACACTCTGACTACATTGCCCACCCCCAGGCTGGCATAGCATTGCACCTAGAGGGGCCTCCTGGAACTAGTTTTCTCCTGTGGGAGAAGAGAGATCAAGGTGGACATCCAGCTCCCCCAGTGGCAGGCCACTTCCTGGGAGGCCCCCTCTATGGCCCTGCCCAACTGCTGACCACAGCCTGCATTTGTGCCCAGGTGGTGACCCTGCCCAATCATGGAGCGTAGCCTATAGCCCCACCCGATAAGGGAGCCAGGACAGCAATGCCACCCTACTTTAGAAAATCGTCTCTAGCCCCACCCAACTGTAGGATATAGCAGGAGCCCCTCTTGACCAGAAAGCCCAGCCAGCAAACTTGCCCAACAGCAGATCACAACCAGCGGCTTACCTAACTGTAAAGCCTAGCTTGTGGCGCTACCCAACTTTGCAGCCTAGCCTGTGACCCCACCTGATCACAGAGCGTGGCCTGGGGCCCTGTGCAACCATGGAATCCTGCATCTTGCCCTGCCTAAACCTGGAGTCCAGCCAGCAGCACCATCCAGTTGGGAAGCACAGCCTGAGACTCCACCTGATGAGCAGAAAATGAGGGGCCAGTTGTTTTGGCTTTCCCAGGTTCTTTGTATTTCCATATAAATTTTCTAATCAGATGGTCAATTTCTACCCCCCCCCAAAAAAAAAGTCTGCTGGAATTCTGATTGGGATTGCATTTAATTTATAGATAAATCTTAGAGAATGTTCATCTTAACTATATTTAGCCTTTCCATCCATGAACCTGGCATACCTATTCCCCATTTAGATGCTCTCTAATTTCTCTCCGCATTGTTTTGTGTACAAGTCTTGTGTATCTTTCAGACATGAAGAGTACCTATTGTATGATTCTATTGATACAAAGTTCTAGAACAGCCAAGACTCATCTATGGGGATGGAAGTCAGATAGTGAATGCTCTTGGCAGATAAAAGTGGGAGGGCAGTGACTGACTGGGAAGGGGCACAGGGATACTTTGTGGGGTGATAGAAATAGTCCAGATTTTAGATAAATTGATAGGTTTGTGGGTTATATGAATGTATTGAATTTTACACTGAAGATCTGTGCATTTTATAATATAGTCTATTAAAAAATAACTCATGTAGTTGCATAAATGTAACATACACTTCCTAGGTGTTGGCTACTATTGTTAATTATGATGTAGTCTCTTGCTAATACACACATATATAATATATAATAGATACATAGGATACCTATTATATACATTATTTATAATATTTTATATATTACACTAAGTTAATTTAATCACATTTAACCCTTTAAAATATATGGATTGTTACTTTATGTTACTAACATTGCCTAAGTTCACCAGCAGCCTGCATAGTTTTGCTCAGCTTTACACACACTGAAGAAAATACCTAATATCATATGAAAGACATATGAATTGAAATGCAATTCATGCAATACAGTTTTCCATAAGATCAACAGAATCCTGTTTATCTAGCTCTTAACTGAATATTCTTTTTGCAAAACCCTATCAGTTAATTTAATGTCAGATACGTGTTATTCCATATTTTAGCATCAGTGTGGTCCACTTTTTAGTAGTGGCTTGGATGCTAAGGCCAGACCAGAGGCCTGGAGCAAACAGCTCCATCATCAATTAAGGATGCAGCCGCCGGCACCCGGGCAGGGCCCACAGTATGCTTGAAGGGAGCAGTTGGCATCCTGGACTTAAATAGTTAAAACTTATGAAATAATTCAAATATATGTGCAAAATACTAAACATACACTCAACTGAATTTAATCTCTCTTTGATGATTGAAAAGAAATGTAAAGATACTTTAACACAGCAGGCTCATCATTATGAAAATTCATTGTTGGACTAACTACAAATTTTTTGTTTGGTTGCAGTCTGGGTAACCAATCATTTATTGTATATCGAATGGCTGTGTGTTTAAATAAAAGTACCTTTAATTGAGAAAGCATATACAGAGGAAAATATCACCCCTATTTTAGACAGTGCTCTTTTATGAGATTTCAGTAACATGAGGCAAGACTTCCACAAGATGATAGGCATTCTCACAGTCAAACTGAATCCCTGGACATCACTCTAAGCCTTAATGAGCATACTTCATCTGCCGGAACAGCAGGAGAATAGCTTTCTTACTCCCTGCATTCACAACAGTTTGAATTCCAGATGTTGGGGGCTGCTCAGCAGGGTTCTGGCAGCTCCACACATTTCTTAACAGACAGTTCTGCTTTCACTGCCTGGGGGAAAAAAAATGAGTTGGCAAATTTGCAATGCCATCTTTTCAAAGGAAATAAGAAGGAAAAATGACCTGCATATTTACTAAGCTGTTGGTTACAATTTTCACCATCTTTGCTCTTTTTTCAGGACCATGCATCACTGGGGAGAGAAAAGAAGAGAGGGGCTGAATCCACAAAGCCCCAACAAAAATCTTGCATTTGGTTTCCTGACTTCAAGCCATCAAATGTAAAACTACACTATCGTATGGCTCTTCAGAGAGAAATCAGAGCTCGGTTGTTTATCTGGAGGAGCCACATGTCTACTGTAATAAAGCCACATGCCTGCTTTATCAGAGGGCTTATTTCACTTTTCTTTTCAGAAATTCATCCCAATACAGAGCGGGGTTTGGCACATTCATAAAATCCCACCTCCTCGCCCTCTCTCTTCTCTACCTGGCTCACCATTTGCGAATAAAATTATAGATAGAAAATCTTCTTTTCTTTCAAACACAGCTTTGTGCAGCATTAAGACGCCACTGAAAAATGATCAAATATCATTGTACCTAAAATCCCTGGATGTGAAAGACCATAAAGTAAACCTTCTTCGTGGGTGATGGGGAAGAAGACACACAAACCTGAAAGACAAGCCAGCTGGTTACAGACTTGGTTCTAACACTGATTTAATGAACCAAAGATACATCCTAGGTTCAGATTCGGGGCTCTGGAGTCAGAGATCCTGGGATAATAGCCCAGCTCTGTCACATCAGCTGTGTGAGCTAATCCACAGTTTCTTCCTCTGTGAATTAGGAATACACTATGCCTACTTCCAAGGATTTTCACAAGGATTAAAGGAGATCGCACCTGGGAAGCGCTCGCACAGTGCCTGGCCCAGAGTCAATAGTGAGTAAATGTTAGCCACCGTTTCTAGAAATTGAGTAAACTATTTCTCCTTTCAGGGCTTCGTTGTGTGTGTGTGTGTGTGTGTGTGTGTGCGTGTGAATATACACAGACGTCAATATTCTTTTCCAAATGTGTCTTGAAGATGTCTAGGGACCCTGTTGAACTTCTTAATGGCTAGTAAGGTTGGGGGTATGGTGCATGGGGATGTGAGACTCCCGAAAGGAAGAGATACTTCTGATTGAGAGAATCTGGGACAAATTCACGTTGGAGGTGACGTTACAAGTGCCCATGATTAATAATAATACATAGCAATCACTGAGGGCTTACTATTGTGCCAGACATCTACCCCGATAATCATGGTATTTGAATTGCTGTCCACACACCTGAATTAACCTGTATTGGAAGCTGCCAAATCCACGAGGCTTGCATCTATGTTACAAGCATCAAGGGATTTCATTGTGACCTAAGTTCAAGCGTTTATACTTCAGAATGCATGTTATTTTATCAAGATTTATTTTGCTTTTATTTCTCCCTCATTATAGTTACAGCATTGAATTTATCTTCTGTGTATAGTTAGATTATATTACTCACGAATTTAATTTCACGATAATGAAGAGCATTTTACAACTATTTGTTATAAAAAGGTGGGAAGAAGCTTGGGTCTACACGGTTGAGATCAAGTTTTGGACACCTGACAAAGATTCAAAACTGAGAGGTAATGAGAAGGAATCAAAGAAATTTTGACAGATTTTAGAAATTTTGAAAAGGACAGGAAAAAATTGGGGAATAAAATAAGAATCATCCATAAGTTAATCATCCAGAAATAAGTACTGTTAAAATTTTTGTCCCTCTTTTCCTCCCCATGTGTATTTTCCTTTTTTAAAAAAAAAGTTGAGATTATATAGTTTTTGGAATTTTTTCCCACACAATGATTCATGTCATTAATTATTCTTTTAAAACCCCTCTGTTAGTGGCTCCATAATATCTCATCAAAAGTAATTTTATCTATTTATTTTTGGATGCATTCAGAAGGGCTGGTTAATTTTCCAATATGTTTTGTAAATTGTATATAATAACAGAATTTTAGTGATAAAAGGGGCTTTAGAGTTTGCCAGATTTATCTCCATATAAAATAGATGAGAAAATGGAGGCACAGAAGAGAACAAGTCACAGAGTCACTTGCTGCACAGCAAGAGCTAGAATCCTGGGTCTCCTGATTCTCAGACTAATGTTTTCTTTGTATTATTCTAAAGCTGTCTTCCTCAGTGCCCACTGTTTAATGAATTGAGCCATGACTGGCATCTCCATGCTGTATTTAATCACTTGCTGTAACTATTTTGACTTTCCACCCAAACAAAAGCTGGACCTTTCCAGGGTGTGCAGCTAAAAGGCATTGCTTGCTGCAGCAGGAGCAGAACATATACAGATAAACAAGTCACCCTCTCATTCTCAGTGCCCAGCAGGCCAC
>NW_006785484.1:1550140-1573838 GCF_000442215.2 Lipotes vexillifer | reverse complement strand
AGGAATTCTTCACGGCGGAGACTGAAATACTATATGACTCCAAGAAAGCTTATTACCAGAAACATGTGGGAGGACGGATTTAATGCCAGATCATTTTGAGCTATAATAAAGATGATAATAGCCTGACTTCAGACATGACATGTAAACATATGATTCTGCAAATTACAGTCAGCTTACCTGTTCAATGTAATGAATCCCATCATGCACATGTATAATGCAGATTCAAAACAGTATTGATGGCATTACATTTAACTGTGGGATATGTACTTACAGTCCACTAAGCAGTTGCAGAAAAAGACCTGTTCTGGAAATGGTCAAGGGTGGCTCTCAGTAAGGGATAAATACACAGCCCAAGTCACATGCTGGGAACTGGGTGGGGGTGGGGAGAGGCAGGAAGTGAGGCCAAAGGGGAAAGGCAATTAGTATTATCTCAGGCAGAAGTGAGAATGATGTTCCTGGTAATGGCAGGCAACAAACCCAGGAAAAGTCTGGGGCACTGGTTGCAAGTCAAGCCTTCTAACGCCATCGTATCTGCCTTAATGACTGCAGTAGAGTCCCTGCTTCCATCCTTGGCCCCCAGAACAGTATGCATGGTCCTATTAAAACCTGCATGGTCCTATTATAACCTAAGGCATGGTCCTTGGAGTTGAGCTGGGGCGAAAGTAGAAGTGATGTATACAGCCTCCAGGCCAATGTGGTTCCAAGCCAGTGTGACCCCTCCATCTCCCTCTTTCTCTGCCTCAGCCACCTTGGAACCCTATGATGCAGAGGAGGAGGGCTGCCTGACCAGCATTAGACTGTGTCACGAATAACACATAAACTTGCATTTTGTTAAGTCACTGACATTTGGGATGGGGAGTGTTTGTTACTCTAGCATAACACAGCTTGTCTTGACTAATACAACTATTATTTTAATAAAGTCATAGAAAGCCTTGCTGAAAAAAATAGTCACATCTCACAAGGAAAGCTGAATTTATTTTTCAATTTATATTTTGTTCTGTAAGAAATTAAATGCATTGGGACTTCCCTGGTGGTCCAGTGGTTAAGAATCTGCCTTCCAACGCAGGGGACGCGGGGTCGATCCCTGGTCGCAGAACTAAGATCCCACATGCCGTGGGGCAGCTAGGCCCACACACCGCAACTACTGAGCCCGTATGCCACAACTAGAGAAAAGCCCGTGTGCCGCAACTAAGACCCGATGCAGCCAAGAATAAAATAAGTAAATAAATAAATATTCTTTTAAAAAAAAGTTAAATAAATTATGTACAATCCAAGGCGCTGAATTCAATCACTGCATCTCCCCAAATACATTATTCGTCTTGGCGATCTTGTAGATACTCATTCAAAGTCCCTTTGAAATGCAGCTTTGAAGGATAAGTGACTTTCATTGGACTGTTTCATTAAGTGCTTTCCCCCTCTAGGAATTAAAAAGAGAGTCCAAAGATGAAGGTCTGTGAGATACTTTACATAATTACTGATGGGTGCAGTCGAGGCCAGAATCAAACAAATTAGCTCAGCTCTGCTGAGAGAGAAAATAGCTCACTGAAAAACAAAACAGAAACTTCTCTACAAATCTTAACGTGCGTTGGCTATGAGCACCGGGTGATCTCAACTCCGGTGAAAAATTTGTGTTTAGATGTGCTCACGGTTAGGGCAGCGCTGATACTGTTAAGATACTGGTGACTGAGAAATGGGTCAGGCTGGGCATCTGCCAGGATCGAAAAGTGGAAATAAAGATGATGACAGTTTTCAGTTTAGGAAGAACAGATATAACAATCATGTCACCACATTAATGAGAGTTTGGCATCAAAGTAAGAGAAATGTCATGTCGAAGAGGAAAAGAGTCTGTGAAAATGGAATCTGATCCGCAACAGGAGTGGAGGGTACAGGGGTGTCAGGAAATATTTCCTTGAGGAAGTGATGCTTGAGGTGAGATGTTTGAGTGATGCTGCAGGGTCAGGAAGGTAAAGAGTGTTCTGACAGAGGGAAGATGGTGTGTAAACACCCAGAGGTACAGGGGAGCATGCAGCATTTGAAGAACTAAAAGAAAAGCACTTAGGAAGTCATGGGATTTGTAGCAAGAGGTGTGGGTGGAGATTTAGGAGTCGGGGGAACCGGACATATGGGGCCTTGAGGCCGTGTTAAGAGATGGTGATTGCTGTTCTCAGAGCGACAGGAAACAATGTAAGGGCCTCAAGGGGAAACAGGAAGGGGAAGGGCCTGGCTGTGCTGCTGATGCCAGGCTTTCAGTCCCAGCTACTTCTGGCCGAAAGTCCAGGCAAAAGGGGTGGACACAGGAGGGTCATGCTTTTATTTTATTTCATTTTTTAATATAAAATTAACCATTTTATTTTATTAACAATAAATTTTTTTATTATTACAACTTTTCAATTTAATGATTGTGTGTGTGTGTGTATATATATACACATACATACATCAAAATGGTGATCCTTTTCATTGAAGTAGCTGATGTACAATATTATATAAGTTACAGGTGTACAATATAGTGACTCACAATTTTTAAAGACTGTACTCCATTTATAGTTATTATAAAATATTGGCGGGCTTCCCTGGTGGCGCAGTGGTTGAGAGTCCGCCTGCCGACGCAGGGGACACGGGTTCGTGCCCCGATCCAAGAAGATCCCACATGCCATGGAGCGGCTGGGCCCGTGAGCCATGGCCGCTGAGCCTGCGCCATCTGGAGCCTATGCTCCGCAACGGCAGAGGCCACAAAAGTGAGAGGCCCGCATACCGTAAAAAAAAAAAAAAAAAAAAAAAAATATTGGCTAGATTCCCGTGTTGTACAATATATCCTTGCTGCTTATTTTATACCTAACAGTTTGTACCTCTTAATCCCCTCCCCCTATCTTGCCCCTCCCCCTTCCCTCTCCTCACTGGTAACCACTAGTTTGTTCTCTATACCTGTGAGTCTGCTTCTTTTTTGTTATATTCACTAGTTTGTTGTATTTTTTAGATTCCACATATAAGTGACACCATACAGTATTTGTCTTTCTCCACCTGACTTACTTCACCAACCACAATGCTCTCCAAGTCCATCCGTGCTGCTGCAGATGGCAAAATCTCATCCTTTTTTATAGCTGAGTAGTATTCCATTGTATATATTACCACATCTTCTTTACCCATTCATCTATTGATGGACACTTAGGTTGCTTCTGTATACTGGCAATTGTAAATAATGCTGCTATGAACGTTGGGGTGTATATATCTTTTCAAATTAGTGTTTTCGGGTTTATTTTTCCAGATATATACCCAGGAGTGGAATTGCTTGTTCATACGGTAGTTCTATCTTTAGTTTTTTGGGAAACCTCCATACTGTTTTCCACAGTGGCTGCATCAGCTTACATCCAGGAGGGTCATGCTTTTAAATGGGGTGGTTCTGACGTCCTTAGTGAGAGGCACTATCTGAATAAAGACCTGAAGCAAATGAAGAGAAGAGCAATGCAGATATTTGGAGGGGAAAAGAAAGACATTTGGAGGAAAAAAATCGAATAAGAGAAGTATTTGTTATATGGATGAGATCTGGAAATGGTATTTGTTCTAAGGATGAGATCTGGAAATCTCGGAGGGCTCTTGGAGAGGCTGAGGGGCAGACAATATACATCTGTGTGTGTGTGCGCTAGCCATGGGATGTAGTGGTTACAGAGCTGCCCAATGGCAATGTGGCCTTAGGAGAGGTGGTTGAGCCAAGTGGTTACCTGCAGGGGCTTAGGAATCAGACAGCCTTAAATCTGAGTCGCGACTCTGCCACTCTTGCACACATCACAGCAATTCCCACTCTTGGTTTGTCTGTCTGTAAAATGGAGGAAATACAACCAACCTCATAGTCACTGGGAAGATGAAGGACGGTGATGATGGCAAGGAGCCAAGCAGGTACCACCCAAGGCCCACCCACGTCACTCCAGCGACTTCACAGGCCAGGGAAGGCTACTGCGGTCCACACCTACAGCTTCTCTCTGCAGGATGGAGGTCTCTGGCCTGGCCTGTTGCTTAGCATGCACATGAGACAGAGCAGGACTAGGGAGGGATTTCCCAGGAACGACCCTCAAACAATACCTCTGCTTCCTGGCCTCTCGGGGCACAGCCCTGGGTTGTGTTCTGCAGAGTCTCCCACGGGGTCCCAGCAGAATCGGGCCCCAGTGGCCCACAATGGTAACGGCCCTTCAATGCACAGGTCACACCCTCTCCTGCCATCCCGGTCTCACGTCACCACCGTCTTGCAGCAGTTCCCAGGAGAGCTCCCAGAGGAAGTGCTTGCACGTCACTGCTTCCCTCTGGAGTAAGTAAGTCTGTTCCTGTGCAGAGAGCCTGGCCAACAAAGCATTCAAGCACGGTGGGTATTTACAATTATAGCTATAGGGGTGAACAGAATTGGAGAAACCGCCCTCAGAATTATAAGGCCAGAGAAAGGAGAGCCTACTTCAGGGCAGATTCTAGAATCTAGAGACCTTCCAGGTGCTGTCTCAGTAAACTCGCCTACACCAGGCTTGAGCACGACAGAAATGATCTTGCCAGTGGAGATAGAAAGTAGTGCTGATCTGACAAGGGGGATGGGAAACCACCCAAAAGGCAGAATCTGTACGAATCATTGGGAAAACAAATTTATTTATTTATCTTATAAATTTTTTTTTTTATTTATTTTTTTGCTGTGTTGGGTCTTTGTTGCAGCACACGGGCTTTCTCTAGTTGTGGCGAGCGGGGGCTACTCTCCGTTGCGGTGCGCGGGCTTCTCATTGTGGTGGCTTCTCTTGTGGAGCATGGGCTCTAGGCACGCAGGCTTCAGTAGTTGCGGCACAAGGGCTCAGTAGTTGTGGCTCGTGGGCTCTAGAGCGCAGACTCAGTAGTTGTGGCACACAGGCTTAGTTGCTCTGCAGCATGTGGGATCTTCCCAGTCCAGGGCTCGAACCCGTGTCCCCTGCATGGCAGGCAGATTCTTAACCACTGCGCCACCAGGGAAGCTCAGAGAAGACAAATTTAATATGAAAGACTAGCTTCATCATTTAACTCCTCTATAAAAAAACTATCCACCAACATTCTCTCTCGATATACAGTAAATAGATGGCACCATCACAATATGTGCACGTGTGTTTAATGTATATTCAGGCACTGACACAACAAATATTAATTGAGCATCTACTACGGGCCAGGCAAAAAGGAAATCATTAAAAACTTCTGACCTCATAGAACTTGCAGTCTCTAATGTGGAGACAAACAATAAACACAATAATGAAGTGAAAATTTGAGAATGTCCATTGAGACAAGTTTTGGAAACAAATTAACTACAAAAGGAGGGCTGCACTTTTATTTTTAAATATTTATTTATTTAATTAGTTATTTATTTGGCTGCACTGGGTCTTTTTTTTTTAATACATCTTTATTGGAGTATAATTGCTTCACAATGTTGTTAGTTTCTGCTGTATAACAAAGTGAATCAGCCATACGGATACCTATATCCCGACATCCCCTCCCTCTTCAGCCTCCCTCCCACCCTCCCTATCCCATCCCTCTAGGTCATCACAAAGCACCGAGCTGATCTCCCTGTGCTATGCTGCTGCTTCCCACTAGCTATCTATTTTACATTTGGAAGTGTATGTATGTCGATGCTTCTCTCACTTCGCCCCAGCTTTCCCCTCCCACCCCCATGTCCTCAAGTCCATTCTCTATGTCTGCGTATTTATTCCTGCCTTGCCACTAGGTTCATCAGTACCATTTTTTTTTTAGATTCTATATATGTGCGTTAGCGTACGGTATTTCTTTTTCTATTTCTGACTTACTTCACTCTGTATGACAGACTCTAGGCCCATCCATCTCATTACAAATAACTCAGTTTCGTTTCTCTTTATGGCTGAGTAATATCCCATTATATATATATGTCACATCTTCTTTATCCATTCATCTGTCGATGGACATTTAGGTTGCTTCCACGTCCTGGCTATTGTAAACAGTGCTGCAATGAACACTGTGGTACATGTCTCTTTTTGAATTATGGTTTTCTCAGGGTATATGCCCAGTAGTGGGATTGCTGGGTCGTATGGTAGTTCTATTTTTAGTTTTTTAAGGAACCTCCATACTGTTCTCCATAGTGGCTGTATCAATTTACATTCCCACCAGCAGTGCAGGAGTGTTCCCTTTTCTCCTCACCCTCTCCAGCATTTTTAAAGAGGATGATTCACAAGGGCTTAGGGAGAAGGTGATATCTGAATAAAGACCTAAAGCAAATGAGGAGGAAAACCATGAAGACGTTTGCTGGAAAAATAAATAACATTTTAAGCCAATGGAGGAGTAATGCAAAGGCCCTGAGCAGAGGGTACACAAGGATCAAAGAATAGCCCTGAGGAGAATGTGGCTGAAGCTGCATGGTTTCTGGGGGGGGCGAGTAGGGTGACCTCTGAGTGGTGTCGTGGCAGATATAGGGCAGGGGTCTGCACTTTTTTTTTTTCTGCAAAGAGCCAGATAGTAAATACTTCTGGCTATACTGGGCTATTCAGTCTGTATTACAGCTACTCAACTCTGCTATTGTAGCACCAAAGCAGCCACAGGAAACATGTAAGTGAATGGGTATGGCTGTGTTTAAATAAATCTTTATGGACTTTGAAATGTGAATTTCATATAACTTTCACATGCCCACCAAATATTATTCTTTTTAGATTTTTTTCAACCACTTGAAGATGTAAAAAAAAAAAAAAAAAAATCAACATTTTTAGCTCACTGGCTGTAGAAAAATAGGAATGGGCTCAACTTGGCTCTCAGGTATAGTCTGCCAACCGCTCTCATAGGGCCTTGTGGATCTTAAGAAACCTTTGGCCTTTACTCTGAGATGAGAAGGGGTGTGAGCAGAAGAGTAGCATAACCTGACTTACACTGGAGCAGAAATGGCTCTGCCTGCTGTGTTGAGAGCAGGTGACAAAGGTACAAGAGTTTAAAGAGGGGACTGAAGCACAGAGACTTGTTAAGAGGCTTGGCACAGAAATAATAACTCTATTTTTAATTAAGATTGTTGCATATTATATATAGAATGGATAAACAACAACGTCCTAATGTAGAGCACACAGAACTATAATCAATATCCTGTGATAAACCATAATGGAAAAGAATATGAAAAAGAATGCATAGGTGTCTATAACTGAATCACTCTGCTGTACAGTAGAAATTAACACAACACTGTAAATCAACTACACTTCAATAAATTTCTTAAAAAAAGACTGTTGTGGTTGGAATTACCATTTGTAATTCCAAATCCGTACTTGCAATTTCCACTCATGGATGATGAGTCCTTGTGTTTTCAACCCATTATTTCATAGAACGTTACTACCCATTATTAAAATAAACATGTACTATCAAGAAACGCATCAATAGATCAAATGAGCTATAGGGTAAAAATTTTATTTGTATTTTCAATTGTCCTGCCGTATCCCCCGGGGAATTGGTTCCAGGGCCCTCCTCGGATACCAAAATACACAGATGCTCAAGTTCCTTATATAAAATGGCTTAGCGCAGGTGGCTCCAGGTCCCAGGATGCAGAACCTGCAGTTCAGCCAACCAAGGATCGCAAACAGGCTCTATGGGTGGTTGAATCCGCGCATGCGGAACCCACGGATACCAAGAGCCAACCATAAATTTCACAGCATTGAGCGGCATTATCAGTGAGAAAAGGAGCTTACCTCTTATTTTGCACGTGCTTTTTACCTCTGACTTCAAAGGCAACGCTCCTTGGTTATGTTTTTAATATCATCGTGCTGGCCTTTAACTCAAAATCGAAGCTGACGCGAAAGGTCCAGATTCACTGAAAATGCATCCCCCAGCCACCTCGCTCTCTCCCGAGTGCCTCCTTGATTCTGGATTTTGTACTGAAAACTGGGAGAACTGTTACAAACACAGATGATCTATAACTGAATGACTGCAGTCTGAAAACAGAATTTACCAGAGAGCTGGAACTATTAGGGCAGTCTGTCAAGAAATGATTAATACTTGGAACTGGCCACCATTTCTTTTCGTCTTCGTACTAGAGTAGGCCATTCATCTGAAATTGCTGCCACCACCACGTGTCACTTCCCCTGTCTGTCCACAGGGACGAAGATGTCTTCTTCACAAAGGAGGAGAGAGATCAGATGAAGGTTCAGGCTTAGATTTCTGCTTTAGTATACAGGTAACGTGTGTGTGCATGTGGGGGTGTGATGTTCCATAGGCGAGCATGGGGCCATTTCTGGGCAATTCAGTGATGTAACATTTTCTTAGTGCACTGATGTGATAAATGATTTCTACTTCTGTTCCACTGGACCATGAATTGAAAAATACCCATAAAAACTAAGCCCGGGGTCATAAACATTATTTTTAAATCCACTGTGAGTTAAGAAAAAAAATCAGTTTCTCTAAATATTTATGCTTACTTCCATTAAGAACTTTATTAACAAGGATTTATATTAAAGACTTAACCCAAATATGCAATTAAGAAAAGCACGCATTGTTTTTTCACCCTCCTCATGTCTTTAATTTTTGTGGTGTGTGTGGTGCTCTTTTAGGTGTTACAGCCAAAGAACTATCATCATCACACTACTACTGAATGTCTCAGAGGCATAATCCCCACAGCAGACACAATGACGAGGAATAAATTGGCAAAGACGTGTATGCACCTGAAGAAACGTCAAACGTAACAATAGTTCTAATCCAAATGCAAGAAAATTCACAGAGAAAAAAGTGTCTAAGGTAAACCAATTTCCTTACTGAAATATAATAAAAATGATAACAACAATGACAATAAAATTAAGTTCCATCTTTGTTTTCACCACCGTGAACTTTGATTTTTTAAATGCTGTATATCTGAATAGCTTCTCAATGATGCAGAAATGAGTGTATGTGATCCAGGATATTTGCTGAAAAGAATCATATCTTCATCATCTCTGCCAACAGAGCAGGAAGAATCAGCCGATTCTCAGCTCTGTGCTGACAGGCACACGCTGGACTGAAGTTCAAGAAGGGAAGATGCAAAAAGCATGGTGATCTCACTGAGCTGAGGAGACAGAGACTGAAGTTCAGGGAGGCTGAGGCTGCTAGAAGACACAGGGTAGAGTTCCAGAAAAGAGACAGCTATGGAGAAAAGAACTCCAGATATCTGCACAGGGGTCCCAATCGTCTCTTCTGAATAATAAGCTGTGCGAGCGTACAGCAAAACTCTATAAGGCTGAGCAAAGAATGACCAGGAGCTGTAGGATGAACAATGCTAAAAGCCAACTCAAGAGGCCCTACACACACCTCTAGGAGTCCTGCCTCCATGATGTGAACAAGCCTGGACCAGACCACCAGCAGATGAGACATGACATTAAAGAGAACCCAACTGTTCTGGCCAATGCCATTCTGGACCAACAAACCTCTCTACAGCTGACAAGAGTCCATCTAATCAGCAGAGCCACTGACTTGGTCTGTAGTTGACACAGCAATAAGTTCAGCTGAAATCAGCCAAATCCTACACGGATCAGAACCACCCCCTCCGGGGACTTCCCTGGTGGTGCAGTGCTTAAGAATCCACCTGCCAATGCAGGGGACACGGGTTTGAGCCCTAGTCCGGGAAGATCCCACACGCCGTGGAGCAACTAAGCCCGTGTGCCACAACTACTGAGCCTGTGCTCTAGAGCCTGTGAGCCACAACTACTGAGCACGGGTGCCACAACTACTGAAGCCCGTACACCTAGAGCCCATGCTCCACAACAAGAGAAGCCACCGCAATGAGAAGCTGGCTCACTGCAACGAAGAGTAGCCCCCGCTCGCCGCAACTAGAGAAAGCCTGCGCACAGCAACGAAGACCCAACGCAGCCAAAAATTAATTAATTAAATTTATTTTTTTAAGAAAAGAACCACCTCTCTGACCCACAGACTCATAATCAATAATAAATGCTCATTGAGTCACTGCGTTTGGGGGAAGAGAGCTGTTACACAACAATAGCTATAACTGATATTATATAATTGATACTTAATGAATTCTCATGAAATGATTTTAATATAACACATTTACTTAAATCTAAATGTTTTCTTAACTACACAGAAGAAGCGAGGGGAGATATGACTGTTAGGGTGAATCTTTCCAATTATTTTCTTTTCCATGACATTTAATAACATTAACAAATGATGCTTGGAAATTACCTCATTTTTCTCCCTCCTAGCTATTTGCATAACACTGTAAGCAATCTTCCCTGTGTCTGGGGAATGGTGTGACTGACATACTATAAATGCTTCAAAATCTTCCAAGTTTAGGCCTGAAAACTTGGCATCTTGCATCACAAGCAACACTTTCTAGACCAAGATGTTTTCTCTGAACAGCAACTCTGAGAAATGCTTTCTTACTTGGAGCGCATTGCTACGACAACAGTCCCACATGGTTCTCTAGCTCAAGTTCATTCTTTCAATTAACAGACTGAGATTCCTCCTCCGCTGCCCGCAAACTCTTCCCCTAGGAAAACTTCCCGAACTTCTCTGGCTCTTCTCTTTCCTTTGGGTGTTTGCATGATGCCAGGAGGAATTTGCTAATTAGAAAATCTTAGTGTTTGGTGATGGCTTTTGTAATGTTGAGAAAGCTTTTGTAGAGTAGATTTTTCCTAGGAATATTCCCCCCCCCCCCCCCCGCAAAGGGATAATCCCATGGTGTGCATCTGTACAATTCTCATTTCTGCAAAGAGGGAATTAGGAGTAGGTCTCTGATAGGGTGTCAGGTATTCATGTTGGCAAGATGGGGTTAATAAGAATGTAGAATCACCCTGAACCGGGATTCTTCCTTAACTTTGCCAGACCTTTATTAATTCATCTAACAATTTTTTGAGCATATCCCAGATATGTCACCAGGTATAATGGGGATGAATTATGATGAACTCTGATGAGACCGGGATGAACAAGACCCCCTCTTCATAAAGTTTAAACTATGAACTATAGAATGTGATACCTTCTAGGAAGATGGTATACAGAAAAACTAACTTACCCATCTAGATTTCCTTTTTCTGCCCTCTAGAATGGGTATAATCTCACTGTATCCATCTCTCTGCATTATGTGCGATTTCAGTGAGGAAATGCATGTAAATGTCAGTTGGGATTGCCTTCAGCTATGAGTACAGAAAGCCTAAATTGGTTTAGGCTTTGTAAAGCCTAAACCAATTTATGGTTTAGGTTTATGGTTCTTAGGTAACCAGGATTCTGGAACTAGACAGTTGCTGGTGTTATTTCAGTGGCTCCACATGATAAAGTCTCTTGGCTTTTCCCTCAGACTCAAAATACAGCTGCTGTGGTTCTAGCGATTACCCCTCTATTCACAGCAATAAGTAGGAAATGGCCAGACTAAGATATCAGTTTCATTAATAAAGCAACGGCTGTTCCAGAAACCATCCAAAATGACTTCAGATCAGGTCTGATGGGCCAGCCTGCATCACAGGGTCACAGCTAGCTGGAGGGGAAGCTGTGAATGTGGGTACTTAGCTTTCCCAGCCACTAAAGAGTAAGTTGGAAGTAGGTGCTGGATCCATCAGCCCTGAGAGCTGGCCACAAACACCTAACTCAAGTATGGGATGGAATAAGAACTCAGTGCCTGGTTGTTATCTGTCTCTTTGTGTTCTCCTGAAGTTCTAGACACAAAAGGATTTTCTAGATGAAGTGGGCTGATGTAGCCAGGCAGGAAAGTGAATTTTCTTTGACCCAGTCAATTTAGAGTCAGCCAGAAATTTCCTGGGTCTGAGTATAACTGCTCAGAGAATTTTAAATAAAAAGACAGCTATATCCAGGTGGCATCAGAAAATATAATTTACAAGAGAAGGAGCAATACTCTATAAATAGTTTACAAACTGCAGACTGAGGAACTCTGTGGAAACCTTGAGAATACGCTGGGATGCTGAGAATGACCCCAAGTGATCTTTTAAATTTCATATTTTCATTTAAATAATAACACCCCCTCCAAGTTAACATCGGGGCATTCTGGATTATGTGGATGATTGCCACATTAATCGAGTTAGATTAAGCTATGTTGTTATAATGAACAACTTCTAAATCTCGGTGATTAACACAATCAGGGCCTATTTCTCACTGCAGGACCATGGGTTGGCTGAGTGATGGAGGCTGCTTCAGATGGACGGAAATATCAAAACGTGACTAAAGCTGGGAAAGAGCACGTGGAGTGCTGTGCGCTGCCTCTTGCTGCGTCCACTCACTTTTCCTTGGCCAAAGCATGCCCATCGCTACACCTAGCTTCGTGCAAATGGGAACATAATCTTCCTGTATGTTTCAGAAAGGGGGCAGGGATTGAGAACGTAGCAGTAATATCTATACTCGTTACTGTGCATCTGAGGATTGTCACTCCTTTTCAGTATGAAAAGTATGAGTGTATGATTGAGTTGAGGTCATTATTCTACTGTAATTTAATCTCTCCTTTACAAAGAATAGAAGTGAACCTGATGGTAAATGATTCATTCATACCAAAGGATGGTATAAACTGCCACAGTCCACCAAAGAAATGAGCAGATCAAATAGAGAAAAAATGGTAGGAGACGATCGCCTGGCAGGAGCTACTATAACCAAAGCTAAACTCAAAAAAACCCTGGTTCTAGCAGCTAGTACATTTTTACCTTGTGAGCAGAAATTTGGATTCAGCAACCTAATGACATCTGTTACGCTGATGTTTTCAACTTCAGCTTCATTGGTTTTAGAGTTTCATCTGAAATTAACTTGTAAATCTGCTGTGGTTTTATGGTTGTATATGAGAAATTAGAAGAAGACTGTCATAGTTTGGCTTGTTTATTAAGTAACACTATAATAGAAGCAATTTAAGCCACCACAGGGGGTCTGCAAGAATGTTTTTCCTTTAAATGGTTCCTGAACTTTATAAAAGTTGGAGACATCCTGTGTAAATTGTTAGAAAATCACTCAAAATCACCCGACCAAAACCTTCTGGATTAAAGTGAAATCTCTGTCTGATTATACAATATAAGGTCACAGGCTGTGTAGTGTGTACCAAGCTCTGAGGATAAAAACTGTGTTTAAATGCTGGCATCTCCATCTGTTAACTGTGGAAACTATGGAAAATGTTACACCTTCTCTGAGCACAAATTTTCTCATTCCTAAAACGGGGTATCAACATAGTACCTACCTCGTGTTGGGGCAAAGATTAAATGAGATGACACACATAACCACTACTGGCATATTGTGAACACTATATAAATGGATGCAGTTATTATGATTATTGTTGCTGTTGTTCCTATTGTTACAAGTCTCAGAGAAGGGTAAAGCCTAATCAATGAGCTTTTCCTCGAATGAGCTGAAAGAGCAGCCTTCTAAATGGCTGAATCCCATACCCTCAAACCTCAGAAACACATCACCTGGTTTTAACCAAGTAGATGAACTTGGCCTGAAGTGAGTTGGAAACCTGGCAGTTTTCTGAGGTACTTAATTAAAGGAGTGAGTCACGTCAGATAATTAACATGCAACATTCATAAGCAATAATCATTACAGGAGTGGAAATATTAGCCCCAGGAATTACACGGAAAGCATAACAGCCATTTTGATGTTTCTGAAAGTTGGTTTTCAGATCAGATCTTCATGACACTGTGCACAATATATTACTGAGCAAAGCTATGGTAGTTGAAGACTTTCATTTCACTTCTATCTTAAAATTTGCTTTGTCCACTTTTACTTTCTGGGGGTTTCCTGGAGCTGTGAAAGGAAAATGCTACAGAGCAAAAACTCATTTCAAAGGACTGATTCATGATAGTGGTTTTTTGGTTGGTGGTGGTGGTTTTGTTTTTTGTTTGCTGGAAACATTCTTCTTTTCTATGTATCTACCTTACAGAGCCACTAAGAGACATATTTCCACTTAGGTATATAAATATTTATAATCCAATGTGCAGAGCACAGCAATAATAAAATGTAGGAACATTTTTTAAAACACTGATGACTTTAATTTGGTGTCGGCAATTAGAATTTTCAAAACACAGAGGCTATGAATATATGAGTACCTAAATTGATCTCCAACGAACCATCTTTCATAAACATATGCATCTTTTACGCTTTATAAACACCACAGGCCTTGAAAAGCAATTGCTCCACAAATAATTTTTTAATGCCACTTTCTCCTTACAACAGCCCAAAGTCATAAGGTAAACTGTCAACTAATGAATTTCTTCCACAGGTTACAACTTGAAATGAAACTTCCCAGGAATTTTGCTCATGACATTGAAATTCAAAGAGTGTAATGCATAAGTACAGGCTTCAAAAAGTAATTGGTGATAAATGGAGAAAATGCCTTGCATCAATCCCAGCCTGATTTTCAAATTTGATTTTCCGAACGTAAAACTCAAGGCAAAACAATAACCAATCATGCAGCTAACTGCTGTGAAATACAAAGGCATCTTTCCACCAGTTTATTTTGTAACATGGTTTGGTTTTATTTACCTCTGATGCACTCAAAACATTACAACTTGTTTATTCTTATGAAAATTAACAGTAAACAGAGTCTTAATTGGGGAACCGGGAACTGGAAAGTCAGTCTTCTGGAGCTTATTTACAAAATGATCTGTCTTCCTTTTCCAGGCAGGAAATAAAATGCTTGTTCACAGGGTGAAAGAAGGCAGTAACCTCTAATGTAAGCAGGAGACCTGTCCTTTGCAACGGAGACAGGTTGTCAAGTTTCAATCACAACTGATCTTTAAGAAAAAGAGCACGATGGATTTGACTCAGTTTTGTTTTGTTTTTTTTAACATCTTTATTGGAGTATAATTGCTTTACAATGGTGTGTTAGTTTCTGCTTTGTAACAAAGTGAATCAGTTATACATATATCCCCATACTTCTTGCCTCTTGCGTCTCCCTCCCTCCCACCCTCCCTATCCCACCCCTCTAGGTGGTCACAAACCACTGAGCTGATCTCCCTGTGCCATGCAGCAGCTTCCCACTAGCTAGCTATTTTACGTTTGGCAGTGTATATATGTCCATGCCACTCTCTCACTTTTTCACAGCTTACCCTTCCCCCTCCCCATATCCTCAAGTCCATTCTCTAGTAAGTCTGTGTCTTTATTCCCATCTTACCCCTAGGTTCTTCATGACCCATTTTTTTTCCCTTAGATTTCATATATATGCATTCACATACGGTATTCGTTTTTCTCTTTCTGACTTACTTCACTCTGTATGACAGACTCTAGATCCATCCACTCACTACAAATATCTCAATTTTGTTTCTTTTTATGGCTGAGTAATATTCCATTGTATATATGTGCCACATCTTCTTTATCCATTTATCCGATGATGCACACTTAGGTTGCTTCCATGTCCTGACTGTTGTAAATAGAGCTGCAATGAACACTGTGGTACATGACTCTTTTTGAATTATGGTTTTCTCAGAGTATATGTCCAGTAGTGGGATTGCTGGGTCGTATGGTAGTTCTATTTTTAGTTTTTTAAGGAACCTCCATACTGCTCTCCATAGTGGCTGTATCAATTTACATTCCCACCAACAATGCAGGAGGGTTCCCTTTCCTCCACACCCTCTCCAGCATTTCTTGTTTGCAGATTTTCTGATGATGGCCATTCTGACCGGTATGAGGTGATACCTCAATGTAGTTTTGATTTGCATTTCTCAAATAAACAACCTAACCTTGCACCTAAAGCTATTAGAGAAAGAAGAACAAAGAAACCCCAAAGTTAGCAGAAGGAAAGAAATCATAAAGATCAGATCAGAAATAAATGAAAAAGAAATGAAGGAAACAATAGCAAAGATCAATAAAACTAAAAGCTGGTTCTTTGAGAAGATAAACAAAATTGATAAACCATTAGCCAGACTCATCAAGAAAAAAAGGGAGAGGACACAAATCAATAGAATTAGAAATGAAAAAGGAGAAGTAACAACTGACACTGCAGAAATACAAAGGATCATGAGAGATTACTACAGGCAACTCTATGCCAATAAAATGGACAACCTGGAAGAAATGGACAAAGTCTTAGAAATGCACAACCTGCCAAGACTGAATCAGGAAGAAACAGAAAATATGAACAGACCAATCACAAGCACTGACATTGAAACTGTGATTTAAAATCGTCCAACAAACGAAAGCCCAGGACCAGATGGCTTCACAGGCGAATTCTATCAAACATTTAGAGAAGAGCTAACACCCATCCTTCTCAAACTCTTCCAAAATACATCAGAGGGAGGAACATTCCCAAACTCATTCTACGAAGCCACCATCACCCTGATACCAAAACCAGACAAAGATGTCACAAAGAAAGAAAACTACAGGTCGGGGGCTTAATATGAACAGACCAATCACAAACACTGAAATTGAAACTGTGATTAAAAATCTTCCAACAAACAAAAGCCCAGGACCAGATGGCTTCACAGGCGAATTCTATCAAACATTTAGAGAAGAGCTAACACCTATCCTTCTCAAACTCTTCCAAAATATAGCAGAGGGAGGAACACTCCCAAACTCATTCTACGAGGCCACCATCACCTTGATACCAAAACCAGACAAGGATGTCACAAAGAAAGAAAACTACAGGCCAATATCACTGATGAACATAGATGCAAAAATCCTCAACAAAATACTAGCAAACAGAATCCAACAGCACATTAAAAGGATCATACACCATGATCAAGGGGGTTTATTCCAGGAATGCAAGGATTCTTCAATATACGCAAATCAATCAACGTGATACACCATATTAACAAACTGAAGGAGAAAAACCATATGATCATCTCAATAGATGCAGAGAAAGCTTTCGACAAAATTCAAAAAAACCCTGCAGAAAGCAGGCATAGAGGGAACTTTCCTCAACATAATAAAGGCCATATATGACAAACCCACAGCCAACATCGTCCTCAATGGTGAAAAACTGAAACCATTTCCACTAAGATCAGGAACAAGACAAGGTTGCCCACTCTCACCACTATTATTTGACTCAGTTTTTGCATTTCCCTTGAAATTGATGACAGTTTACCAACTAGATGTTCTCATTACATTGTGTCTAAAAATCTCTGTTTACTTGGTCACACGTTAAGACTCCAAATTTCTTTTTCTTTTAACTGGAGTTTCGTTTTGTTTTATAATTAATTTGGAAAAATCCATTGCTAAGACTGAAACACTCATTTCTGCCAGGCTTCCTAAATGCAGACAAGAAAAAGATTTCATCTATTTTTCTATCCGAAGTCATTTTAAAAAAGCTCTGTTGAGAGACTGCCAATCAAGTCACTCTTTAGCATTTCCCAGTTATCAAGGCCATGTTTGTGTCCAGAGGTGCACACAATTTTAATAGGTTATGACTCTACCAATCGAGGACGTGCTTCCATCAACTCATTCATTTCCACCCAAATGATGGAAAACCATCCTGAAACCAGGATCGTTTGTGTTGTCAGATGACAGTGGGTTTGTTACAGCAATTATCACGTTATATTACAAATTGTGTGTTTGTTGTGGGGTGGTATTCCTCAACAGTTTATGAGTTCTTCAGGGAAAGGACCATGCTTATTAATTTAGTCCCCCTGGTTCCTCACCAGCACCTGGCATAGAATGGGTAGCCAAATGTTTGCTGAATGAATGAGTCAGGTATTTTAGGGAGGTATTTAGGGAGTGCCCATTACGTGTTAGGCATCATTCTAGGTTCTGGGGACATAGTAATTAACTCACAGAGCCTACAGTTTGGTGGGGATGACAAACAACAGATAAATACTTAAATAAAGAGAGAAACATCAGATAGTGCTATGTCTTGCAGGGAATTAAAATCAGATAACATGGCAGAGCAGTGGTTCTCAAAGAGAGAGCCCCAGATCAGCTGCAGAAGCACCAAGGAACTTCTTAGACACATTCCTTCTTGGGCCTCACCCCACACCACCCGAATCTGAAACTCTGGGCATAGGGAAGGCTCTAAAAAGCTCTTCAGGCTATGGCGACCTGTGCTCAGGCATGAGGACCACTAAGCTAGGGAGGGCCAGGGTGCTCCCTTAGAGAGACCAGTGAAGATCTCTCTAGAGGGTAGTATTTCAGGTGAGAGCTGGATTTTTTTCTCTTTTTTTGGCCAAGCCACAGCTTGTGGGATCTTAGTTCCCCAACCACGGATTGAACCTGTGACCCCTGCAATGGAAACATGGAGTCCTAACCACTGGACTGCCAGAGAATTCCCGAGAGCTGGATTTTAGAAAAAGAAAAGAGCCAGCCGTAGAAAGATCAGGAGGGAGCGCACTCCAGGCAGAGAAACCAAATAGTGCAAATTCTAAGTCAAGAACGAGCTTGTTGAGTTCAAGGGGAAAAAAGGCCACTGTGGCTGAAGTTGGGCAAATAACGGCTGGAGTAGAACACTGGATCTGAGAGGCGAGGAGGAAAATCTCTTTTCTGAAACAAATACCGTGTGCTAACACACAGACATGGAATCTAAAAAAAAAAAAAAATGGTCATGAAGGATCTGGGACAAGACGGGAATTAAGACGCAGACCTACTAGAGAACGAACTTAAGGATACGGGGAGGGGTAAGGGTAAACTGGGACAAAGTGAGAGAGTGGCATGGACATATATACACTACCAAACGTAAAATAGATAGCTAGTGGGAAGCAGCCACATAGCACAGGGAGATCAGCTCAGTGCTTTGTGACCACCTAGAGGGGTGGGATAGGGAGGGTGGGAGGGAGGGAGACGCAAGAGGGAGGGGATATGGGGACATACGTATATGTATAACTGATTCACTTGGTGATAAAGCAGAAACTGACACACCATTGTAAAGCAATTATACTCCAATAAAGATGTTAAAAAAAAAAAATCTCTTTTCTGGCCTTACAGGCCATGGTGGGGACTTTGGATTTGATCCTCAAAGAGATAAGATGCCATGAAGGGTTTTGAGTAGGAGAATTGCATGGACTAAAACTACTGGACAAAGAACTTAATGCCTATAATGTAAAGCAACTATACTCCAATTAAAAAAAAAAGAACTTAATGCACATAATGCATATGGAATGTATACATCATATGTATATATATGCACATATATTACCTATGTAAAACATGCAGAAAGCATAACAGCCCTTTCGATGTTCATATATACACTGTATATCATATATAATACATTATATACATAATTTACATATATATATAAATTCTTAAGCTTCTTTTGTCCAAATAAGTATTTTGTTTTTCCAAGAACTAAAACAAATTGATTTGTTAGTTTGAGATAATCAGGTTGGAAATGGTTTGGGGCTACAACTTTCCCTGCCATGAGCAGTTAACCTGCTTTGGAGCAAGTGATAATCAGTGAAAACTCTTCCTGGGTCAGGTGCTGATTCCTTAGCTGTTGCAGGCTTTCATAAATACTGCCTGACCAAAACGCTTCTTACTAAACTGACAGAGGAATGTAAAGTCATCGACGGATGAGGAGGAAGGAATGACGCCACACTGAGGAAGAGTGCAAATGAGAAATCTTTTGGTTCCATCCACGTGACATTATTTGGTTGCCATAACAAATACTGGGTCTTGGCTTTTGGGGGGGGTTGTGGGGAGGAGAGGGCAAGTAGAGTCCCATTTATGAGACGAAAAATCCCTGATTAACAAACATCAAAACCACCAGTTTATTACTACTGCACTAGGGAAACTTTTTAAAATACAACTAAGTCGTCAGTAGGCCTAGCCTGCTATGAATGCCAAAATAACTAAACATGTATCTTAGCTGTTTGCTAAGAGCAGATTTATAAACATTCAATGCCCTTACCTTCCTATGCCAAGTTGTTGCTATTCTTCAAAAATATGGCCTCTCTCACACTATAGAAGACAGAAGCGTGGACAGTTCCTGAATCTAGAAATTCTAACTTTATCTGATAGTTGTGCTAATGAATAATTTACATACTAATGCTAATTAGATGAATTAATAAGTTTTCTCATGTGGCAAGATTATTACTAAAAGAGTTCATTCTTAAGGATACTGGCCCATTTCATTGCAGTTCTAACCAGAAGTGGGTTTGAGAGGCCATCCGTCTGTACCTCTTGTCTCTTGTGTACATCTGCTATTCATGAAAAACAACTTCCAGCCTACGCTGTTTTTTCCTCCACACATTTGCATGTAAATTAGAGCTCTCTTTTGGTAGTAGAAAATTTCTTTCTTTTTATTCTAATTTACTGGCCTGTTAATAGGTTTCTGCATATTTGTTTTCCGATTCACAGCTCCACTCATTAAAAATAAAATCCTTTGAATGTTATTTGGTTAGAGATAACTTGAGAGAAATTTGTAGAAACAGTTGAAGTTTTTAAAAGATCATTTACTTCGATTGGAAGAAACACATGGAGGAATTTCAGAACATCGTGGGTTTTTTTAAATAAAAATTCGAGTGAAAATGAAAACCCACCTAGTGGCATGCAAATGATTCAATTATTACCGTTACCTACTTTTTCCTTAGGACTCCATTAATTTCATTAGTATTTCACAATGTGTCATAGAGTCATCCGAAAAAGAGTTCAGTACTTTAAGGCCCATCCCTCTATCAATCCTTATTTTATAATGAATAAATGATTTCTTGATTACCTACTGTGGTAAAGCAACAACAACAATAACCCCTGACTCTGAGTTATTTTACCGTCAAATTAGGAAGATGAGATAATCTCTCATCTTAAAAAGATAATGAACACCACCAAGGGGCCTGTGCTAAATATCCAATGCGCAAGAACTCTGGGATGCTGTTGATTCCTGAGCATGACTGACCACTGGAATCAACTGGAGAGTTTCTAGAAATACAGATTCCCAAGCAATGCCCCAAGTCACCCCCCCGCCCTGAATCTACTAAATCAGACTCTGGGGGAAAACCCAGGAAACCATATTTTTTAAAGAGCTACCAGATCACCATGAGACATCCAGACCTGCCCCAGTCCAGGAGCCACTGCTTTGGAATTTCAAAGGAGGCAGAATCTCACTTCCAAAAGAAATGGTCAGGGAGGTCTCTGTAGGTGCGGCTGGATCAAGGAGGGTCTTGAGAAATACGGCAGGGCAGTGTGTAACGAGGGAGACAGTCCAGGTGGTGTGGCCTGCCCGAGCAAAGCAATGATGGGAGGGGCGCGCAGGGGGAGGGCGGGGCCAGGCAATGTGGCAGCCCTCCGTTGGCTCAGGCTATGAAGTGCGCAAGCCAGTGGGGGACCGAGCATTGCCTGGAGTTCGTAAATCCTTCCAGGGCAGATACTGTGTGAGAGGTCAGGCAATAGTTTAGAAATACTAAACGCTGTTCTCTCTACCCGACAAGCATTTCCATTTTGTATCTTGGCTCTCGTCCAAATGGAGGCACTACATCACTTGTTGCCAAGCCCAACTCACAGGAAAAAAGAAACCCACGCACTTCTCTCAGTTAAAACATTCTGAGCACGTGTTTACTACATGTATAATCATTTATTATTTATTCCATACATGTGACACTATATTACATATGTCTGTTGTATGACCTGGATTAAAAACAGAACTTTGAAATGGTCTGAGAAAGACTGAAGTAACAAATATCTTACTAGTTGTAAGTTTAATGTCATATAGCTGTGGTAACACACCTTTTTCGTTCCAACTAAAAATTATTATTAATCCTTTGTGGGGAACAATATGATTGAATAGGCTTTATTATGTTTTAAATGCAAGTTAAACAGTGACTTACAGACTTGGGGAAGCACTGCTTCCTTACCCCTTAGAGTAGAAAATACTTCTTTAGATTAGAAAAAGGGAGACATTAAAGCAGAACCAATGAGACCAGGGGGCCCTGAGAGAAAGCCCATGCTCCACTCCATAGTTGGATTTGTGGCAACCTGGGCTTTACAAAACATGGTTTTCACCTTAGGTGTAGACTTCAGAACAGGCACCCCAACTAAGATGTGAATCCACTGTATTGAGATACCCAAACGTTTAAGAAAATTCATGAAACTTTTTAAAAAGGTGAACTGGAAATTAATGCTTAATCCTTTCCTATATGCCGCACCGAATTCCAGGATTTGGAAAGCATGCACTTCAAGAGGTGTTCAAAACATATTTGTTGAATTGTCACCAGTTAAACCATGTCTAATTTGAGTCATTCAGCACCTCTAAGAGTCCCGTATTCAGAAAATCGGTAGCGTGGAAAATCCACAATAAAAATAATCTGTGCAGAGAAGATGAAACACTGAACAAAAAGGACTATTAATTTGCATTGGCTTGGGTTTGTTTTTTTTAATTTACAATAAAAATGGAAGGTAACGGGTATTAGACTGAGGTCTTCCGACTCTTTTGCTCTAAAAACAAAAACGATTACTCGAGTTCGGCCAATTAAAAGTGTGAACATGTGATGCACGTTCAGTACACCGGTCTCGTAGGAAATTCTGGAAATGCTATTCACCTTGCAATGCGTTTTCTTTACTAATCTATCCTAGTTGTGCCTTCGACCATGTAGCTAAATCGCCTGTGGACATGTATAATCACAAGACCCACCTGTGAAGACTGCAGGTTAATCGTGTTCTGTCCCACCCATGGTCAGCTACTCAAATGCTGGAGGACGTGGTTGCAAAACTGAAAGCATCCTACCCAAGAAAAACGAGAGGATAGAAACATGAACTCCTCTGGACAAATGTATTCTGTATCGCCAGGACAAACTGTGAGACAGAGAGAAAAATTTTAAATATCTTGCATCTTTGCTAGAAGATAACTGCAATGACCTAGCTGCAAAGGTGTTTTGTAATCGTTGCTACCGAGAAGCCTCTACAAGGTCCAAAAATACCTTCTTAAAGCACATCAGAGAGGGAAGATAAATGGCATCTGGCCTGTTTTCCAAAACAGGTGGTCATCACAATAGATGTTAATTCTAACACTGGTTTCTTCTGAAATGAGGTGCGGGCTCTATTCAGTGGTCTCTAAAGATGTCCTTCAACTCTGGCACTTACCTCATGAAAAGGTCTTTTCCTGTTGCTGCTAAAGTTTGTTTTGTTTAAACTTAGTAATAACTTTAGTGTGTTTCTAAGCACAAAGTACTTCCTGCTCATTAAAAAAAAAAAAAAAATCAGATAACAAAGGAAAGTATAAAGAAATGAGTAAAAATTACCCATAATCTCAACACTCAGGAAAAATAACTATTCATAATCTGTTTTACATGTATATCTACAGGATATATTTATCTTTCTAATTTAAATAAAAATAAAATTATATTTACCTTTTGTTGACTTTACTTACTACTAAATATCATGGATTTTCTTCCATGTCAATAAATAACTGTGTCAGTGATTGCTATGGCTGTATAATGGGAGTGTCTGAATGGACCAAAATGAATTAACCAATTCATATTGATGAACATTAGATTATAGTTAATATTTTGCTACATCAGGCATTCTTTTCTATAAAAACATCAGCCCTTTTAAGGTATAAATTACATGAGATAAAATCTACTAGTTTTAAGCACAGAATTTATGGAGTTTTAGAAATGTAAGTGAACATTCTTATATATATATATATATATATATATATATATATATTTGTGCATGTGGAAAATTATTTCCTTAGTTTAAATTCCTACAAATGGAATCTTGGGCCTAAAGTAGGCATGTGTTTCAGATTTTTTCATACAAATTGCTTAAATGCTGTCTAAAAATATTGTACTAGGAAATACTTCTTTCTGATTCTTATGTTACTCAGCCCAACACTTTTTTTTTTTTTTTTTTTTTAATTTTTTTTTTTATTTTTTTCAAATAGGGGGCCTCTCAC
>NW_006785484.1:1535201-1544597 GCF_000442215.2 Lipotes vexillifer | reverse complement strand
AGGGTAAGCTGGGACAAAGCGAGAGAGAGGCATGAACATATATACACTACCAAATGTAAGATAGATAGCTAGTGGGAATCAACCGCATAGCACAGCTCGGTGCTTTATGACCACCTAGAGGGGTGGGATAGGGAGGGTGGGAGGGAGGGAGACGCAAGAGGGAAGAGATATGGGAACATATGTATATGTATAACTGATTCACTTTGTTATAAAGCAGAAACTAACACACCATTGTAAAGCAATTATACTCCAATAAAGATGTAAAAAAAAAAATTTGCTGCATTCAGATTTTTTAAAAACCGGAAATAGCATATTTGTGTAGATATATTCACTTTTACAACCCAGGAAATATACTATCCTATTGCTGTTCATCTTGGTGTTTTCATGCAACTATAAAACACAGAAATATTCTTATAGCTCTAATCTCATTATTTTATTGAATGGGTATGCTGTAATTTTTTAAAAATTACTCTCCTGATAGACATATAGGTACTTTATAAATCCTGTTGTCTCTACCTGCAGGTATATCCAGTTCTGGACATTTCTCTCTACCTCCACTTCTTCTATCCTGGTCTAAGCTGCCATCCTGTCTCTGCTGGATGTTTACAATGGCCTCTCACTGGTCACTCAGCTGTGGCCCTTGCCTCCAAGCAGTCTAGTCCCCACTCAGCAGCCAGAGTGATCTGATTAAAACACAAGTCAGACATGCACCCCAATGTTCATAGCTGCACGATTTACAACAGCCAGGACATGGAAGCAACCTAAATGTCCATCAGCAGAGGAATGGATAAAGGTGTGGTACATATATACAATGGGATATTACTCAGCCATAAAAAGGAGCAAAACTGGATCGTTTGTAGAGATGTGGATGGACCTAGAGAGTGTCATACAGAGTGAAGTAAGCCAGAAAGAGAACAACAAATACCGTATATTAGCACATATATGTGGAATCTAGAAAAATGGTACAGATGACCTTATACGCAAAGCAGAAACAGAGACACAGAGGTAGTTAACAAATGCATGGATACCAAGGAGGAAAGGAGTGGGGTGGGAGGAATTGGGAGACTGGGATTGACACACATACACTATTGATACTATGTATAAAATAGACAACTGAGGGGAACATACTGTATAGTGCAGGGAATTCTACTTAATGCAGTGTGGTGTCCTAAACGGGAGGGAAATCCACAAGGGAAGGGATATATGTACATATATGGCTGATTCATTTTGCTGTTCAGTAGAAGCTAACACAATATTGTAAAGCAACTATACTCCAATAAAAATTAATTTAAAAAAATAAATAAATAAAAATAAAACACAAGTCAGATCATGTCACTCCTCCACTCAGAGCCATCCCCTTCTCTCCTATGTCACTCAAGTAAGAGCCAAGGTCATCCCAATGGCCAACCAGTCCCTGTGCTCTCCGTTCCTGCTGCCACACCTGTCACTTCTCTGACCTCACTCACCTCTGTTCCAGCCACCCAGGCCTCTCCGCTGTTCCTTGAACGTGCCAGGCACTGTCCTATCTCAGGGACTTTGCGCTTGCTGTCTCCTCTGCCTCGATCACTCTGCCCCGAGATGTCCACCTGAGCCCCTTCCTCACCTCCTTCTGGTCTTTACTCAAATCTCAATCCTCAGGAAGGCCTTTCCTGCAACCACATTTGAAATTACACATACACCCCCCCCCGCAAATCTCCCATTCCCTTCTCATAATTTAATATTATCTATTTTAATTATGTGTTCTGCTTATCATCTTTCCCAACAGGAACAGAAGGTCTATGAGGAAAAAAAAACAAATTTAAATATATGTTTATAGCTAATCCCGGAAGTCTTGAACGTAGCAAATACTCAAAAAAATATGTAGGGAATGAACAAATGAGTTACAAATAATGAAGTGGATGTCTTTATGGTTTACCCTACTATATTTGGGGGAAAAAAGTCTGTAGAATAGATTCTTAGAAAAGGAACTACTAGGGGACTTCCCTGGTGCTCCAGTGGTTAGGGGCTCCACACTTCTACTGCAGGGGGCACGGGTTTGATCCCTGGTCAGAGAACTAAGATCCTGCAAGCCGTGCAGTGTGGCCAAAAGAAAAAAGAACAAAAGAAAAGGAACTACTCCTTCAGTGGGCAGACAGATATATGTTTATAGAATATGAAGTCTCCAAGGAATCAATATCAGAGAGATCTAAAGTATTTAAAGACAGAATGAACAGGGGAAATATCTTTGGTCTCAGGAAATGTCACGAATGCTCGTTGAGGTGGGCCCCACGCTATCCCCTGCATCAGGCAATCATATCAGATGATGCAGCAGAGTTCTTGTCAAGGTGTGGACATGATGAGGTTAACAACTGGAGTCATTTCTGGTGTTTGGCTTCCCTGGATTCACCCATCATCAGATGACTGGGCCAAAAGATAAGCCAGAAAAATCAAATGGTAAAAAAGGGTAGCAATGAAGGAAACCAAGGTCTGCATGGTCCTGAGTCCAGGGCTGTCCCGGCCCAGTGGCGCTGTGATCGCTGACCCTTAAGCATCCAGGGAGGTTCCACCAGAAAGTCCTCACGGCTGCGGGGAAGGCCGTGCTCATCAGCTACTGTTTACATCCCAGTCCTGTCAAGCCAGGAAAAAGCACCCCACCCATCACACCATCCATTTCAAACTAGACTCGGTGTTGACTCCAGAGCCACACAATTAATTATCATCGGGAGGAGTTCAACTCGAAGGCAATTCCAATGTCAAACTTGCCAAATGCCACTGCATCTGACAGTGTAATTGCACGGTGAAGGTTGCTTCCGGTCTGTGACACAGATACACACACTCACACACACATACCCACAGGGGACGCACATGCACACACTATGCTCTTCCCCTAATTTTGCTAGGCAGCCTATAGATTTGTTTCCCTCTCAAGGCCTTTTCTAGTGAATACCTGAAGAAAGCTACAATAATAACATCCCGGCAACGTGAACAGAGCAGATGGGTTTCTCATGACGACCTGTCTTCTCTGAGAATTAGTTCTTGGTGAAAACATCGATACACATTTCACGGTTTTTGCCTGGGCAATTCTCCCAATGTGATATGTGCCGTTTATGTTATTTGAATAATCGAATGCACGCACTGGTGACCTGAGAACGCATTCTTGTGATGTCAGCAAAGAGGAGAAAATGCAATGAAAGGGCCAAATCAGCTTAAAATGCAGATTACGGAAGAGACAGTCAAGGAGAGCCTTCTCGATGCGGCAGGCATGTGTTGTGTCCTAATATATGTCAGACACTCTTCTAGGACTAGGTTACCAAGTGGGCTTTGGAATTCAACCCAATTTGGCTACCCACTACTTGTGAGAATTTACTTCAGTTCTTTCTCACAGGGTTTTCTCATTTCTAAATGTTCTCATCTTTAAATATCTCCCCCTTCCACACAGTTTTTGGAAGGATTATTCCAATTATAATTAGCTCTCACTTACTGGATGCATGTTTCTTGGTCACTGTGCTGAGTGTTTTCGAGGATTTATCCTTTTGTATTCTCACAACAATCCCCTTAGCAGATACTATGACTGTTCCCATTTTAAATAAAGCGTGAAATGCAGAAAGAAAAATACACCTGCCTAGACTCACACAGACCCTAAGTTCCTCATTTTGCTCAGTACGTAAAACAGTGCCTATACTTAATAAATAATAACTATTATTATTATTATTACCCAGAATTAATTTTCTCTGCCTACCTCACAGGGTTGTTTTACCATCTAATGAAAAAATTCTGCATAACTGCAATGAGCTCTTCTTATTTTTAGTGAAATAAAAGTAAGGCTAATTAGCATCTCTGGCACCAATCAGTGCACTGGAATTTTTGAAAATGACTCACTGAAAACATTCCAAAGCAGGGTGTTCGCTCGAAGCATTTTCATCAGACTGCCAATTCTCTGACATGATCCCGCAGCCTGGCAAACGCGTTCCGGGAAGAGTAACAGGTGTAGGGCTCCCCGAAATGATCCTGTTATCCAGTTCTCACTGCCAAACTGGCCACTTGACTTAACCCTTCTTCAGACTCCGAAAATAATTTTATAAATCCCTTACCATCAAGAATGGTTAACTCTGACCGAGTCTGAAAAAAGTCACGTTTGTTTTTTTTTTAATTTTTTTTTTTTTTGCGGTACGCGGGCCTCTCACTGTTGTGGCCTCTCCCGTTGCAGAGCACAGGCTCCAGACGCGCAGGCTCAGCGGCCATGGCTCACGGGCCCAGCTGCTCTGAGGCATGTGGGATCCTCCCGGACCGGGGCATGAACCCGTGTCCCCTGCATCGGCAGGCGGACTCTCAACCACTGCGCCACCAGGGAAGCCCAGTCACGTATTTTTAAAACTGAAAACCCAAAGCGGGCTTTCTCCATTTCGGCTCTAGGGACTATTCTTCCTTGTGGGCCGTCCTGTGCACTGTAGGATGTTCAGCATCATCCTTGACCTTTACCCCCTAAAAGCAAGTAGCGCACCCGGCCACCCCCAAACCCACAGCTGTGACACCCCAGAAATGACTCCAAATAATTGTTGAGTGTTCCTGGAGGGGAGGGGAGGGGCAGGGGACACAACTGTCCCTGGTTAAGAACCACTGACCCAGGCAACACCTTGAAATAATTATTGATAAGGCATTCTGTGAGATACGCTACGGACTATCGCCATGCTGGTGGGCGTGAGGGTGGCAGGCAGTGATTTACTGACAACGTAATATGGAGCCACATTTTCATTTTGCACTCAATGCCTATACTTACAATTTTTATACAAAATTTACATTGCAGAGCATCCTGCTACATACTACTCTACCTGGGATTGATCCAATTTGAACCCATCTGATACACAGTTTATAGTCCTAATATTAATATTTATTGAACGCTTACTACATGCCAGGTACTATGCAAAGGTATTTCACATACACTGTCTTCATCAATCATTGCGTGAGATCTTTTGTAGCTCTCACTGTCTCCACCGTGGAGATGAGGAGAGTCAGGCTTAGAAGAACTCAGTAACTTGCACAGATGAGACAGAGTCGACCCTGGGCTTACCTCTCAAGGCTCTCTGACTCCAAGGCCATTGTTAACTATCATGCTATACGACTGAGTCATGGCGTAACGTAGCCATGACACGCAACTCCATACATAAATACACGGGTCAAGTGTTCAGAGCTGAAGCAACCTCTTTGAACATATCTCTTTGATCCTTAAACACACAGTTACTGAGCACTTACTATGTGCCAACCGTTCTAGGCACTGGAAGTGCACAGGTAGGCAGTACGGAGAAGACTTAACACCATCATTCAGATTTGCTTTCTTCCGTCATCTACATTGCACCCCAGCTCTGTCTCAATTTTGTGAAGTTCAAATTATTCCCGTAAGTGCAAAGATAAGACTGTATCTTACCGTAATACCCATCACCATTAGGATTCTGAAAATGTGCATATTATCATTTAATATAATGAGTGTACAAGACGCTAAAGAAAATCTTGCCCAAGTCACATCATGCAAACCTTAGAACACGGTCCTCTTGGACCTGAAGTGCAAGCTTTGAGCAATCGGTTTGACTCTCCACCCCAAGAGTTTTGTTTTTCCTGTTCTATCTCCAGCTTCAGCTTTGGATGGAAACGTCACTGCATTTCTAAATGCTGGTGGATGTATAGAACGTTTTTTGCCTGAGATTCACTGGGACACAGAAGTCTGGAGAAAACGAGAACACTTCACACATAAAAAAACAGGACTTCAATCTTCTTCAGGCAAAACTCCTGTGAGGTCAGTGGTAGGCTGGGAACAAAGGGTTAAACTGTGGGTTACAAATGTCAATGGCATAGAATGAGACTGACTCCGTTCTGTGCTTGGCATGCCGGTAATTAAATGAGTTTCAGTGTGTCCATCCAGTGGCAAGACTTCCAAGAAATAAGAAATAGGGAAAATGAGAGAAAGAGGGAGCAGGGACGGAAGGATGGAGGGCGGGAAGGAGTATGGGAGGGGGAAGAGAAAGAATCAGAGAGAGACAGAGACAAAGAGACAGAGAGGCAAAGAAAGAAGGAGGGGGGATGGTGAGGGGAGGGGAGAGGGAGGAGACGGGGAAGAAGAGAGCACACTTGCTCTCCATCCAAATTCCCTGGGAATATGGTTAACAGATTGCTAGCACACAAAAGAAGTCAGCTAGCTGGCTGGAAAAAGCTTTGTCAACAGATTCAAACCTGCTTAGGGCCTCTGAGGCGGTGAAAGAGGGGAAACGATGCCCTAGCCATATTTGGAGAAAATGTGTATTTGCATATTTATTGCTACAGGAATTAAAATTTCTTTTTATGCTATTTCCTAACATTTACGGACCGAGCATAAGTGTGAACAGTGGGGAGGCAACTTGTTTCTCCCTCACAGACTGCAATTCAATTTGGGGGAAAAAAAAAAAAAGTCCAGCTTTCAAGAGCAACCAGATTAAAGTCACAGTTCACCATGGCTGCTCTGGGCAAGTTGGATTGTTTGCTGTGATCACTTCCTGTGCCGCTTGACAAGCGGATGGTAAATGAGCTATGTCATCACTTTGTCTGAATAGCCCTGACCCCAAGATAATGTGTCCATTGGTCAAAAAAGTTAGAAAACTCTGCCTATATGATTTTCCTCTGGAGAGTCACAATGAATGCTTGTATGTTAAAGGCTCTGAAAAGTCCTGCAATAAAGACAGTACTTTGAATGTTGGTAATCAAAAATTTCCCAATCCTGCCTGAACACAAAACATTTCCCTGATGACTCATTACATCTTATGGCAGAGGTATACTCTAGAAACATTTTAGGAAATTGTGGGTTATATGATTTGCTGTGGTTTCAGATCACAACTATTGTATTCATATGAACCAAATCCTCTAGACAGATTAAACAAACACATCATTAAGCTGCTTTAAATGTATTATAGAGTATTTGCTGTCATGAGTAGAAATGAGTCAGTCATGTAAGTATGTTAGTTGTCAATAATAGTAGTTACAGTTTATTGCGTACTCTCTACGTGCAGGGAATAGGCACATCAAGTACCTCAACGGAGCCCAACAATCACAGTAAGAAATCGTTATTTTTTTGTCCTGTTTTCTAGATGAAGAAACCAAGGCTCTGAGAAATTAAGTCACTTGCCTGCAGCCACATAGCTAGCGTGTGGCAGATTCCAGATTTGAATTCAAGTCTCAGTTTAAGTCCTTGCTCACAGCCATCTTGCCTCTGTCTCCTCTGGCTGGCACAGTCATTCAAAAAGAAGGCAGGAATGGAAGGGAACTTACCTTTCTTGAATGCTTGACACACCCTCAGCCAGGAGGTCTGCACACAGCAGTTCTCATTGGATACATCTTTCACACCTGGAATGACAACAGATTTTACAAGGATACACAGGTCAGCAGGATTCCGGTAGCTCATATTCTTTCTATGGCATTATGAAATCTCAACCCAAGTCGCTTTTGAGGAATGTGATTAAAATACAGACCCAACCTTCAACACTTTAATTTTCTATTTTCATTAGGTAAAAATAAAATAGCGATTCCATAACCACCCCTCATCAATGTAATATACCATCGGAGTTAATAGAATAACTACATGTACCTTTGAACAACTTAATTCTAAACTTTACGAAATTTGTTTCTAAAATTTGCATTATAACTATATTGTGCTAACTGGGTCTGTAAATACATCGATGAAAGGAAAAGACTCTAAAAGTCTACCTTTTTTTTTTCCACTGATGAGGGTGTTAGATAGGTTTTTCAACTGCCTGAGGAATAAAGTAAGACTTGGCCAACACAGCGAGCACTGCATTGAAAAAGGAAACCAATTTTAGAGTAAGAAGCAAAACCTAAAGAAGGGACTCATACAAGTGAAAAGAAAGCTTTCCAGGCAAAATGGAATGAAATTTATTTTGCATTATGACTCCAGGCACCTATTAATCACTTATCATCTTGCATGCCATACAAGAGAACTATACATCTGCCTCTTGGGAGATTATAATATATGAAAGATCTTCCTAGAGAACAGTGCCAGTGGTCAAATAATTTTTACATTGTCGACTAAACAAATCAATTATCATCCAAGAGAAATCTCATGCTGTTTTTGCTACTTAGGATGCCCTTCTGGCAAAAGCATATTGAGTCCGCTTTGCAGTGAGCACCTCTTCTCTGCTGCAGAGAGTATGAGAGAAATAGCAATATCCTGCCTTCCCTGAATAAGGATGGGTCTATAACCCAACATAAGCTTATTAGATACTTTTTCCTTTGAGCGTGGAAGCTTGAAGGAAATTATTCCGAAAAAAAAAAAGAAGAGCAAATATGGGCTGACGAACTTCACTGGTGGCATCCTAAAGAAACAGCTCACCAATTCTGACCACGATTCCCCTAGCCCCATAAACTTTCTTAATTCCTGGTCCTTTTCAAAACCTGATTCTACAACTTTCCCTTGGAACCTGTTAGATTCCTTATTTTCTTTGGATGAATTATTTTTCTGCTTACAACTATAAGATACACTTTCTGTTGCTTGCAACCAAAGACCCATAATGTACGTAGTTCCAGATCAGGAACTTCCTAACAGTGTAATAATGAACTGGACAAAAGAACAGAGACTGAAATAAAACAAAGATGATCCCATAGTCATTCTAATAAACATCACAGCCTTCCCACAATTAAACAAGAAGGTCAGGAAATCAACATTCAGATCGAACAAGGAGGAATTAGGTCATGAATTCGTTCTATCTTCCTAGCTCTGCAGCTATCAGGGTCTCTCTTATCCCTTTCAGATCCCTTCACATGTGACAAAATTCCAGGGAGGGAATGTGCTGAAAGAAAGAAGAGGGATTAATGAAGGTAGGGAGGACTCTGAGTCCTCATTTTTAACATTTTCACTTTTTGCTCTTTAAATAGAAGTACACATAATAAAAAAAAAAAAATTAGAAGAGAAACCTTTACAATGACAGGTAAAAGCCTGCCTCTCTATTCAATTACTCCTTGTATTTTGCTAGGGTTTTTGCCACGACAAAGTATCACAGACTAGGTGGCTTAAACACCAGGCATTTATTTTCTCACAGCTCTGGAGAAACCAGAAGTCAGAGATTCAGGTTGATTTCTTCTGAGGGCCGTGAAAGAAGGACCTTTTTCAGGCCTCTCTCCTTGGCTTGCAGACGGTCCTCTTCTTGCCTTCATATTGTCCTCTTTGTATGTTTCTTTGTCCAAACTTCCTCTTCTTACAAGGACACCAGTCATGCTGGATTAGGGTCCACTTGAATGACCTCATTTTAGTTTAATTACCCCTGCAAAGACACCCCCCCCCCGCCTTCCCGGGCTTCCCTGGTGGCGCAGCAGTTGAGAATCCGCCTGCCAATGCAGGGGACACGGGTTCGAGCCCTGGTCGAGGAAGATCCCACATGCCGC
>NW_006785484.1:1518973-1533983 GCF_000442215.2 Lipotes vexillifer | reverse complement strand
GCGCAGCAGTTGAGAGTCCGCCTGCCGATGCAGGGGACACGGGTTCGTGCCCCGGTCCGGGAAGATCCCACATGCCGCAGAGCAACTGGGCCCGTGACCCATGGCCGCTGAGCCTGCGCGTCCAGAGCCTGTGCTCCGCAACGGGAGAGGCCACAGCAGTGAGAAGCCCGCATACCGCAAAAAAAAAGAAAAAAAAAAAAGACCCCCCCCTCCCATCTCCAAACATAGCTGCATTCTGAGGTGCGGAGGGTGGAGGGGAATTAGGGCTTCAACGTGTGAATTTGGGGAAGGGACACAATTCAGCCCGTAACACTCCCGTTGCCCATAGCCTACCCACGTCCTCTAAAGGTCGCCACTATTCAGCAGGTTTTTTCCTTTCCATTTAGAAGTTGTATATATGTGCCCACAAACATATATATGTATGTGATTTTGAAAAAATATACAAATAAGACCATACTATACACATTTTATACACCTCTGTTTTTTCACTCAAAGCTCCATTTTGGAGATTTTTTTTCATCTGAGCACATGCAGACCCATGTTATTCTTTTTGAAGGTTTAGTCTACTTTTTGACTCCACTCTTGAGATTAGAACTGTGAAAAGGTCTTGATCCAGCGCAATCCCTCTTATTTTTTCTGTTGGAAAAGGAACGTAGCAGTGATGATCCTTTGAACGCAAGTTAACGGGAGATCACTCTAGCAACCTAAGCAAAAGGCTCACTGACTCACTCCTCTCGGGAGGTTGGACTCCTTGTAGAGGACTTTGCAACTGAGGAAGCTCTGAAGGATCAGCAGAACCTGATGTTATGACGCTCGTAGAAGGTACCGTTTGATCTGGGAGCTGCTGCAGAAATGAATGAACTCAGCCATGCACTTTTCAACATAACACAGTAACGCTGCCACACGTGGCAACTGCGCATTGAAATGTGGCTTGTCTGAAAAGAGCTGTGCTGTAAAGGCACCATACACACCAGATTTCAAAGAATTGGCGCCAGAAAAATAAAACACTTTGTGAATAATTTTTATAATAATTACATGTTGAAATGATGATAGTTGGGATATAATGGGTCAAATAAAATATATAATTAAAATGCATTTAACGTGTTTCTTTTAACTTATTTTTAGTAACTATTAGAAAATTTTAAATTATACGTGTAGCTTGCATTTGTGACTTGAATTATATTCTCTTGGCCCATGTGCATTAACCATTTCTTCTTTCCTTGCTGAAAAGGCAAAACCCTGGTATGAAGAGTCCAATTGGCCAAGCTTAGGTCACGTGCCTGGTCTCCCGGCAGCACCAGTGTGGACCTGGCTTCCAGGTTTACTGCCCCGGCAGAACTGCACACACCTGGGGGAAGGAATGCCTGCAGGGAAATTGGGGTGGTCAGAAAGAAGAAACTGATGCTGGGTGACAAAACACACTAAACACCCAATAGAAGCGATTAATGCCTGGCACATACTAGGCAATTAAAATGGAACTGTTGAAATGAATGACTAAATGATTGAGTGAACACACATGGCACAGTTGTGATTACTCTGTCCTCTCACTGTGACCTTCTTTATCTGGTCCCCACTTCCATCCTGGACCCAAAAGAAGGCACACTTCACATTATAAATAACTCCATATTGTTGCTTTCATAAATGACATATTTAGGGCTCTTTATCTGAGTTATTTTGTGGAGAAGTATACTAATCACTATCATGACTCATTCGTTTTGTTCATCAACTCAAGTTTTACTGAGCTAGTCACAAGTCAATTCTGAGACGTCTTCTTTATCTATACTCACGCCATTAATGATCTCATCCAGTCTCACAGCTTTAAATACCATGTATCATATGATACTCAGATTTAAATACTATATATATCAATAACTTCCAAATTCCTGTGAGAGTTCAGAACTCTCTCTCAAATTTTAGACTCTGCCAAATATCCAGCTGCCTACTTGGCATCTCTGCTTGGATGACTAAAGACATCTCAAACTCATCTTGTCCAAAATGGAAATGAAACCACTCCCTCATCTCAGGAAACGGTAGCTCCACCTTCCATTGCTCAGGTCAAAGCCCTGGAGCTATTCCTGTCTCCTTTCTATCAGAGTCCACACATAATTTGCAGGAAATCCTGTTGGCTCTACATTCACCATCTCCAGCACCCAACCTGGTCCAAACACCCTCATTTCTCCAGGATTACTGCAATAGCTTCCTAGTCGGTCTTTCTGCTTCAGCCTTTACCTACTAACAATGTATTGATATTTTCAAACAGCTTCCAGGGGATTCCTTTTTTTTCAAGTTTTATTAAAATATAATTGGCATATAACGGTGTATTAGTTTTGGGTATACAGCTTATGTATATACTGGAAAATGATTAGCATAAGTTTAGTTAACATCCATTACCTCACTCAGTTACCACATTTTTTCCTTTCGATGAGAAGTTTTAAGAGCTACTCTCTTAACAAATATACAATATATTGTTAACTACAGTCACCATGCTGTACATTATACATCTGAAGAACTTATTTACCTTATGACTGGAAGTTTGTACCTTTTGACCACCTGCATCCATTCCCCACCCCCAAACCCCCACCTCTGGCAACCACCAATCTGCTCTCTGTTTCTATGCGTTCGGTTTTCTATATTCCACATATAAATGAGATCATACGGTACTGGTCTTTCTCTGTCTGATTTATGTCACTTAGCATAATACCCTCAAAGTCCATCCATGTTGTTGCAAATGTCAGGATTCCCTTCTTTTCTATATATCACATCGTCTTTATCCACTCATCCATCCATGGACACTTAGGATGTTTCCACGTTTTAGCTATTGTAAATAATGCTGCGATGAACAGGAGGTTGCAGGTATCTTTTTGAGAGAGTTCCTTTTAAATCATAAGTGATGTCATGTCATTTCTCCATTTAAAACCCTCCAAGGCACCCTATTTCCCTCAAAGTAAAATCCAAAGCCCTGGCAATGGCTTTCCGTGTCCTCAGTGATCCAGGACCACCTGCCCATCAGCTCTCGGCTTCCCTCTCCTTCTCTCCTGTTCGCTCACACCTCTACAGCCATCCTGGCCTCCCTGCTGACCCTCAACCATGCCAGGCACACGCCCACCTCCATGTCCTTGCACTGGATCTTCCTGCTCCTTGGAATTCTCTTCATCCAGGTATGGATGTCTACTGTTCACGCCCTTCAAGTCACTGATCAAATACCGCCTTTTCCGGGAGAACCTAACTACCATGTTCATTTCTTTACATTTTAGAAAAACAGTCGTTGACATGGAGAATTTTCATGACAAGTGAAAGGAAGTGATAATGCTGTGTATTCATCGAGAATCTATCATTGTTTAAAATACCAACATATATATGTGTATGCATCGTCAAATAAAGAGCCACAAGATACATATTAAAATAACAGGGACTATTCCTAGGGGACCTCACTCCTCACCTCAGCACTCATCCTTGATTGCATCTAGCCTGCTTTGCTTTTCTTCTTCCTATTCTAAGTGTCTACAGAAATGCCTGGCACATAGTAGGTATTCACTAATTACTTGTTGGATAACGAATGAATAAATGAACGACTCTAAAGGGAAGACCAAGAATCTTCCCTCAAGGAATTTGCAATCTAAACATTTGTCTTCTTAGAATTGATCCTCTTATGAAAATTACCTTTTGCTAATCATGAATGTCCACTCATCTCTGGTGAAGTGTACCTTACTCATCACAAGAAAGAAACCGGTCAAGGTCATTTGAAGGAGAGAATAAGAAATATATATTTATAATAAATATAAATATATATTTATTTTACCAAAAGGAGATCTGTTGGCTGTTCTCAACCCCTTCCTTATTTTCAAGAGCCAAGTTAAAGTACCTGATCTCCGTAGAAACTAGATCATGACCTAGAGTGTTATCATGACTACACTGCTAGATTCCTAACATCGAGAAGATGCGTTTGCATTTTATGATGCCGAATACTCACCCATTTCATGACCTTACCATGTGCTTCCATCTGTGAAATATTTCAAACGACCAAATAGCATTAAAATCACCTAAAAGAGTTTCTTCATTAGTGATAAACTTTTACAATTCAATTTAAAAAGTTTATAGCCCTTAACGCTGCAAGGACTGCCATTTTCCAGAGCACCATCCTGCTCTTTATCACTGGGATCTGACAGCAGCTCTGACCTTTTCTAACATCTTTACTGAAAGAGAAGATGTGAAAAACATAATAAATGACCGAGGCTTTATTGATATTATAATCTGTAACTGTTAAAACAGGTTACTGTGATTAGATCATGGGAAGTGATGCCTTATTACATAATGATCTGTTCCCTGTAGGTTGGTTTCCTTTACTGACAAAACATCTTTTATGAGTTTTAAAACTTGCAAAGCCAGTAAAATTGTGCAGGAACAAGCTGGATTGCATTCTGCTCAAAACATCATCATCAGAATTGTCAGCCCAATTCAAATACTAGACCTGGTAGAGCTGCTGCTGATGTTGGTACAGAAGAGCCCAGCTGGTGCTTTAGCGCCCGGAGTACTGCTGGGGGCGGGGCTCCCTCTAGGGGGGAAAAAAAAATCTATGATGCCAAATAAGGTTCGTCTTCTACAGGCAGTGATAAAGGGAGTACCAGCCTAAGGATTTGTCCAAGGACATCTTCATTGATTCAAAATCAAGAATCATAACTAATGGAGGAAATAGAGGGAGTTTCCCCTACTCCTCCCAAGTCACAGTAAATCTAATTGGTATCAACACCACTCCCTGGTATTGACAAGCTTGGTTCTTTTTATGCATCTGAGAACTAATGCCAAGAATGAGGGAAAAGGTAACAGCTCAACTATCCACTGCCTCTAAATCTTTCCGGCTCTATCCACATTCTCTAATCCCCATACATCTCTTTCTATTCCTTACAGCCCCTGAGACATGACTCAGACGAAAGAACTACTTTGGAAAGTTTAACCATTAAGCTATTAGGTTTCACCATTTAATTACTACACCTTGTAATAAGTATTGATACCAGGTAAGAGAAATGCTTCCTTCTTTTTTATTCTTTCTCCAATGGTTTTAGATCGTTTTTTTCATTCTTCCAAATACATTTTATACTACATGTTTTAGGTTCACTGAAAAATCCTGTTCAGTGAGATTCCAAGTAAAACGTCAATTAACAGATTAATTCAGGGGAATTAGTGCCCTTACAACACTGAGCTTTCTCATATACAAACATGGTCTACCTCCACTGGATTCAGGTGAATAGAGCTATTAAATATCTCACTATATCTAACAACTAAATTCTGTTATCACAGATTATAACAGACAGAATTCAGAAACATGTACTATACAATGCACTAATAAAGTCAATACAGGAGTTGTCAAAGGAAGCTTTGCTGCACAGAGATCTTACTATGCTGATACGTTTCGAGGGCTCTGAGTTGTAACAATTTTTTTTTTTCTTTGTTGCGGAGCACAGGCTCCGGACGCGCAGGCTCAGCGGCCATGGCTCACGGGCCCAGCCGCTCCGCGGCATGTGGGATCCTGGCGGACCGGGGCACGAACCCGTGTCCCCTGCATCGGCAGGCGGACTCTCAACCACTGTGCCACCAGGGAAGCCCGAGTTGTAACAATTTAACTCCACCTGTGAGAGTAGCATGGCCATATATACACATATAAAATAGTTGGCGGGTGGAAAGCAGCAGCATAGCACAGTGAGATCAGCTCAGTGCTCTGTGACCACCTAGAGGGGTGGGATAGGGAGGGTGGGAGGGAGGCTCAAGAGGGAGGGGATATGGGGACATGTATATGCATAGGGCTGATTCGCTCTGCTGTGCAACAGAAACTAACACAGTATTGTGAAGCAATTATACTCCAATAAAGATCTATTTTTTTAAAAAAAGGTTTTTAGACAAGATGTCCAGATTTCTTTGGCAGTAAACATATGTATAAATATAAATAACTATAGTGCTTGGCAACTGCTACTTTAAAATACAAGAAAATGTGTGGCTAAGGGATGATGGTTTTATTAAATTAATTTGAAAATGACTCTAGATTCTACAAGTGGCAAGATTCTATGTGGGAATGCAAAGTCATTCTTGTTATTTTTCTGAGAAGATAATTGTAAATTCATTTGTTAATCTTATTGGCAGCTGAGAACATACTTTTTTTTTTTAAACCAGCCTGTTTATCTCTTGGAGCAGTGAATGTTTTGACTCTGCGGTGAAGGGCAATTTACATACGGCATCTCCAGAAAAAGTTTATTGGAGCAAATAATCTCTGAAATAGGTCTCCAATTCCAGAATCTCATAGAAGTTGAGATTTATATCTGTAGTTCAGTAAGCAATGGCATTTTCATTTTGTTTATTAGCCTTGTTCACCGAAAGGAAGAAAATACAAAATTTAATATTGGGATGATCTACATTTTTTTAATAAACAAAAAAATTTAAAGCCATAATATCACCAAATATAAAAAATGCAAGATAAAGCAATGAATAAATTTACAGATATATTCCTGGATTTGTATTTTTTAATTGTATTATGTAACATCATAAAAATCAGTAATACAAATACCTTGGTTTGAAAACTAACTTTCCTTATGCTTTTCTGAATTTTACAAAAACAATGCTAGCCACTGTATTACAAATGATGACTGACAAATTATAGATAGGAAGATGCATAAATATACAGAGAGAGAGAAGAAAAAAGTGAGAGAGAGGAGAGAGGAATAAATAATTAACAAGGTTTGGGAAATATCTTATAAAAACCGGTTGGAGTAGTGGATCTATTTCTTTAAAAACTGCTGACGGGGGCTTCCCTGGTGGCGCAGTGGTTGAGGGTCCGCCTGCCGATGCAGGGGACACGGGTTCGTGCCCCGGTCCGGGAAGATCCCACATGCCGCGGAACGGCTGGGCCCGTGACCCATGGCCGCTGAGCCTGTGCGTCCAGAGCCTGTGTTCCGCAACGGGAGAGGCCACAGCAGTGAGAGGCCCGCGTACCGCAAAAAACAAACAAACAAACAAACAGAAAAAAAACTGCTGACGGATATAGGAACTTAAAAAAAAAAATGGTCCTGCTGGAACCTTTAGTAGGAAAAGAAGTCAAGTGTAGATACGAACACGAGCCATAAGACCTGTCGTTTACAGAACTACTGCTGCAAGCATAGCCTCTTTCCCCAGAACACAGAATGGGTCCTGTGGTGTGTTGGAGCTGGTGTTTTCTCTGTCTTAAGAACAGTGACTTCCACTGATTTCTGGGTTGTACATACTTGCATTTACATTTTTGGAATACATTAATCTTTTGTCTCCTTCCGCCCCCTCCTAAATTATGCATGAGGGTGCTGAGAGGACAGGGCTCTTAAAGGGTTTTTCTCCATCCAATGTCTTTACCCCACACCCTTGAGGAAGTTACTCATCAACCTCATCCAAGGAAAGGATTTATGAGTGACTTTTTCACCCCATGAAACCAACATGTGTACTTGAAATCTTGACATTAATAAATACTTTATTTCACTCTTCCCAGATCACTCCTTTCTTTGCTCACTAGAATTATTTAGATACATTTATTTCCTCAATTATATTGCCAGCACCTTTGAATGAGGCAATTACGGATTCGTTTTTTATCTCTTCCCTCAGCATGGTCCCTTGTATTGATTGTAGGGACACAAGCGGCAATTTATTAAATCAACCCCTCCTACCATGAGCATATTTTGCTGCAGATACTCGACCTACAATTATGAATGAGAGGTGCCCAAATTTTCCAAACTTATTTCCACTATAACACCTTCACTCTGGTTCCCTGTGCTCAGAAGACTCATCCCTCCACATGGTCCAGTGGGTCTTTCCATCACACATGAGGTCTCCACTCCAAAGTCATCTCCTTAAAAAGGTCCTCCCAGGACTTCCCTAGTGGTCCAGTGACTAGGGCTCCACACTCCCGATGCAGGGGGCCCGAGTTCAATCCCTGGTTGGGGAACTAAATCCCACAAGCCACAGCTAAAGATTCCGCATGCCGCAACTGAGACCCGGCACAGCCAAATAAATAAATAAAATTTTTTTTGTCTTCCCTAACCCCTTCACCCCCTAACCCCATACTCAGAGGTGCTCCCCCAAGCCCTGCCCCAGGCCTACCCTATCCCTTAAAGCTATTTTACTTTCCTCCCTCCTATTCATTACTGCCTGAAATTCTGTGGTTTACTTATTGGCACACTTGTTTTACTCTCCTACCCCACCACTGTAAGGAAAGCTCTAGTAGGTCAGGGATTTAATCTGCTCATTCACCTGGGGCACAGCAGGTAAGCACTGAACACTGGCTGAATAAAGGCTGGGGACTCACGTCACTGCAGGTTTTATTTAGCTGGTCTCTCTCAACAGATTGTGAGCCTGAGAGCAACACCCATTCACTGCTTCCCCTTCTACGTCAGCCACAAACCTCAGGGCTTTACACGTTTACATGCAAGTTTTTCAATCTTCACGACAACCCCATGAGGTACAAATTGTTAGTCACATATCATAGATGAGGAAACTCAGACCAACAGGAGAGAGACAGCTCCTTAGAAGCAATGCCGGAATTAGAAGTCCACCCATTGGCTCTATACCATTCTTCACATTAACAATTCCACTTCTTCTGAAAAGCTCACTCCCTCCTCTAAGACCAATTCCCTAAGAGAAATACCAAAATAATTGTGAACAAACCTACCACTGTTCAAATAAGCAGGACGAACTACATAAGGGGTGAGTCCCGATGCAAAATGAAAATATAGGGTTCCTTTTTTTAAAAAAAGTATTAAAAAATTGACAATGGTCACAAGAGAGCATTAAACTAAGCACTGAGTAATGTACCAGGCCCTTCTGAGCAGGGGCCCTGCGTGGTAGCCCAAGTCACACTCCCAAGAAGACAGCCCTGGAGATAGGAGTATTTCCTTTCATGGTGGCTAATTTGGAAAGGATGATGCTCTTATTAGTTCAGGAATCTCCATCAAAAATTAAGCAAGTGTCTCTTATAACACTCTGCACCGTATTTCTCCTTTAGTCCTATGGCCATGTTGGCAAAACTTAGCAGCCATTTCAGACGTACCGTTTTCACGGTAAGTAGGCGCCTTCAAATTCCACTTGGCCTCCGGTTTGTAAGAGGAAGCAGGGAAATTTGATTATGGGTTCCTCAGGCCTGAACAGGTGTCAACATAATTTTTCCAAACCAGGAGGTAAAGCTTTCAGACAAGCCAACTCTCTCAGCGCCTGTGCTAATGCTCCTGGCTGTTGGGATGATCTCTGCCCGAGGACACAGAGGCGATGGGCCCTTGGCACTGAAATGAGGGACGTGAGCGCATGGATTTATCTCTCCCCAGTGTTTCTCTTTTGCGTGGTTGAGGCTCACCAGAGTGCCATCCTCAGACCCCCTTCCTGGAATTTTCTGCCGTGTCCTCATGCAGAGGCTCGGATGCGTTGGCTGTCATCCAGAGGCGGTGGGCACCCACTCTAGCACTCCAAACTCCATCTCTAAGTTTTGAACATCTCCACCTGAATGTCCCTGGGGAACCTGAAAACAGGAATGTATACCCAGCTCTCTCCTAACCTCCGTACACGATAGGTCCTGGAGAGATGTCTGTGGAATAAAACTGAAACCCAAAACGCCCACCTCCACTGATTTTCCCACTCATTCATTCAAAATAAATTTGTCAGACTCCTATGTGACACCGTAGTGGGTTGAACAGGGGCCTCCTGCAAAGACGTGCCCTCAAAACCTGCAAATGGGACGCTCTTTGGGAAAAGGGTCTTTGAAGATGTAATTAGGTTAAAGATCTCAAGATGAGATCATCCTGGATTGGGGTGGGCGCCACGTCCAGTGACAGGTGTCCTCGTAAGAGGCAGAAAAGGAAATGATATGCAGAGATCCAGGTAAGAAGGCTACGTGAAGAGGAAGGCAAAGACTGCAGTGATGTGGCCACAAGCCATGGAGTGCCTGTCAAGAGACGTCGAAAGCTGCACGGGGCCAGGGAAGATTCTCTGGAGTCTAAGGATAGAACATGGCCCTGCGGACATCTTAATTTCAGACTTCTGGCCTCCAGAACTGTGAGAGAATACATTTTTGCTGTTTTCAACCACCGAGTTTGCAGTAATGTGTCTTGACAACCCTATGAAACTAATACAGCCACGTTCTCTTAGGATGAGGCCAACAGTAAAATAAATAAGCAGATAAATATACCATAATCAATATAATGCCTGGTTGTACTAAGGGCTGTGAATAGGGTTGCCAAATAAAATTCAGGGCACCAGTTAAATGTGAATGTCAGATAAACAACAAATAATTTTTAGTCAGAGCATGCCCCAAGTATGATGGCACATACTTTGACTAGAAAATGATCTTTTGTCTTTAGCTGAAATGCAAAGTTAGCTAGGTATCTTGTATTTCTATTTGCTAAGTCTATCAAACCTAGTTAGAAAGAAAGAGAGGGCAGGGGCCAAGTTCTGGGCAGGCCTGAATGGGTGGTTATGGAAGGCCTCTCCGATGAGGGATGTTTGAACAGAGAACTGGATGAAATAAAAGGGTGGGTCATGTAGCCATCAGGGCAATAGTGTTCCAGGCCCAGGAAACAGGAAGGGCAAAAGCACGAGATGGGAATATGCTGGTCATTTTTAGCTTTATTCAGTGATTCTGACAGCAAGATAGCAAATCACATTCTCTACTGAAATCCAAAATGTTCCTAAACTTAAAAACACGAAATCTGTGTTAAAGTATTCAGCAAGCTATTGATCTCAGCTTTTAATGAGCTGGACTTAGATTATTTAGATGTCAAGCAAGTCTGGTATCCAAGTTTTATGGTCCTCTTAAATAACCACAGGCAGTCCAGCAAGTAATAAAATAAAGCAAGGCAGCGTACAGCTGCCACAGGAGGGCATGTGGACATATAACTAAAGCAGAGCCCAATTTTTATGTGCCTTTTTCTCTGCAACAGATTCATCAACAATAGCTTAGCCTACTTCACGGACTTTTAAATTGCTGGAGCTCCTGGCATCCATTCAGAAAGGGAGGTTTTATTTAACTTTTAAAGTTTTTTTTTCCCCCATTACAAAAATGCACGCACATCCACACAAACACTTGCATGGGAATGTTCACAGCAGCATCATTCATATGAGCCAAAAAGTGGAAACTTCAAATGTAAAGTTGCTACATTTAGTAAGTAACAACACAAGATGTTTGGTTACTTTCACATTTCAGATAAACAATGAAACATTTGTTTAGCATAAGTATATCCTACATTACTTGGGACAAATTAAATTGGGCATTCTTTAATCTGGCAACCCTACCCAAATGTCCATTAACTAGGGACTGGATAAACAAAATGTACTAGATCCAGACAATGGAATACTCTTTGGCCGTAAAAAGGAATAAAGTACTGATATGTGGTCCATCAATGTGGATGAACCTCAAAAACATGCTAAGTGATAGAAGCCAGACACAAAAGACCATATAGTGTATGATTTCACTTATATGAAATATCCAGAAAAGGCAAATCTATAGAGAAAGAAAGTAGATTAGTGGCTGCTTGGGGCAGAGGGTAGGAATGCAGATTAACTGTAATTGGGCCCGAGGCTTCTTGTTGGGATGATGACATGTCTTAGAATCAGATTGTGGAAGCAATTACACAGTGTGGAAAATTTACTAAACACTTTTTAATTGTACACTTCGATGGTTGTGTTTTATGGTAAATTATATCTCGGTAACACTCACTGCAGCAAGTCAAATAGCTCAGACATATGTAAAAATATTAAATGCGTCCATCTCCTTCCTCCTTGAGGTAACCAATGTTACTACACAGTTTGGTGTCTTTCCTTCCACACATCTTTTTTTTTAGCTTATACAAACAAAAGCAAATATTTTTGCACATCTTAGAGATACTACTCTGCAATTTGCACTTGCCATTTACTATATCAGGGACATACCTTAAGGTGAATCTATAGAGATCTACGTCATTCTTTTAAATATTTGCATAATATTCCACATAAAGATATCTTACTGTTGATTCAAATATCTTTTCATTTATTGATGAAGATTCAGATTTTCTCTTCCCTTCCCTTCCCTCCCTTTCCTCCCTCCAAACATTAGAGGCACCAGTCAATTTCCAAAACCACCAATTATGATAAGTATAACTACAAAGAAAATTATTACAAATGCATATGGGCTGTTACTAAGTCGTCTCCGACTAGTGTTCCAGGCTGGCCTAGTTCGGCACAAATTAGTAGGCTTAGGCCAGTACCCACTATCCCGGCTCAGGCACCAGATAGTAAGTAGAAAGTACCGATGTCTCTGTGGTTGGTTGAGAATAATCGGCAGTTTATGAACATAGGTAAAATGGATGAGTAAGCATTCCCTCCCTTCCTTCTTTCCTCCCTCCCTTCCTTCCTCCCCTCCTTCCTTCCTTCCCCTTTTTGCCCCTTCAAATTCTGCTTCAGTAAACATTCGTGAACATGTATCAAAGAGAGTCACTTAAAATTAGCACAAGGTTTCAGGATGACTAAAGAATGTCAAGATACCAAAGCATCCTTAAAGGTCAAAAATTTTACCTCATGTTGATATTGTGCTCTTAACTTAATTGAGACTTCACATCAAATGGGGAAAAGGTTAAATTATGCATCCACTATCACAAACATTTGTTCTTTACTTTAAACACACTAATATGCATTTGTATCCTAGATACTAGACAAGGCATATTTCTCAAATATAACAGGCATATTAAGATTCAAGTTCTAAAATATAATGTCAGTGGGCTGTGGGATTCTAATTCTTTCATCAACAGCTAGATACAGAGATAAGTAGAAGATTAAAAAGTACGGAATTGTTGCTCATATCTCTGAGCACATACGTAAACACCTGGGGGAAAGCTAATGAATTATGAATGATGACAGAATTTATTATCAACTAGGCAATTTATGTGCATCATTATGTCATTTAAATACATAAGAGGTACATACTACTGTTGTATCCATCTTCCCAATAAGGGAACTGAGTCTTGGGGTTCAGCATCACATAAACAATGGACTCAGAATTGGAACACAGGCTCCAAACATCAAGGTCTTAGTGACTATTCACTACTGCTCACGGAAGAAATATTTTGGCTAAATATTTCTAACAGTCTGCTCTGCCCATGGATGTAATGGGAATCTTGGGACACCAGGTTAAAATAGAACATCATTCCTATCCTCAAGGAGCAGAGCCAGTGAGAAACACAGGCACATAAACAGAAAATCACAGCCAGTGTGGTAAGGCAATGGGGGGTACCAGGTACTCAGAGTAGGGCTGCCCTAACCTGGATCACGAAAGGCTCTTAAGGTGACTCTTGAGTTGTTTTCAAAGAGCCTAGCCATGTGCAACAGGAGGAAGGATCATGGCATTCCAGGCAGAGGAAGCCACATGAGAAAAGGCTCAGAAGCCAGAAATATGCTGAAGAGCAAGACGAATAACAGCTAGATGATCTCCTGGAGGGTAAACCATGAAGCAAGAAGAGACAGGAGATTAGTGAATCACTGGGGATGCTTTCAGCTGCAAGTAAGAGAACACTCTAAATAAGGGGCATACATGGTAGGGAATTTATTATTTCACTGAACAAGAAGTCTGGAGGGAGGGCAGCTCCAGGAATGGTTAATTGGGAGTTCCAAAACTATCTTTAGAGCCTGTTTCTTACCATCTTTCTGTATTACCATCCTCAGGATATTGGTTCTCAGGCCTTAGAGTTCCAGGTCTTGAGATGGCTGCCACAGTTTCTGGCATTTCTTCCTTTCGTAGATATATCTAAAGGAAAATAAGAAAACTTCTCTAAATTGACAAGAATCACCCAAGTAGACTAACCCTTGTGTCTTTTGTGTAGAATGGGGTCACACGCTACTGCCTAAAACCAGTCATTCAGCAAAAGGAGTGAGACCATCATATTACAACTGGTTTAGACCAATCAAGCTTCACTCAGCTTCCCCTAATGGGCTTGGCTAATTGGTGAAGGGAAAAACGGGGTTCTGTTACCAAGGAAGGAGGTGGGGAGTAGCTTTGCCACAATGAAGTTAGAGAAATAACCAAGAACTAGAAATAAAGGACCTAGACATTACCTTATAGCTCAGTTTTCCCAAAGGTCAGTCACATGAACACTGTCTTCACAGCTTTTTGCTATATTCATACATTACTAAATTTCATATTTATCTCCATTATAACTTTTGCTATATCTCTAAACTATCTGTAATATTGTTTACTTGATATTTCTTTTTAAATTACCACATTTTATACATAATAGGTTTGAAAAGAAAATTTTATTTCACTCTCCAAAGGAAAGCCCATATATAACCTGCCATAAATCTAAGGCAAACATATATTTTTTAATTTATACCATAAATAATTTATATTAATTATTAATTTATAGTGATAATTATTTATATATTTATATTTATTATATTAATTATATTACTATATTAAGATAAATATATAATGTAATGACTATAATATATATTTTAATAGATGGTATAATACAAAATGTGATATATATATAAATTGTGATAATCTCTAAGAAAACTTAGTAGAGCCTATAAATGTACATAGCCAATCTATTACAGCTTCGGGTGCTTTATTCCTTCTGTGCAAATGCCTCTAGAATAATGGGTTCTGCTTTATCCCCAGGGCATGAAAAAATATTAATAACTAGTAGAGAGGCCAAGGCATAAAATATGCATCATCTTCATTCCCCTTTTATATTGGATTTAAATCTTAATCAAGGAAGTAAAGGGGTTCCTTAGTTGTTGATCTGGTCCTTTCAGACAAAAGGAAAATGTTGTGAATGGTTTAATTCCGCAGAAGCTTCTCCCCTATATTTATCTACCACCACAGGGTGGAGAATTAATTTAATATCTCTAGTCTTGAGTTTTCTGAAGATTCTGAGCCCTACGGCCACCATCACCTTGCAATATATTTTGACCTCTATATTTTCCGATACCTCAAGCTCAACAGGTTCAAAACCAAATGAATAATTATCCCTGTAAAACAGCCCTTCAT
>NW_006785484.1:1508709-1518963 GCF_000442215.2 Lipotes vexillifer | reverse complement strand
CCTGCTGATATGACTTCTCATTCAATAACAACAATTAGGATACCACTAGACTGTATGTAATAATAACATGTAATTACCTATTCTGTGCAAGATTCTGTAATAAATGTTTGACACTCACTGTCTCAGTTAACCATGACAGACTCACTGTGGAGCATACCATCTCATAGAACACTGACACTTAGAAAAACCTGTAGAAAAGAAACTCATCCTACTGAGACCATATACATTGTAAGTAGTAAAAATATGTGACTCAAAGCTTGAATCTAATGGAGTTTGTTTGTTTGTTTTTTTTTTTTTTTTTTTTTTTTTTTTTTTTTTAGCTTTCATTTCTCTGTTTGGGGAATATTCCTACCTTATGATTCAGAGCTATCTTTTCATTATAGAAACTGAAAATGCCAAATACGTTCTTTCCAAGATTCTGTTGCAACTAAGACATCCCCGGACACATGTTCCAAACTCTGACTTAGACACATCCACCCCAGACTTTGAATCAAAATAGGCGTATAAGGAAGGTGTTAGTAACACAAGGAAGGCAAGTAAGCTAAAGAGTAGTAGTTACATCCATCCTCCAGGGGCCGCCAACAGGTTGTTTTAGCAGCAGCATCCCAGGGCCACCAGAGGTGACACTGACGGTATGAACTATGGTATCCCTACCCAAGCAGCTATGAGAGCTATGTCTCCAAAGGACTAGTCTGGGGCATTGTTTTTGGCTGCATAATCTCCAAGCTTGTTTATTTGTCTCTTCTAGGGAAACTCTAAGCTACCCAGTATCTCCTAATAAACCCTTCTCTGTTAAAACAAATAAGCGATGATTCCCGTTGCTTGCAACTAAAAACCCTGAGTGATAAAAGCTTTTAACATTTGTTCCAGATCATTTGAGGGGGCACCTCTATTAACTTCTCCCTATCTTCTAACATCTATTTAAAATGTAACTCCCTGGTGATCCAGTGAAAGGACTCGGTGCTTTCACTGCCGGGGCCTGGGTTCGATCCCTGGTCGGGGAACTAAGATTCCCCAAGCTGTGCAGCACAGCCAAATAAAAAAATAAAATAAAATGTATTTTTGTAGAAAAAGAGACAGAAATGGTAAACATTTAGGTCGATATAACAGACTATTCTTTTCCTCTCAGGCTCTCTAAAATACATTTGAATGATGAGAGCAAAAACTGTAACGCTGTCTGATAAGAGTTTTCAGTGTATGTAAATGTTATGCACAAGGCAACTTAACGTAAACGTGTATGGTTTCTATATTTCATGTGAGGTGGTAAAAATTGATTCTAAGTAGACTGTTGAAAGTTATATGCATACATATACATTGCAATTCATAGATCAACCACTAAAAAATTACAAAGAATTTTGTCCAGACTTGGGCTTTGCTGATTAGGTTTTATTTTACCTGATAATTTACTATATATATATATATATATATATATATATATATATATATATATGTATATACACTCATTGTACATATATATATATACACTCATTGTATATATGATATACTATATATATGATATACTATATATATAGTATATCATATATATCATATATATACTATATATATAGTATACATATAGTATATATATATATATATATGCACCAAGACTTTCTTGTTGTATGTGCTACAACGGGAAAAAATTTTATGCTCCTTAACATTTAAATATTTCTTTTCTCAGCAGCTGGTTGAAGGAATTAAGCCATCTGCTATTTGGGGAAAAAAATGAAAATCACTGAAAACAGTTTTCAGTGGTTGGTGATGAATTCATCCTTATTACTACACATTTTCTTGCCTCTCTTACTAATATTTCTGATAACACACAGAAATAGTCATTGAATCATGATACATAATCATTTTAAAAAATAAGTATGACTCAAATCAAAACAAGTGCCAAGTTGTTGATATCTCCTATGCCTACCTTCTAAATCTGAGCTAATTGAACCATCTGAGGTATGGTTTGTGCCCGACGAGAAAATACAAAATCAAAAAAATTGATGACATCATGGATAGCCTAAAATAACTAAATCAGGAGGCTTGTATATCAAACAACTTCCACACTCATAAAGTAATTATTGCATATGAGAGGACTTTGGGATAGAACCAATATGATCACTAGAATTAGACTGCAAGAGTTCACATAGGAAAAACATTATTCCCTTAGTTTGACACTTGAAAAATTATCTGATATACAGTTTGGCAATATGTTCCCAAAGCTGTAAAAATGAACAAACCCTTTCAATTTTATTTTACCCAGCAGGTCTAAACAAATGGGCAATTTTCTTACTATGTGTCTAGCACTATTTGATGGATGTGGCAGGAAACAAGACAGACAAGGTCCCTCCATACTTAGTTCTTATGAGAATCTAACATCTAACACTTTAACCTAAGGAAACTCTACGAATATTTATCTCAAGTATTTAGCGATGAGAAGATACATGACTGCAGTATATTTAATGATGAAAATCTGAGGAAAACCTAATAATCCAAAACCATAATTGGAGACTGATAAATAAGAGAAATGAAATTTAAAATAACATTACAGAAGAATATTAAATAACCCACAAATATGATTTAAATATCTTAACTAAAATAAATAAGCTACAAAACAATATACCCTATAGAATATAATCTCATTCTCAGTTTTAAAAATCTGTATGTATGGATAATTTCCTGTGGCTGCCATAATATTCAATAAATTACTACAAACTGGGTAAAACAACTGGCTTAAAACAACAGAAATGTATTCTCTCACAGTTCTGGAGGCCAGAAGTATGAAGTCAGGTGTCAGCAAGGCTGGTTTTTTCTGGAGGCTCTGAGCGAGAGTCAGTTGCTTCTGTCCTGGCTTCTGGTGGTTGCCTTGGCAATCCTTGGTGCTCCTTGGTTTGCAGATGCATCAGTCCAATCTCTGGCTTCATCTTCACACAGTATTCTCTCTGTGTGCCTTCTCCTACTCTTATAAGGACATCACATTCATGGAACTTGGGGCTGATCTTCATGAAGCATGACCTCATCCTAAGTAAGGCATTCCTCTGCAAAGACAATGTCCAAATAAGGTCACATTCTGAGGTTCCAGTGGACATGAATTTGGGGGGAACACTATTCAACGCAAGACAGATAAATAGATGATAGACAGAAAAAATAATTGGATGGGCACACTCTAAAATGTTAACTCTAACTGTTTGTGAAGGTGGAAATATAAGTAATTTTTACTTCCTCTTCTGCTTTTCTACATTTCCTAATTTGTTAAACAATCAACATATTCATTTGAGATAAAGACAAAAGCACTTTAGAAATTATTCTCATGATAATATTGCAGGATGGAAGGTGTATTAGTCTGGGTTCCCTAGAGAAATAGAATCAACAGGAGATCTATCTTATCTATTACAAGGAATATTATATATAATATATATACTGTATGGAATTGGCTCACACAATTATGGAGGCTGAGAAGCCCAGCAAGCTTGAGGCCCAGGGGAGCTGATGCTACAGTTCTAGTCCAAGTCCTAAGGCCTTAGAACCAGGGGAGCCGATGGTGTGCACTCCAGTTCGAGCCTGAGTCCAAAGGTGAGAGAAGACTGATGTCCCAGCTCAAAAAGAGTCAGGCAGAGAGAGATAATTCTCTTTTGCTTTTTTGTTTTGTTCAGGCCTTTAACAGATTCATGAGGTCCATCCACGTTGCCGAGGGCCATCTGCTTTACTCAGTCTATCGATTCAAATGTTCATCTCATCCTGAAACACCCTCACAGACACAGCAGAATCATGTTTGACCAAACATTTGGGCACCTTCTGGCCCAGTTAAGTTGACCCATAAAATTCACCATCACAGAAAGTCTTGAGTCATTTTCAATAACTACTAGCTTATTTATGAGGGAAATTTTGAATCACCACTATGAAAGGAAAACAAAGGTCTCATCATAAGGGAAGTTTTTTAAAAAATTAAAATTAAACACTTCATCTAAAAAGAATTTTGTAAACCATCCGTGGTGCATCTACTGACTTATTATGTAGGAACTATTATTATTCTATTTTACAGGTTAGTAAATGGCATTAAAAATGGCATAATACCAACCCCCAAAATTCATCTGAGATGAAGACAGTACTGAAAGTGAAAACTAACTTTAGACCCAAGCCTTGGATCACTTACATAATCAAAGAAGAGTTCTAGGGAAACAAACTGAGCCTCAAAACAAACTGGATGGAAAGAGAGAAATAGGAAGCAAGGAAGAAAAGGCGTGAGATGGGATGGTAGAATGAAAAGGAGAAAAAAATCTAGAAATCTAGATGTTAGGGGCTGAATTGTGTACCCCTAAAATTCGTATATTGAAGTAGTAACCCCCAGTACCTCAGAATGTGACTGTATTTGGAGACAGGGTCTTTAAAGAGATGATTAAGTAAAAATAAGGTCATTAGAGTGGGCTTTAATCCAATATGACGGTATTCTTATAAGAAGAGGCGAGTAGGACACAGACACACACAGAGGGAGGGCCACCGGGAGAAGACGGCTGTCTGCAAACAAAGGAGAGAGGCCTCAGAAAAAACGAACCCTGCAGCCACCTTGATCTCAGAGTTCCAGCCTCCAGAAGCATGAGAAAATTAATTTCTGTTGTTTAAGCCACCCAGTTTGCAGTACTTTATTATGGCAGCCCTCACTAACTAATACACTAGGAGTACTAACCATTCTGAGGAACACCCAGATTTAGAAATGCATTTGCCAAGCAGGATACTGAAGCAGGGGTGAAAAAGGGAGGTGTCTGAAAGAACTCTGAAATTTAAGGACTTCTCCCTCCAGACAGGGCCTTCTAACTAAACACAGGAGCAATGAGACATTTTAGAACCACCAGCTGCCTTTCTTTATGATTAATCCTAATTTCTAATCCCTGCTGGGCCAGAAATTATTTTTAAGGCTGATGTAAAATTCAGTAGTTTACAGAACATTCTTTCATGTTACGACTGCAATTATTATTAAGTTGGGGAGTAAACGGTCTACTTTTCAGAAGTTCTGAAATGATAGTGGGTGTTAGTCTTCCAACATTCACAGAATTCTGCAAATTTCTGCTCATTTTTAAAGTTTTAATTATAAACATGTTAAGCATTCAGAAAATAATTTTGTGACACTACACATACCACCAAGATTTAATCATAGTTAACAGATTTTTACATTTTCTTTAGCTCTCTTTTTATCTTTCTCTTTTAAAGAAAATAAATTATAGATTTGACTTAAGCTTATTTCTTACACCTTTTCTCTGCCTCCTTCCTGAGATAATTACTCTATATATTTTTAGACTTTAATATATATATACAGACATATATATACATATACATATGTACACACACACAAATATATACATGTACGTATATATATATACACACACACATATATATTTCCTTATAATATATCCTTAAGCAACATAATTTCCTGTTCTTTGAAAACATAGATAAATGGTAAACCTTTTTTTTGGCTCAACATTATGTTGTTGAAATTTATCCTTGTTATAAATGTAGAATTCATGTAGATCTGCCGAGGCATAATCCACTGCATGAATAAACCGCAGGTTATTTATCAGTCACCCCGCTGATGGAAAATTAGGCTGCTTCACTTTTTCAGCTCTGATACACGGCGGCAATGAACATCTCTGCATTCGTCTCCTTATGCCAAGCAACTTTCTCTTTTTCTCTCTCCTTGGCGCAGTTCACAAACCTCCCCTCTGGCCTCGACTAGGGATACCTCAGCCTCCTCCACCCCAGAGGCAGTGTCAACTCTTTGATGAATTTGCTGATATGGGCTAAACAGAGACAATTAAATCCTCTTTTATTTGTAACTTTGGCTCAGATTTGAATCCAAGTCTCCAGATGTCGGGCAGCATGCGTCATTTAGTGGGAAATCGTATTAAAAGGACGGTACTGTGTCCTTGGTAAATGGGTTAATAATATGAGAAGGCAGTTAAACATTCCATTAATCATTACATTGCTTGAGGGAGAAAATATTAAACTTTGCTGCCTTACCTACTCTCAAAAGGAGTCACGAATCCTGACTCTATTAATGAAGGAAAACTTGTTCTAAGGAATGAATCTGGTTGGGGAAGTACCATGAGATTTCCCATCAAACTCACCTAAGCTGCAATCGTCTTTTGTTAAAGAAGTTGATTATGGGGAAAAGAGTTAATGTCTTTAAATTATAGTGTTATTATAACATTTTTAGGTTTTGTTTTTTGTTTTTTGTTTTTGCGGTACGTGGGCCTCTCACTGCTGTGGCCTCTCCCATTGCGGAGCACAGGCTCCAGACGTGCAGGCTCAGCGGCCATGGCTCACGGGCCCAGCCACTCCGCAGCATGTGGGATCTTCCAGGACCGGGGCACGAACCCGCGTCCCCCGCATCGGCAGGCGGACTCCCAACCACTGCGCCACCAGGGAAGCCCCTAGTTTTTTTTTTTAACCTTTGTGTTAAAATTCAGGACTTACACTTTGAAAGAAAGCAGTGCCATGGAAGCTGTTTCCTTCCCACCTCAAGGGAAGTGGCACCATGACAATAATGTGGTTGATTTAACCAGGTGTTCACTGAACCATATATGAACATTTATTATAATATGGCTGTCTATTATTTTGAGTGTTTATGATATGATGTAGTGACACTCACTTCACAAACATTAACTTACTGAATATTCAAAATCATCTAACAAGATAGGAATTGTTATCCCCATTGTAGCGATGAGGACATTCAAGCACAGAGAAGTTCAGCAACTCACCAAAGTTCACAGAGCAAAACTGGACTGGAATCCAAGTCTGACTCAAGACCCTCTGCTTTTACCTCTTCTTTGGGACTACACTGTATGTTCTAGAGATACAAAGATGAACCAGGCACAGACACTCCCCTTGACAGGCTCATAATCAAGTGACAGAGAGAAGATGACCTTCATGAGCAAAGGGGTCAGGTCTACCTGATTTCCCAGTGTCCTCAGCACTTCCCAGGGCATGGAATATAACAGGTACTTATGAGTTAATTAATGAAGGAATGACTCCACCAATGAACGCAAGCGTGGCGTAAGCTTCACTAAAGAGGGGAAATGTGAGTCAGTGCTTGCAAAAAGAAGATGATATGTGTCCAGGAAAATCACTCTTGGTTGGGGAAACGGCATATGCAAAGGGACAGCTGTCAGAAGGCACAGCTTGACGGGGAGCAATGAGAAGTCACAGTGACAGGAGACTATTTCCTCTTCTGACTTTGACACCCTGATTTTTCCTGAGGAGCGAGCTCTTCCACACTCATCCTAAGTGACTCAGGTGGTATCAGTGCCCCACTGCTCAGCTCACATGTAGGACAAGGGCCCAGGCCTGGTCCATCAGTATATTCCCTTCTCCTAAACTTGTGGATTGGTTAAGGGATGAGTCTTGTTTAAGGTCATGATACCTGCATGACCCAAGCAAGTATCTCAGAGTCATCCCAGAACTTCTGTTTGAACTATTGAGAAAGGGAAGTTCTCTTTTCTCTCCTCCGTCTCCAGTGTTTGAGCTCAGCCAATATAAACCTGGAACTGTCACTTAAAGAAGACCTTCTTGAGAATGAAGCCAAAGCAGATGGAGAAAGAGATGAAGTTCTAATCACATCCTTTGAGCCCTGGATCCAGCCATGCCTGAAGCCAGAACTATCCCTAACCAGATACATGATTCAACAAATTCTTTTTTGAAATAATTAACGTCGATATAGCACAGAGGTTCAAAGTCCAACCTCTGGAGTTAGATGGTTGATTTCAAGTAGTCCCCCCTCTGACATTACTAGCTGCAAGACCTCAGGATGACATGACACATATAAAGTGTTAGAACAGTGCCTGTCATGTAACTAACCTCAGTGTATGTTAGCCATTATTATGAAGGCAGTTTTATTAGCTGTCTTGTGACTTACAACCAAAATATCCCATGGTGGTCAGTTTCATGTGTCAACTTGGCTGTGCCATAGTTCCCAGTTATTCAGTGAAAGATTAATCTAAGTGTTGCTATGAAGATATTTTGTAGATGTGGTTAACATTTCCAATCAGTTGACTTCAAGCAAAGGACATTATCTTTGATAATCTGAGTGAACCTCATCCAGTTGAAAGGTTAAGAGCAAAACTGAGGTTTCCCTGCAGAAGTTCTGCCTCAAGACTCAAGACATCAGCCTGGAATTTTCAGCCTGCTGTACAAATTTCAGACTTGACAGACTTCATAATCATGTAAGCCAATTACTTAAAATAAATCTCTATCTACCATCTACCTACCTATCTATCTACCTATCATCCATCTATAATCTGCTCCCACTAGTTCTATTTCTCTGGCAAGTGCTGACCAATACAGATCCTTACTAATACCTTTTTTTTTTTTGCGGTACGCGGGCCTCTCACTGTTGTGGCCTCTCCCGCTGCGGAGCACAGGCTCTGGACGCACAGGCTCAGCGGCCATGGCTCACGGGCCCAGCCGCTCCGCGGCGTGTGGGATCTTCCCGGACCGGGGCCCGAACCCGTGTCCCCTGCATCGGCAGGCAGACTCTCAACCACTGCGCCACCAGGGAAGCCCTTAATACCATTTTTTTTAAACTAGAAAAGAGAAACTAAGTAATTAATTTGGAGCCCAAATGATCTACCCTGATAAGCTAGGGTGCTCCAAATAAATACTGTTAGCAAACTATCTTAAGACTACCACTTTTTTCCCTTAAATTTAACAAGAAATGATGCAGAAGGTGAGAAGCAGGGAAGGCAAATAAAATCTGAAATAAAATCATTGTTAGGGTTTAAGTTGACATATTGTATGATAGCAGGAGTTGGAAGGCACGTTGTGTTTTTCTGGGCCCTTGATAATTTTCTTGGTGCCAGAAAACTGTTCATGTTTTTTAAACACTGCAAAGTGTCTGCTTTTTCCCTTCAGCACATGGGAAATATCATCACATAAGTGATCTAACTACATATAACGATACCAGAGAGATTGGGATTTATATTCATGAAGAACCCACAGACACATAATTCATCAGCGGTGCTGACATAAGTGAGTAGTCAAAGGGCCTCGGTGGGCCATAGATCAATTCTACATCTTCTATATATTTAGTACACTGTTAAGTTATACAGCTCTTCATCTTGGAAACTGTCAACGAGGAGATTGCACTCTGGGCTTGAAACTGCTGAACTATGGGGGCTGCATTTCATAGACTTGCATGGGGTCTGTGTTTCATTATATCCAAACACTATGTTTTCCCAATAATTCTGTAATGACCTCAGTACTTCGGGCTTTATGTTGACTTATGGGGCATTCCAGATTCCAAGAGGAAACTTCCCAATCCCAGAAGGATCTGACTGAACGAACATATTATTTTGCTGCTAACATGAGTGGGCATAAATCTCTTCTCTCTCGTGCAGAAGCTTATTAGGGTGCCATTAAGCTAGTTACTGCCCCCATAGACTCAATACTGCCAAGTATTTTGAGAGAAGAAAAACAGGTGAGTAATTCATGTTCATATCACTGAGAAGATGGGGCCCTCTATCTCATCCCTATGTAGAATGCCATTGAATGAGCTAAGGATAAAACCCACATCTAGACATTAAAAAAGAATAACTTCTTTATTACTCAATTATTAAATGAATCCTCCCAAACTTAAAACTTAAGTTGAGACTTTGAAGGAATATCTCTCACTCACTCCCCATTCATCGGTGCCTACTTTGTTCTCTGCCCCTGAGGCCCTAATAAGATACCCATAATAATAATTTAATGTAGATCTTCAACATTTTTAATTAAAAATCAATCTGTGAAAAATATAAACTTGAACAAGCACGCACAGGAAGAGATTACCGCTACTCAAGTCTAATTATATAACCATTAGGCAATAAATGAGAATCGCTTTCTGATTGTATAATAAAATCAGTAAGAAGTGTGTTTCGCTATTGGAGGCGATCACTGGCTGGGCAGTTCCAAATTAGTTTTTGAAAATAAGATCGACATTTAATATGTATGCTAATTGATGTCAGACATTTCACAGGCATATATCACTGCTTCCTGCAATAATGTCCAAAAAATACTTTACACTAAGACCCTTTCTAGGGGGTGTGTGATTGGAGCTAAGTGGGTTAGAGGGCTATTTTTAAATCACCTTTTGGAATATCTGGATGGCACATGTCATACCCCCCCCACCCCCACCCCCCGTCTCTGTGAAGAGCCATGTACCCAGAGGAGTGAATCACTGTGGCCAGATTTATAATCAAAGAGCCTGATCTCCTGGCAACAGCTAATTGGTTCAGC
>NW_006785484.1:1505463-1508610 GCF_000442215.2 Lipotes vexillifer | reverse complement strand
GTTCAGCAGTAGACCCCACATCAAAGTTGTACCTACCAGATTCTCCCTCTTGAGAATCCGGGATGGGGCCTTGGAATGCTGGTCAATTTCAAGGCAAGAGCAGGAAATGATTTCACTTCAGGGCGAGGGCAGCCATCTCTCTTTGTGTAAAAAGAAGCAAAGAAAACTAAAAGAAGGAAATGAAGCCAAAACGCACAGCTATCAGACATGTAACAACAAGAAGGAGAACGAGAGACAAGCATCCTTCCTGCTCCCCGATGGTCTTCTGGTTCCTGATTCTTGTTCCTCAGGAGACATGGCTTTACCTTTTCTCCTGAAGTCTGAGACAGCTGAATGTTCTTTGTTGACATGAAGCAAACAGACTGCCAGATATTTCTCCAGGAAAGATGGGTATATTCAGGATCAGAAGAGAATTGCAGTTCGGGGTCTGCAACCATGGCAAGTCATGTGCAAGTTCCTGGAGGGCACGAGAAGGGGAACGTTTCTATAGGGAGTGAAAGGAAGTTGGGAGGGCTGTAAACGAAGAGCCCATAGTTTTCATTGGCTGAGTCCTTGCCAAAAAAGGAGAGGAATCTTTCTTCTTCCTGCTGGGCTCTGTTATCGTCACAGAGCATGAGAACGCCCCCTCAGGTCTCCCAACTCTATTGAATTCAAATGTCTCTTTATTAATTTTTTACCACCTATCACAAATTCACTTTTTTCTCTAAGCTAATTTAAAATGATTTGTTACTTTCAAACGCACAAGACCAAATCAAAAACAGAGAAGAATAGGGATGACTTTTATGCCAATCAAAAAGAAATCACTGCCTACACAAAGAAAAAAATCATACTTTTATTTAAAGCCATCGAAGAGGTGTGGACACCAAGAAATCTAGAAGTAAAAAATCCAGAGGGATAAGCTCCTACTAGGTGAGCAAGGATGTTTTCATTTCAGAATGTCTAGTATTTTCGAAGTCTACCAGATTCAAGGTGTAGAATTCACGTGGTACATGGTTGTGTTCTACTCAGGAGGGGCTTAAACTCAGCTTCAAAGTGTTTGAACGCCGAGGTGAAATGAGTTTAACTGAACTCAACTTCTGAAAAGATCACAGATATCAACATTCGGGCTGTCCAAGAAGTTGAGCGCCAGGCTCAAAAGCAAAGAAGCCACCTTACACTTATTAGGATGGTTACTATCAAACAAACAGAAGATAGCAAAGATGTGGAGAAATTGGAACATCTGTGCACTGGTGGTGGGAATGTAAAGTGGTACAGCCACAGTGGAAAGCATTATGGCGGTCCCTCAAAAAATTAAAACTAGAATTACCATATGATCCAACAATTTCCCTTCTAGGTATATATATATATCCAAATATATATCCAAAAGAATCGAAAGCAGGAACTTGAAGAGATATTTGTGTACCCACATTCATAGAAGCATTATTCACAGTAGCCTAAAGGTGAAAGTAACACAAGTATCCATCAACAGATGAATGGATAAACACAATGGGGTATAATATATACAATGGGATATTATTCAGCCTTAAAAAGGAAGGAAATTCTGACACATGCTACAACATGGATGAGCCTTGAGGATGTTATACTAAGTGAAATAAGCCAGCCACAAAAAAGACAAATACTGTATGATTCTACACATATGAGATACCCAGAGTAGTCAAAATCTTAGAGATGGAAAGTAGAATGATTATTAGGGGCCAGGGGTGGGGTGGGGAACTGGAGAGTTATTGTTTAATGCGTAGAGTTTCACTTTTGCAAGATAAAGAGAGTTCTGGAGAATGGTTGCACAGCAATGAGAGTATCCTTAACACTACCCAACTGTACACTTAAAAATAGTTAAGATGGTAGATTTTATGTTATTTGTATTTTATCACATTTTTTTAAAAAAAGCAAAGGTACTCTGATTCCAGATATTTCACATCTAAGATGTTGTTAAATGATTAAAGTCAGAAACCTTCCCCAAATCTGCTCAACCCCTGATTCGATCAAATTGATGAAACAGTTCACATTAGCTGACTAAGGAAGGAAAGGGCATTCTCTTTCAGCCTCCACTGTTCTTCTAGGTTCAGTATCCCAAACACAATTTAAAAAATTACAAGATAAGCCAAGAAGTGAGAGGGGACCCCTAGTCAAGAGAAAATTCAGTCAATAGAAAGAGATCCACAACTCTCAGCCAGGAGCAGACATCCTGGAGGTTCCAGGACCCTCCTTCTAAGGAACGATAATATCTTCTGGGCCTACAAGAAACTCTGATCTGGTCTTTTACTCAGATTTGCAAACCACATCAGTGATGTTGAGTGTGAAGAAGAGACCACGGATGGTCTATGGTAGACGGATCTTCAGTTGAATTAATCTTTAAGATGAGTTATTTTCTAATCCTTGTCAATCCAACTTGTTTTATTGGACACTTGTTATACACCAGCATGCCAGTAGCTAGGGGTGGGTAGAGTTGACAAGATTTGGAACTGCTCTTGGGAAGCCTGTATGGGTTTCTCATGGGTTTTACAATGATAACTGGCACCATTTCTTCCACTCATTCCGACAATTATTAGTAAGATAGGGAAAGACATCAATTTTCAGCACTTATTACATGTCAGTTGACAGCATATTTCACCCCCCACACCAATATAATGAAAGTAGGTAATATTATTCCCTTTTTACAGACAAAGAAACTGAGGTTTCAGGAGGATAAACAACTTGGCAAAGGTCATTTATGTAGGAAGTGAAAGAACTCTGATTCAAATCCTGGTTGGCAGGTACACTAAATCATGGTCTTCAATTGCTTTTTGTTCCCTAACCTTCTTCTGATTTTTGAAAATCTCTATCTACCATGACATATTAAGCTAACACCTACATCTTTTCATCTTAAGTTGAAAAGGATGCAATTTCTGTAATATTGAAAAAGCACCGACTCTTAAAAAGATCACTCTTTATATTTATGTAAAGGAACATAAATATCATTCCAACTTGACACCCACAGGCATCCGTTTCAAAAGTAAAAGAACAAGTATGTTCCTCCAGCAGTCAGAAATTTTAAATGGCTTGCCTTTTCCCTTGAAATTGTTTTGCTATTCCACATCTACCGTAGAATTTTATTCTAAAATAAGATATTTGGGGCTTCCCTGGTGGCGCAGTGGTTGGGAGTCCGCC
>NW_006785484.1:1495072-1505244 GCF_000442215.2 Lipotes vexillifer | reverse complement strand
ACCCCAAAAAAAAAAAAAAAAAAAAAAAAAAGATATTTTTAGGCTTAAAAATATAAAAATATCAACCTACTTCTCTGCAACAAAGATATGTAAGGCAAACTAAAACGTTAAACTTTTGTTTACATTTCCTATAACCATAAGCCCTGTGGCATTAAAATGTTTCACTCAATTGATTTGTAACTACAATTATTATTAACTCATGACCAAGCCAAACAACATATATGTCTGGCAAATGTTAGTAGGAAATTTATTAGAAGTGCATCTCTTTAATGAGTTGGGTGTGGCTGGACACAGGGTGAGGGCGCTTTGCCCTGACTTCATTAAAGGCTGCTTCCCTTGTACCCAATTTTCCCACTTTGTACTTTATCCCTTTTATTCGTTTGTTTTTTAAGAACTGTGGAAATTTAGTGTCCAGGGCAATACACAAGAGTAAGATTCTGGTTGAGATAGACCTTTCTTTGGTAAACTGGGAAGAAGGCCATTTAAAAAGAGAAACAAGAAAGGAGGATGAGCATATGATGCTGTAATCAAGGCACCTTCTCAGTTGCAGGAAAGAGACAAATGAACATGGAGGTTCTTGAAAAAGATTTCCTTAAAGCAAACCATGCATACAAACGTCTTGTGAAGCCCCTCTTTGGGACTTTTTCTTTAAATGACCTCATTCTTTTGCAAGGTTTCTCAGCACTGTCTGCCCAGTTACAACCACTGAGAGAAATTAAAGTACTCCTGTCTAACCTCCAGGAGCACCAAAGACGATAATTAATAGATCAGAAGTAAGGCCCAAGCATTGTTATTATAAAATATTTCCCAGATGAATGTAATGTGAATCCAGAGAACCACTGCCTAAAGCCTTCCTTCCTATTAAACTGAGGTTAGAGTCTAAAGTTTTCAGTTACACGCTCCAAAATGGTACCCACTAGCCACATACGGCTACTGAGCAGTTGATCAGTGGCCAGTCCAACCTGAGAGGTGCTGTACATGTAAAATACATACAAACTGGACTCTAAAGGCTTAGTATGAAAAAAAAAAAGAATGTAAACTATTTCGATAATTTTTATTGTGATTGCTTGTTGAAATTATGCTATACTGAATATACTGAGTTAAATCAAATCAAATAAATATTTTTATTTTAGTATATTTAATTTCATATGGTTAATTTAATTATTAATATTTAACATTAATTTTATGTAATAAAATAATGTAATAAAATAGATCATTAAAATTGATTTCACTTATTTATCTTTACTGTTTTTTATTGTCTCCTAGAAAATGTAAAATTACATAAACTGTTTACATTTCTTTGGGATAGTACTACTCTAGAGCACAGAAAAAATTAACCCTAAATTACCCCTTAAATCACCCATAAGATACAGCATTCTTCCTTATACAGTAATTATTATTTTTTTTTTTTTTGCAGTACGCAGGCCTCTCACTGTTGTGGCCTCTCCCGTTGCGGAGCACAGGCTCCGGACGCGCAGGCTCAGCGGCCATGGCTCACGGGCCCAGCCGCTCCACGGCATGTGGGATCTTCCCGGACCGGGGCATGAACCCGTGTCCCTTGCATCGGCAGGCGGACTCCCAACCACTGCGCCACCAGGGAAGCCCAGACAGCTTTTCTTAATGGCACAGAGCACAAGGTAAGTTCTGACATAGCTAATTTTGTTCAATGGTATTGACAAATCTGGGAGATGAGGGAGCATTATCTCCAAAAGGTGTCTGGACCGCAAGCATTTCTCCCCAACGGCAACCTCCACACATGGTCACCGTCATCTTTCTCCTGGGCTAATGCAACAGTATTGTTCCATCTACTGACCTGCTCAATTCATCCCTCCTTGATTCCCTATTACGTGTTTTTTGTCCAGCATCCGCGTTGATCCTTTAAAACCTAAGTCAGATGGTGTCAATTCTCTGCTCAAAATCCTCCAGTGTCTTCTCCTATCATTTATACTAAAATTCAAAATCCTTATGGTGAAAAAACACAAGAGGTCCCATGATCTTGCCTCTGGTTGCCTTTTCTACCCCCCCTCCCATCGGTCACTCAGTTCAAGTCACACTGCAGTCCCTCCATTCCCCAAACACATCAAGAATCCTCCCACCTCAGGATCTGACACCTCCTGTCCCTTTGCCTTAAGTACTCTTCCTCCAGTTTTCTACACGACCCAATATCATCCTTCCTTCAGATCTGCTCTCAACAGGGCAGAGCTCCCTAACTTCTGACCTGAAATGGCACATCCTGAGACCCTGCTAATCTTTTCTCAGAGCCTTTATCATCACATGCCATGTAGCATGTCTGTGTGCTTATTTTATGTGTCCCCCACTAAAATGTAAAGGTCATGAGTGAGGGGACCTTGTCTTTCTTGGTCAATCTCTGCATCCCCATTTCCTAGAACAGTAGGAGCCACATAGGCATCAATAAATATTTGTGAATGAACATCATATATGAGAAAACAGAGACTTGGAGATGTTTAACTAAATTGTCCAAGATCTTTTAATTTGAAACAAAATCTTATGATTCTAGGTTTAATTAATCTAAGGTAAACTGGAGGACTTATTACAGCAGAAAATGGAAAGATGGATGGTTCATGAATAACTGCATCTTTTGATCATATCCACACCTATTGGGTCCATGTACAGATCGCACAAATTACCTACAGATAATTCAACAAATTTCACATTCAGTGATTCAGAAAATATATTTTCAAATATTAAATGTAGGAAATTTTTTTTTTTTTTTTTTTTTTTTCCTTGCGTTATGCGGGCCTCTCACTGTTGTGGCCTCTCCCATTTGCGGAGCACAGGCTCCGGACGCGCAGGCTCAGTGGCCATGGCTCACGGGCCCAGCCGCTCCGCGGCACGCGGGATCTTCCCGAAACGGGGCACGAACCCGCGTCTCCTGCATCGGCAGGCGGACTCTCAAGCACTGCGCCACCAGGGAAGCCCTAAATGTAGGAAATTTTTGAGACAGTCCGATAACAACTCTAGCAATGATCTACCACCTCTCTAGAAAAATCAAAGAGCTTCTTGGATGCACACCAATTGAGAATGCAGAAAAGTACACAATTGCCAGTGCATCCCAGAGAAGACTAGAGTGGTTGTTTTCTGTCTTATTCTCCCTGCCAGAATTACATACTTGCTTTTCTGAGCCCGCACATTGATTATTTAGAATAATGGTTTCTACTAGGTCGAGGGTTGGTGCATTTCAAGGGCAGTTAAAAGTTCATTTGCTAGTAACCAGTTTGCTCTTAGATACCTATATGCCATATTTCTTCTTGGTTTCTTCTTGGTTTAAGGATCCTTCTTTTAAGGATCCTTAAAATTGTAATATGCTATACAATTCATTTCACAAGAAACTTGAGGTAGCTAGCCTCCAAGATCATCCTCAGTGATTCCCGCCCTCTAGTATGGCATTTCCTCTCTCACTGAATAGGACTGACGACGATACGGCAGAAAGGACAGAGTGTGACTTCCAAAGCAAGGTCATAAAAAACACTGTGACTACCATTTTGCTTTCTTGGCTCACTGGCTCTGGGGGAAGCCAGCTGCAATACCACAAGAATACTTAAGCAGCCTGTGGAGAGGTCCTTGTGTTGAGGAACTGGGTCCTCCCGCCAACAACGAGCACCACACAAATGAACCTTCTTGGAAGTGGATCTTCCAGCCCTGGTCAAGCCTTCAGGTGATGCAACCCCAGCTGACATGGTGAGTGCAACCTCAAGAGAGACTCCCAACCAGAACCACCAGCTAAGCTGACCCTGAATTCCTGACTCAAGAAACCAGGTGAGATAAGCAATGATGTTGTTCTCAGCCATTTTGGAGCGATTTGTTAGGTAGCAATGGATAACTAATATGCTGTATCCATCTTAGCAATGGATAACTAATATGCTGTAAAAAGAGAGGCACATGCCTTCACTCCCTATGTGACCTGGGCCAAATTCTGGTTGCTAACTACAACGTAGCTACAATCTCAACAACATTTAAGAATATTGTTTTTCAAGCATTTCAAGATAGTCAAACCAAAAATTATAGACTTGATTGATACTGAAAAGTTAGGCTTGGCTTGGCTGCTGTGATGCTTCCAAAGCATGGTTTGAATAAAATAAATCATTCTCTAGGCTGATTTATTTAATAATCTATAAAAACCCAGGAGCCAAAAGTCAGTATTTCACTGAGCCTAAGTATTAACCCACAGCCCACTTTTTGTTTACACACATGAATTAGCCCTCGCTTTCCTAGATAATTTTGACCTTCATGGCAAGTTCTATTATTGGGTTTCGAAAGGAATGGTCTGCTTTGGTGCGATTTCTTTTTTAAGTCTTCAAGTTGCAAGACATTAAAATTATACTTTATTGGAAGAACAAGTGTAGTTAATACCTGATCACATTTTCCTACTGCAAGCTGTGAACAAAGGATAAATGCTAATTTGTCACAGTAGATCCATATTGAGTGGATATACGCATTTTCTCTTGGAGGAAAAAATGTCCTACAGAACTACAAATTAATTGGATTAATATGCTCCTATTGACAAAATTCTTTACTTATATCAGTCTAAACAGATGTTAAGAAAAAGAATCAAAAGAATAGATTCAATTATGTCATCACTTCTTATAGGAAAATCTAATAAAATCTGTGTCTATAAAATCGACTTTATGTAAGTTAAAATGAATATTTGCATCCTATCAGATTTAATTATCATTATGGAGTTGAGTACTTACAAATAGGAAAGAGAATATAATTTAGATATTTCAAATCGATAAGTTTACCTTTATCTGAGATATTATTAAAACATTATATTTGATTTCAGCTTCTAAAGTCAAGAGCTCTAATCCAATCTCTTTCTGCTTTAAAATTTCCTGCAATCGGGCTTCCCTGGTGGCACAGTGGCTGAGAGTCCTCATGCCTATGCAGGGGACACAGGTTCGTGCCCCGGTCCGGGAAGATCCCACATGCCGCGGAGCGGCTGGGCCCGTGAGCCATGGCCACTGAGCCTGCGCGTCCGGAGCCTGTGCTCCGCAACAGGAGAGGCCACAACAGTGAGAGGCCCGCGTACCACAAAAAAAAAAAAAAAAAAAATTCCCTGCTATCCTTTCTTTTCAAATCCTTTGTTTAGGCTTGGTCTAAAAATATTATTCCTAAATATTAAACTGCAATTCCTTGTCTCATATCCTCTTTGAGTTTTTCAACAAAGTGTTAACCCTTCTAAAAAACCTTTTGGTAAGTATTATTCTCCAAAACAACTTATCCTAATACTCAAAACAGCTGGAATTCTGAAAAAAAATTCATTTGTTCAAAGCTGTGTCCCTGTCCCCAGTACAATGCCTGGCACAATTAGTCAAGAAAAAGAAATAAAAGACTTGCAAATTGGAAAGGAAGGAATAAATTGACTCTATGTACAGATGATATAATGTTATATATAGAAAATCCTAAAAACTCCACCAAAAGCCCTATTAGAACAAATTCAGTAAAGCTGCAAGATACAAAATGAACATGCAGAAATCAATTGCGCTTCTATTCACTAACGATAAAATACCTAAAAAAGAAATAAAGAAAACAACTCCTTTTGTGGTAGCATCGAAAACTGAGGAATAAATTACTTAGGAATAAATTTAACTTAGGAAATACTTAGGAAGAAATTTAATCTAGGAGGTGAAAGATCTGAACACTGAAAACTGTGAGTTTGATGAAAGAAATTGAAGAAGACAAATGGAGAGATACCCCATGTTCATGGATCAGAAGAATTAATACCCAAAACCATCTATTGATTCAATACGATTCCCATCAATATTATAATGGCATTTTTCATGGAAATAGAAAAACAATCCTAAAATTCCTATGGAACCACAAAAGACCCCAAATAGCCAAAGCAATTCTGATAAAGAACAAAGCTAGAGGCATCACAATTTCTGATTTCGAACTATATTACAAAGCTATGATAGACCAATGGAACAGAACAGAGAGCTCAGAAACCAAACCATGCATATACAGTCAATTAATATTTGACAAGGGAGCCAAGAATATTCAATGGGGCAAGGATAATGTCTCTAATGAATGAGAAAACAGAGATAGAATGAGATAGATAATCACATAGAGAAGAATGAAATTGGACCCCTTACGCCACTCACAAAAATTAGCTCAAAATGAATTAAAGAGTTAAATATAAGACTTAAAACAAAAAAAAAAAAAAAAAAAAAAAAAAAAAAAAAACCTCAGAACTCCTACAAAAAAGATAAGGAAAAAGCTCCTTGCCATTGGTCTTGGCAACAACTTTTTTGGAACATAACACCAAAAGCACAAGCAACCAGGCAAAAATAAACAAGTGGGACTACATCAAACTAAAAAGCTTCTGCACGGCAAAAGAAGCAATCAACAAAATGAAAAGGCAGCTTACAGAGTGGGGTAAAATATCTGCAAGCCATCTATAGGATAAGGAGTTAATATCCAAAATATATAAGGAACCCATACAACTAAATAGCAAGAAAGGGAAAAAAATCCAATTAAAAAATGGGCAGAGAACCTGAATAGACATTTTTCCAAAGAAGACATACAAACGGTAACAAGTACATGAAAAAATGCTCAGCATCAATAATCATCAGGAAAATGCAAATTATATAATAATATAATTATAAAACCACAACGAGGTATCACCTCACACCTGTTAGAATGGCTATTATCAAAAAGACAAAAGATAAGTGCTGGTGAGGGTGTGGAGAAAAGGGAACATTTGTGCACTGTTGGTGAGAATGTCTTTTTGTACAGCCGCTATGGAAAACAGTATAGACATCTGGGTATACACTCTGCCCTCCATATCCATGTATGCAGAACTTATGGATACAGGTGTCTGTTCTTTGGATTCTTCTTTGAATGAGCTATAACTTCTTTATTTGTTCCATAATTAATTAATAAGTGAAATAAAATCTTTGACACATCTTCATTTAACATTTGTATGAGAATAAAGATTTTGCCTCTTCAGGGGACTTCCCTGATGGTCCAGTAGTTAAGAATCTGCCTTCCAATGCAGGGGACGTGGGTTCCTTCCCTGGTCAGGGAACTTAGATCCCACATGCTGCAGGGCAACTAAGCAACTAGAGAGAAGCCCGTGCACTGCAAAGAAAGATCCTGCATGTCGCAACTAAGACCCGACGCAGCCAAAAATAAAATAAGATTTTGCCTTTTCCAAACACTGTCCTTGAACAGCATAAACACCCTCCATGGTAGAATCATATGCTCCAAGCATTCAACCTGTCACCCAATTTCAACATCCATTTGTTGAGTTAATTAAACCAATTGCCACACAGCTAACCCTATAACCTTGCACACAAACCTCAGAAAGCAATCTCTAAACCGATATTTGTAAGGTCTGAACTACAGAACAAAGCTGCAACAATTCCACGTGATCCTCTTTTATAGAAGATGCTTTATGCCTACAAACCACTACTTAATCATTTCTCACTGTCCACACCCAGGATGACACACCCCCAATCTCGCCTGCTCTCTCTAAGGGATCTTAGTGGAGTATAGGAAAGGCATACCTAGAACAAAGGTGTGCAAACTACCAGAAAACAGCACATACGGAGGAGGGTCATGCAGAAGGTTGTTTGCACACACCCAAGCTTCCTTTTCTCAGTTTTTAGAGAAGAAAAAAAGGCATGAATAAAATGTGCTTAGTACATTTTGATAACTAGAGTCCGCCTCTCTGCTTCACTGTCACCTGACCTTGTATCTCTTTGCTCATGGCCTCTCTAAACAGCATCTGCAAAATGTAAATTACCCTGCTGAGGAAGGACAATTTTCAAGTTTTAACCTTTTTAGAGATGACTTCAGAAGCACCTAGACGTGCAGCAGATGTTGGTCTAGCCTCCAAGGATGTTAAAATTCCCATGAGAACTTTTTAGTGTGTTTTACAACTACAGGGTCTGCTAGAACTTCTGAAGGTAGGTCACCCATATAGCCTAAGTATATTCAGGGCTCTAAGGAAGTGTAGATTACAGCCAATTACAAACCTATTTATTTAAAATGTGCTAAGAATAATGATATTCAGCAAAGATATGTTTGAATCACAGTTGGTCCCTCTGCACTTCTGGGTATTTTCAAGACCTTGTCCTGAATCAAGTCAGCACAAGGGGGGCTGTGTGACCTCATCACATTCCGTTATTTCCTCTCTTGCCCCCCACTTCCACCGCAGACTGTTATACTAAATTGGATTTATGATATCCACAGGTATTTAAGAGAGAACCACAGGTATTTAAGTGAAATTTTCTGTATTCTCCTACTAGAAAAAGAGATGTAAAACTTCCCCCAAGAACATGGTATATCTTTTGAGCACTGGATAATTTTTAAATTAAGGTAAGTAATTTGTTTCAATTTTCTCATTACCTGCTGGAAGCTCAGAGCCAAATTTGTACCTCGGCTACAAATGTGTAAAACGATATGGATCAATAATAATAAATGAATAAGAGTATAGATCAGTATGTTCTAGGGCTTTTTTTGCATTTTTTTTCTGGCTTTGTCTTACCACAGACTTTCAGGTTTTGCTATTTTTCTTCACCCTTATACCTTAAATCTTTTCTGTAATATGATATTGTCTTAGGAAAACAGGTAGGGAGGGAAATAGTTAAAATATTAAGTAAACTGACAAATTCATCAGCTGTATTAAGTAATAACCTTGATTCTACTTGCACTACATAATCCTGAAAGCATATGTTATTTTCATTATTAATGAAAGACATGTGTATTATTTAAATTAAGATTTCAGATGGATTTTTTTTTAATGACGTAAGTATACATTCTAGCCACATATATGCAACACCTTTTTTTTCCTGGAAATTTCACTTTTCAGACTGAATTATATAACTTCAATGTTAAAAATGACAAAAGCAGGTTATGTGTTGTGAAAATGTATTAATAAGGACTCTTGATGGCAAGTAACAGAAATCTGGCTCAAAATGGCCTAAGAAAAAACTGGAATATATTGGCTCATGTAAGAAATAACCAGAAATAACCAGGTATAGTTGTATCCACAGGCTTAATTATGTCATCCAGTGTTATCAATCTCAAGGCTCTGCTTTGCTTGTATTGGCTTCATTCTCAAGAAGGCTTTTTCTGCCTAAAAATAATGTTTGCCAGCAATTTCAGGTTTATATCTCATCCACTGGTTTAACAACCCCACTTCTAAACACCAAATTACTAGTAGTAGAACACATTTATAGAATCCTCATAAATTAAAGTAACTCTATTAGAGAAAGCAATGGTCTTATTGTCATTAAATACTGTTTTATGATTGTTAAATGAATATTTAGCAGATTAACAGACAAAAAAGCATCCATAATATATTTCCAAAATCAAAGTCTCAATGGAGAAGAAACTTCTCTTGAAAAGCAAATTATCTCCTCAGAAGTTCTAGCAAATGAGGTAGGACTTCTTTTTTCTTTAGTCAGTTTCACTTAACCTCTGGGCATTTGGCCACCTCTACACAATCAGTGTTTTTGTTTCTCTTATGTTTTCAGTTTCAAGTCACCAGCCAAAGCCCATGATGAATGACTATTCCATGACTTCCTGGCTTCAATTTTGGGGAGATAAACAATACTAGGGTTTATAGTTAATATATTTAAGATATTATAGGAAAGCACAACAGTGTAAGGAGCGCCAGTGAGTTCTGACAATAAGAGATGAAAGAACTTGGCACGTTCTTTGGGTCTTGGCTAGGAGGTATTTGGCTCTGAGTAGGGCTCATACCTGCCAGGCTAAATCAGGGCAATCATAGTGATGCATTTATAACAGCAAATGCAGTTTCAATTCACAGAACAAAATCTGGGATAATACACATTGCCCCTGACAACAATAATTTTATAATTTTCACTTTTACTGGATAACTATGGAAGGAAAAAAAGATTTATTTGTGTGTATGTATACATCCATATACACATATTATATCTATACCTATATTGTATCTACATCCATATTTATTCCATTTTCTCTTGGCATTGAGGTAAAAACAGTAGATTGGAGGTAGGGCGAGAAAGGATCTAAAACCATTTATTCTCTGAATTTCAACCACATCTCCCAAATCTGAACATGCCTGATTCTTATCGAGACCCCAGCAAGAATATTCTTATTTTGGAGAATATGAAGTGAGGGGAAGAGAAAAGAGAGCGAACGAACGCAAAGGTGGGAAAGAG
>NW_006785484.1:1475609-1494911 GCF_000442215.2 Lipotes vexillifer | reverse complement strand
AAAGAGTCAACAAAATTGTTTGCTCTTCTCAGAAAGAGGGGAGTGGAACTGAAGATGCCCAAAGCAGCAATAAGCAGGTATACCGCTGGTATTTTTTGAGCACTTACTATTGTATGTATCTGGCTTTGTAAGCTTGATCTGATCGGATCCTCATGGCAACGTGTAACGGACATTGCTCGTGCTTCATGTCACATCCCTTTGGTTTCTGATTACATCTGCAGCTGCAGTGGCCAGTTCTATGCAGGCTCAGGTTCACCTTGTTCCAACAGAGTCCAGCCTCAGGGACATCAGAGTCTTTGCTTCTGGCCCCTGGGAGCACACTCAGCACAAGCCACTGCAGAAGAATTAACGCTACTGGGGACATACTTCAACCAATGGGGATCCTGCCTCCCATCCTCCCACTGGACAATTCTGGGAGGTATTCCCCATGCTTCTCAGGAGGTCCTTAATCAAAGACCCTTGTAATGACTTTTCTTACTCTTCCCACCACCTCATTCCCAATATCAAGGATCCACCCCCAGGGACTTGCCTGGTTGTGCAAAGGTTAAGAATCCGCCTGCCAATGCAAGGGGCATGGGTTTGAGCCCTGGTCCGGGAAGATCCCACATGCTGTGGAGCAACTAAGCCCGTACCCCACAACTACTGAGCCTGTGCTCTAGAGCCTGTGAGCCACAACTACTGAGCCCGTGAGCCACAACTACTGAGCCCGCGGGCCTAGAGCCCATGCTCCACAAGAGAAGCCACCACAATGAGAAGCCCACGCAACCCAACAAAGAGTAGCCCCCACTCGCCGCAACTAGAGTAAGCCCGCGTGCAGCAACAAAGACCCAATGCAGCCAAAAATAAATAATTAATTGATTAATTAATAATTTTAAAAACAGGATCCACCCCCACTTAAACTACCTCTACCCCTGTCCTGGTCTCAGGCCCTGTTTTCAAGGGAATCCAAGCTAAGACATAATCTTATTACAACCTCCACCGGACAGTTAGGGAAACTGAGGCCCAGGGAAATTCAGTCCAGTGTTACAAAGCTGGTAGGAAACACAGCCAGGATTCAAGCCTAGATCCGGGAGGGATCAAAACCCCTGTGTTCACCCCTGCCCAGTGCTGCCTTCTGAAACACAGTTAACCCTGTGCTTCACCTCTTCCTCTTCCTCTGTGAATCGTCAAAAAGATAATAATTCATCAGGCCTCTGTGCTACACCACTTCCTCTCTATGTCTTCGAGGAGCTCTGTGAGAACCCACTTGCCCTGTTGGAAAAATCCAGCTCAGCGCTGGGTTCTACAGAGCTAGTGATGTTGGGAAATTCAGATCCATTCAGTGGGTCAATCAATATTTATGAAGAGCTCACAGCGTGCTCTCTGCCATGGTGCAGCTGCTAAGGGTAAATTAACGGAGGGCGGCCCCACCTCTCAAGGAGCTGCAATAGGGGAAAAGAAATATGTACATCAACACGCTGAGCGTGGCGACTGCACGAAGCAAGCAACTAATCCAGCTAGAGAAAGCTAGAGGTGAGGTGGAGAGAGGTCATCAGCAAAGATTTCTAGAGCCGCGCTTCCCAAACTTTTATACATTCAGATCACCTGGGGATCACGTCCAAATGCAGTAAGTCTGGGCCAGCACCTGAGCTTCTGCATTTCTAACATGCTCCCTGCCGGTGCTGACGCTGCTGTTCCTGAGCCTGGGCCACACTTAGAAGAGCAAGGTTTCAAATGCCCCCTGGGCTGTGATGTTAAGAGATTATGTTTTCTTAAGGAAATATAGTTAATTGTGGTTTTCAGGAAGAGCCATCCTATTGCCAAAAACATTGGGTAGAATGAGATTAAAATCTGTGAGGGCTTCCCTGGTGGCGCAGTGGTTGAGACTCTGCCTGCTAATGCAGGGGACACGGGTTCGAGCCCTGGTCTGGGAGGATCCCACATGCTGCGGAGCAGCTGGGCCCGTGAGCCACAACTGCTGAGCCTGTGCGTCTGGAGCCTGTGCTCCGCAACGGGAGAGGCCGTGATAGTGAGAGGCCCGCGCACCACGATGAAGGGTGGCCCCCGCTTGCCACAACTAGAGAAAGCCCTGGCACAGAAACGAAGACCCAACACAGCAAAAATAAATAAATTAATTAAAATCTGTGAGAACTTAATTCAAATAGTTCATGATTGGGTATCAGCTTGGAAATAAATTTACAAGGAAGATAATAAAAGTCTAAATATGATGCTCATGCTAATAAGCATTTCTTCACAAGAAAGAAACACATGAAACAGAAGGGCATCAACGGCTTCTTTCCTTTCCTTGTAGTGATATCTCAATCTGATTTGCAAGGGGAAAATTTCTCAGAGTAGCCAGCAGACTTTAAGTCCCTGAGTCCAGAGGCCATGTATATTTTGTTCCCTGCCTGATGTCAAACACAGGAATGTTGTTCCATAAATATTGATAATTAAAAGAATAATGGCACCTATTTTTTTCAGAGCTTACTATGTACTAGCACTTTATATATAGTACATCTTTTAATCCGCACAATCCTACTAGTTAAATGCAATAATCATCCTCATTCTACAAAGAAACAGAGGCTCATACTTAGGTAGACTGGAGCTAGGTAACTACGTCTATCTAAGTAAATGGTAGAGCAGACAACTAGCTTTGAATCCAGGCAGTTAGACTCAAGAGTTTATGTTAGCATTCAAGGATAACTTAAAAGGAGATATAATCATGACATACAATTAAAAAGTAAACAAGTGTCAAAGATTTTACTTATTAGTGAGAGAACCAATAGCTTTTACAATGGTTCACAAAGAATCAAAGTGCCACGTTTTTATAATCATAAGAAAAGCTAGTCACGAAACTAGCAAAACTGTTCTATATCCACAGCCTAATAATCAACTGCATTCTACCAAACACAATTTGCTTTTCTATGGACAGGAGTGCTTTGCATTACTATCAGCTTGGGAGAACCTTTATGGATGAGCTAGTTGGGACACCCATGAAATTTCAAAGTCTTTCACAATATTCCTTATACGAGTAATCATGTTGCTATATTCTGTCTGTCTACATAAGAGAATGAAAACTAAGTGGCAAATATTTAGAGGGCAGAGCTCAGGGTTCTGATGGGAACAGTGATTTCTAATACTGTCTTCCAGTGCCTGGTGAAACTGTATAAAGCAACCTGAGGTCTAAGTAAATACTGGTTGATGTTCCTTTGTTAACTCAGAGACCAACTGACCAACTGCCCCAGGCTATAATCTCTCTGTCCTTGGCCCTGGGATGGGGTATAAGAAAACAGTAATTGTGATGACAGAGAAACTGTACATAATTGGCAATTTCACAAGTATTTTTGGCCCAAATATTAACTCATGCAAATTTCTAATTAATTATTCTAGGTGACACATTCTGCTCATAACAAAACTCCCAATTTAACTTAGGTCTGTCAGTTATATTTACTTTTTACATCTTGCTAGAATACAAAGAACTTGGTCCAGTGTACCACTGAAGGTCAGACTTTGGTGTCACCCCAGTGGACATTCACCTGCGTTGTGGTTTTGGCAAGTGGTCTTCAGAGTTAAAGGGCAACACTGCAACAACCTCCCTTGGAAAGCCTTTGTTTCCTTGGCCCACTTCAAAGATATGGGCAATCTGACCTGTCAGAAGCATCACCCCCCCTTTCCCGGAGCTCACAGAGAACAGCTTTCTTTCCATGAAGGTATTCCTTTCCACGCACACAAACAAACGTAGTGCATAGAAGTCGGGTGCTTTTAGAGCACTGATCTCCCAAGACTGGAACAAAAAGATTCAGGAGGCTCTCAACCTTCCCAGACATTGCTTAGTAATGTTTCCCATTAAGTACGCCATCATTGGACACAGTCGTTAGATTTTGTAATTAGTATTTTAAAATGCCTAACTAGGTGACAAATTACCTAGCTCATAATGCTCTTCATTTACAACCCACATTAACTATTCCGCCACAAACAGATGCAACGCAACTCGATGGCGCCAGCTAACTACTGCCCCCCACACGATTTTAGATGATATTTGCATGGTCCAACTGTAATGAATTAACTTCAATACTGACACTGAAAGTAAGAAATATTCACCAACACAAATGCCAGTTTATGCTGTCCTGGAATTTACAAACTATAACGATTGAGTCACTAAAACATATGACAAAACAGTACATTAAAAGGTAGAAGCTAAGGGGAAAATATTTCAGAATTCTAGCTCAGGCTAATGAAACAGAATCCAAGGCTAACAGAGATCTTCTAATCTAGTCATTCTTTTGATGCACATGTTCCTTCTATAGCAGGTTCCCAGATGGGTGCTTGGGAGGCTGGACGTAGGAAGTGAGTAGTTGCGCAATGAGTATGGATGTGTGTATTGGGAGGTGTGAAGGAGAATACCCCGTACTTAAGTTGGGGAAGCTCCATACACTCTGCGGTGCAGTTATTTAGATTCTCTACTGCTCAGCTCCCTGGAGCGTTGAAAATGCGAACAGATTGTGCAAATCTCAAAGAACAACCAGGGGATCAAGTATTTCCCAGACTAGATTGGTCATTTGTTGGAATCATTCATTAACTTTCTTCTCCTGGAATGAGTGTCCTTTGGAACACATTTTAGAAAATGATCCCTCAATATGTCCAATAAGAGGAAACAGGTAAGGACTGTTAAAATATGAATATATGGTTAGACATCATAGAAATCTCCAAAATGCCCTCCAAAATGGGGCTGTCAATTTATAGTCTCACCCCCAGAATATAAGAAAACCTGCTTCCCAAACCCTCATCAACACGACAACTGTATCTTCCAAGAGAGTGAATCGCCCATAAGAACTCGACCCACCATTTTCACATCACCTTCATTTTTCTCAGCTCATCAGGCAAATCTGTTTTTCACTGAAATAAACATGACAATTAAAAATTAACCTAGCCACCTGGTGAGCTGCTGCTCCTGTGTCTTTCTGACAAGAACAGACTAGCAGAACTCATCTGGGAAGAGAGAGAGTGCAGTTTATTATAAATGATAAGTTGCACTTAACTGTCTATGAAGAGAATGGAGACTTTATTCCCTGTTCCATGATGGTGATGTCTAAGGGAGAGAACTCTATTGGCTTTCAGACAAATTTAACCAAACCAAACTATGATCAAAACATAATAAAATTTAGGTTCTATTTTATATGTCGTCCCCACCAATGTATTACTAACTAACAGAATAAAACAGACTGTGGTTGAGTAAAAACAGCCACACTTTCTTTTAATCTTTTTTTTATTTTTATTGGAGTATAGCTGCTTTACAATGTTGTGTTAGTTTCTTGCTGTACAGCAAAGTGAATCAGTCATACATATACATATATCCCCTCTTTTTTAGATTTCCTTCCCATTTAGGTCACCACAGAGCACTGAGTAGAGTTCCCTGTGCTATACAGTAGGTTCTCATTAGTTATCTATTTAATGCATAGTAGTATACATACGTCAATCCAAATCTCCCAATTCATCCCACCCCCCCTTGCCCCCTTGGTATCTATAAGTTTGTTCTCTACATCTGTGACTCTATTTCTTCTTTTCTTTTTTTGCGGTACGCGGGTCTCTCTCACTGCTGTGGCCTCTCCCGTTGCGGAGCACAGGCTCCGGACGCGCAGGCTCAGCGGCCATGGCCCACGGACCCAGCCGCTCCACGGCATGTGGGATCCTCCGGGGCACAAACCCATGTCCCCTGCATTGGCAGGTGGACTCTCAACCACTGCGCCACCAGGGAAGCCCTGTATTTCTGCTTTGCAAATAAGTTCACCACTACCATTTTTCTAGATTTCACATATAAGCAATATTGTACAATATTTGTTTTTCTCTTTCTGACTTACTTCGCTCTGTATGACAATCTCTAGGTCCATCCACGTCTCTGCAAATGGCACTAATTTGTTCCTTTTTATGACTAAGTAATATTCCATTGTATATATGTACCACATCTTCTTTATCCATTCCTCTGTTGATGGACATTTAGGTTGCTTCCACCTCCTAGCTATTGTACATAGTGCTGCAGTGAACATCGGGGTGCATGCATCCTTTCGAATTATGGTTTTCTCTGGATATATGCCTGGGAGTGGGATAAAGTAGCCACACTTCCTTTGTATTTCCTCTCATTAAGACACAGAAGCTATTTCCCCACTTCCTTGTACATGACTGGCCTCGTGACTTGCTTTAACCAACAGAATACAGTTGACATGTAACTGCCTGATTCTGGAGCCAAGGCTCCAGGAAGCCTTACAGCTTCTGCTCTCATTTCCTTGCAATACGGTTGCTACATGAACACATGCAAGATGACCATTGGAGAGGCAACACACAGGAGCATGGGGAGCCCCAGCCAGTTGCCAGAACGTGAACGAGGCCATCGGGGTGCAGGCAGCCCCCAGTTTACCTGCAAACTAAATGCAAGTGCCCGACTGAGCCAAACCAACGCCATGTGGAACAGAGAAGAACCATTCCAGCTGAGCCCAGCCCTAACTGCTAGCCCACAGAATAGGGAGGGGAAGAAATTGCTGCTTTCAACCACTAAGTTTTGGGGTGGTTGGTTATGCAGCAAAAAATAACTGATAAAAAGTGGATTTTAAGTAAATTTCAATATAATCCCACTAAGGGTTCTCCTCTCTGAAGTTTCAAATACTATTATGACAGAAATGTTTCTAAACATTTTGCACCTGATTCTTCTCAATTACCTGTAATTGAGAGAAACATTCATTTCAATAAAAATGTAAGTCACTGAGTCAGGTCCAGGTTGTTGCCAAACATACTTTTTTTTTCCTCTAAGTTTCATTTAGGGCCATCCATGTAGAAATTTCATTTAATTCCTACAGCACTAAAATTCAATTTATTTTAGGAAATTTTGTCTTTTCTCTCAACTGCTATAACCCCAGCACCCTTGCCTGGTACAAAGTAAGCACTCAATAAATGTTTATTGAATAAATGTGACAACTGCGCTAATACTTGAATAAAGGACATGAAATTACCATTTTCGCAGTAAATCCAGTCAATTTTTTTCTCTGAAGTAAGTGATAAAACAATATTCAATCTGTTCAAGAAAATTCATTTGTTTCATGAGAGTGATTATAAGTTCTTCTGCAGGTAGTTATCCTAATAACCTCAGGAGTTAAGTATAATTAAGGTATATCACTCTGGGGAGCAAAGCTAATATCTTTTTGTATCTCTGCATTTATGTTCTATTCATTAGAAACTTAAAGTCCATGAGTCCATTAATAACCACAGAGTGTATAAAAACGGTGATGTATGGGTGATTCAGTGTTCCATATTACTTTCCTGGTGAAAGCATTTAGTTAGCAACGGGACACAAGATGTAGTCACTACAACAGCAGAATGTTTGTTTAAAAAGAAAGTTAAGGGACTTCCCTGGTGGCGCAGTGGTTGAGAATCCGCCTGCCAATGCAGGGCACACGGGTTCGAGCCCTGGTCCTGGAAGATCCCACACGCCGCGTAGCGGCTAAGCCCATGTGCCACAACTACTGAGCCTGCGCTCTAGAGCCCGCGAGCCACAACTACTGAAGCCTGCGCGCCTAGAGCCCGAGCTCTGCAACGAGAAGCCAGTGCAATGAGAAGCCCGTGCACCGCAACGAAGAGTAGCCCCCGCTCGCCGCAACTAGAGAGAGCTTGTGCGCAGCCATGAAGACCCAACATCAAAGACCAAATGCAGCCAAAAATAAATAAATAAATAAATTTATTTTTTTTAAAAAGAAAAAGAAAGTTAAAAAGTAGGCTTAAAATTAGTGATTACTGGTATGCTATTGCACTCGGAAAATAATAACACGTAATTAAAAGATGTGATCAAGAACCAAAATAGAGTCATATTTGGCTTCCTTATTTGTTGCTGTTACAATGGACACAAAGCTACATGATGAACATTATATAGCTATATAATAAATGTTCCAGGATACATACACTTTTGCATTGTTTGGGGGATATTTTATAGGATATTCCAAGAAATACAAATTTGGGACATTTTTAGTTTTAACAGCTAATGCCAAGTACCATCCCTGAAGGATTTATTAACTTGCACTCAGTACTACAGAATATCACACAACCACTAAAAAGGTCCTCTCCATCTATCATCTATTTAAATACCAAGAAGTCTGAAGCTAAGTGGATCTAGGGTTTGTTTGCAGTAGGCTCCTCTACTCCCTGTTCTGAGCAATTTAATCTCTGAGTCTCAGTTTCCTCATCTGTATGATGGAAATCCTAAAGAAACTTACTCCAGTGGACTGTTGAAAAGATTAAATAAGATATCTGTGTTAGAAAAACAATCAGCAATCTGCTAACTTTTTGTGTGTGTTATGTCCTGGAAATTTATTATCAAGATGGCTCTGTACTGCGTGAAACAAAGACTCTCTGAAAGCTAAGGAATGATTTTTGGCATTCTAGCCGCCTGAAGTCCCAGTCTTAACAATTTCCCATGAAACGCACCTAGAGCACAATACCATTTCATCTCTCTTTATAGAGAAAACAACAGCCCTTATCCATCAGAGGCAATTATTTGGGTGGCAATACCAATTAGATCTTCTTGATAGATTTTAATAAACGCTTAACTGTTTAATCTGCCCAGCGCTATTCTTCAGCTCTGGCCTCCATCTGCAAGCTCCCCCTTTGCCTCTTTCTGAAGTGATTTCTTCCTCAAACCACCATCTGTATGACTGTAATAGGAGCAGCTGTGCTGTAGTGACCCATCCTCTGTTCGTTGGTCCAGAGGTGGGCTCCTGATCCAGACTACACCAGGAAGGACCTCCTGGGGAAACTGAGAAGTGTAACTAAGAAAGAAGCCGGACTCACGTTCTAGACTAGAAGCTCTAAAGCCCAGAAAAGCTCCTCGAGACCTGGAAATGGCCAGGGTTACCAGTAAAGGAGCAACCAAGAGAAAACCAAAGTCGATGAACCAGATGTGCAGAGAGAAGCAGGACAGAAGAACAGAGAGCATAATATCTACAGCGTGTAGGTCTCTGATTCTAGGTACCCCTGAGGCAGAGCCACAGCCTTGTCCTGAGACTGTGGGAGAAATACCTCAGAATCCTTACAATGCATTCCTCTCTGTGCTCAAGCTCATTTGTGATCACATTCTGTCACTTACAACCCAAAGAGACACCCAAGCTGTTGGAAATCTCAGCCCTATTATTTCCCATTAAATACATCTGTACATCAGTAGCATTCCATTTCTCTTTATAGAGAAACAGCAGCTGCCATCTGCTAGAGGCGATATACATTAGACAGGACTTCAGAACACAAATTAATTCTTCTTGGTAGATATATTCAGTGTGAGAGAGAGATTTAAAGCTATCTTGGTATCGTCATAAAAATCAACAACTACATAAGCTCATTACTTTCCAAAACACATGCTGGTATTTGGATACTTGAGTTTAGCACATGAAAAATTGGGAGACAAATAATATCTCAGTGTGTGTGTGTGTGTGTGTGTGTGTGTGTGTGTGTGTGTGTGTTGGCAGTTGGGGGAAAAGTGGTCAGTTCAATGCAAGGTCCAGCTCATTGGTTATTTAGATGATGGTACCAAGGTTAAAGGTAAAACGACCCTAAGGAAGGTCAAGAGCAAACAGGTAGAGAAGACTAACTTCATTCACTCACTCAGCACACATTCACTGAGGGCCTTCCCCATCTCCCGTGCTGTACTATAGCTTAGGTACTTCCACAGCCTCTTCTTCCACAAATATTGTTGACCTCTTTGCATATGTAAGATGACCATGTAAGTCACTGTGGAAAATAAAAGCTTTGGAAGGTAGAACCTCAAGGGTGTGAGGAGGATAATTCAGAAGAGTTGTTAAGTCGCGTTACCGTATACTGAGCACATAGCATAACAGCTCTGCCTCCTTAATGAAAAACTGTAGCAAGGAAACAAAAGCTTCAGTGTATGAAGTCCCCACCCAGCTTTCTCTGCTGCTCGGTAGAAGGGCAGGGTGGCATAACAAGCTAAGAACATGGGCTGTTATTATTATTTACAGTTTACAGTTATTTTCAGTCATTTATCGGCTGTCTGCAATTAGGCTAGTTATTTGACTTCTCTGAGCCTCAGTTTCCTCATCTGCAAAATGGAGATAAACAGCAATAGAGTTGACCTCTTGTGAAACTAAGAACTCATTGTGAAAACTAAAGGAGTTCCTCCATATAAAGCAATTGAAGTGTTGCCTGGAATACTGCTGGCCCTTACATAACAAATGCTAATTATCTAGTGGTGTCGTTACCATGATAAATGCTCAGACCAAGCACAGTGTCAATTACTTCACATACACATATCACTTAATCTTAACAATCCAGGACCGGGGTGGGGGGAGGGGGGTTTAGGGACAGAGATAATCCCTTCTCAGAGACACTGACCTGCCTGGTAACACATAACTGCTAACTGCAGAGCAGAGATACAAACCCAGATCATCCTAAACCCAAAGAACGCACGCTTCTCCTGTGCAAACACATGAATCACAGAAACAACGAATGCTACCAGACAACAGACAAGAAGCATGAGCTCATTTGTTCTAGACCCTAAGTGGGTCTCTGAATCACCTAGAACACCTAATTTAGGAATTCCTAATCACCATCCAAGCACCTGAGTTTGCACATCATATTGAGTGAGCTGCAGAACTGTATGATTTTTTTCCCTTGGGTTTTTTGTTTGTTTGTTTGTTTTTTTGCGGTCCACGGGCCTCGCACTGCTGTGGCCTCTCCCGTTGCGGAGCACAGGCTCTGGACGCGCAGGCTCAGCAGCCATGGCTCACGGGCCCAGCTGCTCCGCGGCATGTGGTCTCTTCTCAGACCGGGGCACAATCCCACGTCCCCTGCATTGGTAGGCAGACTCTCAACCACTGTGCCACCAGAGAAGCCCAGAACTGTATGATTTTAACAAGCATCTCAGGACTTTTGTTGAAGGGGGTCTGAAATCAGATTGATCTGGATTCAGACGTCAGGTTCAAGGTTGGCCTGGCCCTGGGGTTTTTCGGAGGTAGCAGTGCCCAACTCCACCCTGAAGGGAGGATGGACCTAGATAATGGAGAAGGTGGAATATTTCAGGCAGGACCCATACCCTGAGCAGAAGTAAGAGATACAAATGCATGAGGTCACCACGGAGTATCAAGTGATCTTCATCCACTGCAGTGGTGAGAGGAAGCAGAAAATCAAGCTGGGGGAAAAGGCAGGGGTCAAACAGTAGAGAGGCCTCAGGCCATAATGAGGTTTATCCAGTAGGATAATCACACTCAGCTTCCAGGCAGCTGTTTCCACGCTTGCGGCCCCATCATTTACTACTGTGATAATGCATTAGCTTCCTAAATGGTCCTCCCACTTCACTTCTTGATTCTCTATGTCCATCACCCAAACAACAGCGCCAAAGTCAATATAAATAATCTAAACCAAATCATATCCCTGCCCTGTGATGGCCCTCCACTGCCCTAGGACCAAAATCCAAACTCTTCACCACAGTCCTCGTGCCCAGATTCCTGCTATCCAGCCCCCCTCATCATTCAACACCCACCCGTGTCAACAGGCTCCAGTCTTCCTTTTCCCCAGTCATTGCCCTTCATTCAGTTCATCACTGGGGTCTCAGTTTAAATGTCACCTCCTCAGAGAGTGTGTATGCAACCTGCTAGCCTAAAGAGGATGACTTAATAATGATGGTTTAATAAAATGAATGTTTGTTCACATACCTCCCAGGCCCTCTGTATCACATCACCTGTTTTTTTTTTCCTTCATAGCATTTAGCACCACCCATAATCATCTGGTTTATCTGTTTTATAGTCTGCCCCCCACACCAGGATGTGTCATGTGAGGTGAGGCCTTGAATATTTCACTCACTGCTCTAACCCCAACACCTAGAACAGTGCCTAAACCCAGCACCTGCTTAATAAATATTTGTTGCATGAACAAGTGATGACAGTGACAGCAAATGCACTGGAGAAATGATGGAAGCTGCGGATTAAAAAAGAGGAACTTCCATACTTCCTAGTTGCTATTGTAACGACCATGATTCTCCCTATTAGGATACTTTTTAAAACTGAAGATGCAAACTCTGTTTTGTTATGTTAATGGAATTTAATTAAACTAATGAGGTCTGACTTCCAACTATCTCAGGCCAATCTACTAACTTTTTCCCGGTAGTTCAAATAAGTCTAAAATATGAGAACACATTTACGATGATTCTGGCAAAAAGACTTAATTAAGAGCGAACTTAATCACACTTTTTGAGCTCTAATATATCAGCGTTGGATGTCATTTTCATTAATATGATCCCATATTTATATTTCTTAGGAGTGAAAGAATGTTGCTAATGGGTAGAGAGGAAGAGATCATTTTCTTGCTGAACAATGTCCATATGATTAAGTACTCAGGCTGAGGTAAAAAATGAATGCGGCAACCCTTAAATCCTTTCCATGTAGACAAATGAACATATTTTTTCACAATAATGCTGCTGCAACTCAAGGCAGCGTAGTGGATAACAGAGATTTCACCTGTGAATGGTAGATTTACCTCGCAAGGCACCAAGTGAGGAGAGATGCTATGACATGTAGATAAACAAACTAAAGTAATATCATTTGCACTGTGTCACGTGGACCCTGGAAGCCTACAGATCACTCCAAAAATTACCCCGGGGTAAATCCATTATAAGCTTGAAAGGAGCTGCTATCAGGACACTGAATTCTCGTTTCACCTGATTCTGGTTAGTAACGTGTAACAGAGGGTTTTCCAGACTCAACATTGAAAGAGGAAAACCCCATTTCCCATTCCGATGGGAGGTGTTGACTTTTCAATCTGTCACCTGTGTTGCAGTTTCATCCTAGTTGCAAATTTTCTTGTAGTTTATTTTGCTTAAGTCTTAATTGCATGTTTAATCCCAGGAATTGCAAACTACACATGTGGCAAGGCAGACAAAACAATTGGTGAGCACTGAAAGTATCCAAGAAGGACAAACTTAGAAATTCAGCATCTCTTTGGAAATGCAGAGAAGATGAAAAGCTGGAACCAATAAGGAAAAAAGAGAAAGACCGAAGCCATTTGGGTGCCTCACACACACACAGCTCAATGTGATTGCTACCATTTCTTCTGCATTGCTTCTTATCTAAAGTCTCCTAAAGCAACTTTATACTGAAGTTATGCACAAATGAAATTACATTCAGGTGAAAGTTATTTAAGCAGAAGGCCATTTGTTTCCCCAACAGGCAAATTTACCAAAGTTTATAAGCACCTAGAAAAAGAATCGGATTTTTAATGATTAAAAAAAAAAAAATCGAGGTGTTGACTTTTCAATCTGTCACCTGTGTTGCAGTTTCATCCTAGTTGCAAATTTTCTTGTAGTTTATTTTGCTTAAGTCTTAATTGCATGTTTAATCCCAGGAATTGCAAACTACACATGTGGCAAGGCAGACAAAACAATTGGTGAGCACTGAAAGTATCCAAGAAGGACAAACTTAGAAATTCAGCATCTCTTTGGAAATGCAGAGAAGATGAAAAGCTGGAACCAATAAGGAAAAAAGAGAAAGACCGAAGCCATTTGGGTGCCTCACACACACACAGCTCAATGTGATTGCTACCATTTCTTCTGCATTGCTTCTTATCTAAAGTCTCCTAAAGCAACTTTATACTGAAGTTATGCACAAATGAAATTACATTCAGGTGAAAGTTATTTAAGCAGAAGGCCATTTGTTTCCCCAACAGGCAAATTTACCAAAGTTTATAAGCACCTAGAAAAAGAATCAGATTTTTAATGATTAAAAAAAAAAAAATCCCTCAAAAAGCAGGAATCTTATCTCTCAGCTCTCTGAACCTAAGCTTCTAAAATTTCTAAAATGTTCCAAGTCTAGGGTAGATCTGAGCTGGGACCAAAATTAAACAAAACCAAACCAAAAAACGGAACATGAAAGTTTCCTCTAAACTATAATTAAGCAAGACAACTGCATGTCTCTTATATTTACTCTTTCAGTAGACATTTATTGAGTCCCTATTTACCAGGCACTGAAGCTATAACAGTTAACAACACAAATCAAAACCTCCACCTTTGTGAAACTTACGTTTTAGAAGGAGATAGACAATAAACATAAGTAATGAATAAATAAATGTCAGAAGAGGCCAAGTGCTATAGACCAAGAAAGAAAGGAAGAGAGAAAAGGAGACAGAGAGATGGTAAGAAAAGAAAAAAAGCAGAGGAGGGAGGCTGGGAGTGTCAAGGGCAAAAGCAGGGTACAGTTTGCAATGGCTGGTAAAGTATCTATTGCTGTGTAACAAGCTACCCCAAACTCAGCAACTTAAAACAACAAGCACATATTACTCTACAAGCAGCTTTGCTGGATGTTTCTGGCTCAGGATCTCTCACACGGCAGTTATCAAGCTGTCAGAGAGACTACAGTCATCTCAAGGCTCAAATGGGACCAGAAAATCTGCTTCCAAGTTCACTGACATTTTTGGTGGGGGAGTGGGGCTCAGTTATTTGCTGGCTCTTGGCCAAAGAATTTGTACCATAGGATTATTATTGGGCTCTTACATACTATCCTTTTCAGTAACTGACTCATAACACAAAGCTGAACTTTCATAGTGAACTAAGCATATGTTTTCAAGAAAGTTGACACACTCAGGGTGTAGCCTATGATCACAGTCCAAACCGAGGACGGACGGTGGCAGCTGTCATTTTGAGGGCTCACTATTGGCTAAACACTGAACAAGTCATGTATTAGCTCTAGCGAACGTGACCACAGAAGCCTTCCACAGAGAACAATTATTTCACTTTATAGTTAAGCAAACTGAGACTTAAAGATGTGAAGCTTATTTGCCAATGTTACATGGCAAATAAATGTTGGCACTGGAACTCCAAAGCCATTGTAACATACCTCCTTAAAAGAAATGTATCTAGTTTCCATGGGATGCCACTGCTTTATCCTTAAGTAATTTACCCCAAGAGAGTAATTTTAGCCAACCAATAGTTAAAATAAAAGCAGTGGCAAAATTAAATTTCCAGAATTAATACATACATATATACATAAATATAAATCATATATTTAATAATATATAATTTATAACATTTTAATATACTAATATGATACACTGCTATGTATTATATATTAATAATATATTAATTATACATATACATAAAATCAGCAAAGATTCAAGGAGATGAAGCAAGATATTAGAATATCCTGGAGATGATACAAGTCCTGCAGCAATAATTTCAAATTAAAAAGGCTCAAGCTTAAAAGAAATTGAGCTCATAATTCATTGTGAAAGAAGAGATATGAAACCTTGTAGCATTTGTAAAGAACACTTCTTGGGTAACAAGTACAATTTAAAGGATCTTATCAATGATAAATTATTCTTGTTGACAATTAAACCTGCCTTTCTAAACAGTTGGCTGGGGCATGGTACCCACATTAGGTAACTGATTTAATTGTGAAATGCATCTGGGTTCAATGCAGCAAGAGGAAACATAAAATGGGTCCAACTATGGAGACATCTTATTTCTATTCTTTACTGATACCTCTCCATAAATCACGCATCGCTCTGCTCAGCTGCACCGTTCCTGACTCATGAGAGAATCAATAACTTGTGGAGACAAATCATTTCTTAGCACAACTCCCATTGTACATACGATGTCTATGCAACAAAGGCTGCAGATAAATAACCAGATTGGACCTCCTGAGGCAACTTTTCCTATAAATCATTTTTTAGTAGTTACCAATCAAAGACAGAATTTATGTCAGTGCAAAGACAGCAATAGAAAACCTTGAATTCACAAGGAAGGTAGTGCCGGGGAGTCATATGTCACACTTGTGTGAATCATCAGACCACTTGGAAGTCTCTACATCTCAATTATATAACAAGCCCTAGAGCTGATCCTATGAGAGACACCGAGAAGTAGGAGATCAGTTCCAGTTAGCATCATGGAAAGAGAGCAAGCTTCGCCACCTGAAAGAGCTGGCTTCCATTCGGGTCCAGCCATTAACTAGCTGAGTGTAGCTTTATTAAATGACTGCACTTCCCTGCGATTTCATTTCTTCATACGTAAAACAGTATTCATACAAACTACCTTACAGGGTATTTGTGAGGATTAGAAAAAAGAGAAAAAGACAGACGGACAGAGGCTGGCCTAGAGCATATGTTGCACAGAGGCAATCAGTGCCACAGTCCTCATCATAATACTTGGCATCCCACATTTGGATATGCATCAAATATTTGGGGGGCACCAACTCTGTGCCAGGCAACAAGCTAGACACTGGAGAGAGTGAATCAGGCAGATAACATCTTATGTTGTAGATGGAATGCAGCTTACATTCCAGCAAGGGAGCCTTGCCTTCCACACACAGAGATGTCAACTGGAGTCCCTTGCCGTCAGCAACCTAAAATAGGAAAACTAAATTTTTTTCCTAAATCAAGAGACTAATAAGCAAAAAATTCAGAATGGTAAATAAATTAAGCAGAGGAGAAGAGATCAAAGAGGGACATACAAAGGCTCTAATGATAAAGGTGGTGCTTTACCTTTCATATTGGGTGGTAAGGTCGAGGCTGTCCATTTTATTATCATGCTTCAGAATTCAAATATAGTTTGCACATGTTATTTTGTGTATTGTGTCAAAGCAACAGGTGACAGCCAGTAAATGATATCACTATTGCTGAGAGGTAACTGATCTTTACATATATACAGCATTTTACAATTTACGGTGGAGTCAACTCTTCAAGGTGGGTATAAACAGGAAACTATCTTTTCCCCACAATCACTCCTTTTCTCTGAGTAGTTGAAACTCTCTTTCTAAATCGCTTAACAGTTTCAAAAGGTCTTGGTCGCTTTGGCTGCTAAGACTTTGTCCAGTACCACCTGAAACCTCAATCTCACATCAATTCCAAATTCACCTCTCCTAATGCATGCTAGACTTGTGGCTAGAGGCGCCTGGGGTGGGAGAAGGGCTTGCGCACCGCCTTGCACGCCTCTCCCATCTTCTCTCATCGCCATCACACTCTGGTGTCAGGACTGGAACAAGGATTAGGAAGAAGGGAAGCCGCTCATTACTGAACCGGCAGTCTCCATCCCCTCCTCAGTTGTTGTTGCTGCCTCTCTGACGTCCTTTACCGGCCGTCAGTGCCTTCCAGGTGGCAGCATCTAAATGCCGCCTTCCGTGGCTCACAGGGAGTTTCATAGGGTTCTGTGGGGTCTTCCCATGCCACCCAGTCTACCTACCACTTCCCATAGCTTCTTTGTCCAGTTGGCAGCTCTCAGGGAGACACAGCAGCGAGAAAGAGCCAACTGGGCTTCGTTACTACTTAAGAGGCTTAAGAGAAACCGCCACATCTTTGCAGCATCACACATTGGACGTAAAAGACCACCCCAGGCTTAGTCCATGAGTTTTTTCCAAACCCTTCGTGACCGTCTTCAGGTAGAGACACAAAACCAAAAGTTTACTGCCTGAGCAGCAACCAAACAGGAAATAAAACAAGGGACTCCTCTTAGGTGCAACCATACCTTTCATGATTCCCTTGAAGAACTCACTTGTTCAGGTTGAGGAAAGGGTAGGATGGTATATAGCAACTCCTGTTCTCACTTTGGACCTTAGACACAGTTGCAGGGAAACAGGAAAAGTCAGCTTCCCTGTCCATAAAATGGGAGATAATAAAGTCACCTTCCCTGTGCAAGTGATGTAAGTAATAAAAGAGAAGATGCCTAGAAATTTCTTATGTACAGTGAACTGGGGATGAGGATATGAGGAAGACGAGGATCTGTCCAAAAGCCTAAATTCAACTCTGTTCTCTTCAAACAGCTACAGATCACAGCTTAAAGCAGAGGTGAGGGAAACACTGATTTTCATTCCATGCCACTCCAGTAACTACAAACCCTAACAGCACCTCGCCTCCACTTCTTCCCTCTCTAGTGCAAAATCTCCCTGACTACGTATCAGTGTTCACTTTGAACTTGGGAATTGCAAGCAGAGTTAAATGGAAAAGGAGAACAACAACAAAAAATAAAAGGTAAACAAAAGTCGAGGGGTAAATATCAGAAGGAGAGGAGACAGAGGTTTGTTGGGGATGATCCTGCCCAAATGACGTTAACCACATTAGATTAGTAAATACTACATTTCAACTGACTGAAAACAAGGAGAGAAAACACTCTTTATGAACGTCTATTTAGGATGCCCACGTGCGGGGATCTCTCAGCAACTGGCTGCTTGCCGTGATAAAATACAATGAAATGAGGTGAAATAAAAACACATGTGTCACTTTTATCCTAAAAGCAATCTTTCCCTTTTAGCAAAATGGCATATTCAATTATCTCATTCAACAGATAAAAATGATTTCCACCTTGAAAATAAATATTTGCTTCTGAAGATCACATTACTGAAAATCAAATTACAAGCTTGTTTTTTATTATTAACAAGTATAAGTTCCAGAGCCCTTTAGGCATTGTATCTGTCACTCTCCATAACCTACAATCAAACTTCCCTTTAAATCTCATCAAATAACTCCCAAAGTCATTGAAGAGGCAATAAATGAGGTTATGACACAGTGCTCACAGAGAGCTAAATGTCTTTCTTATATCTTTAAGTGGTTATTAATCTCTGAGTTAGTTTAGAATACATTAACCTTCAAGGTAAATTAGATCAATCAGGCAAATGACTCGCAGCAGCAGAACTGCCTTTTTTTGGTGGTGTTGTTTTCACATCCAGCTTATGTGCCAAGATGTGGCTACGGCACTGGTCCTATCAGCCACCCTAAACTGGTGGGGCTCCAAGGGAGGGGGGCGAGGCTGCTGTTTTGGGTCTGTTTCTTCCTACGAGGTTGCCCACCTACACAGGAAGACAGGATGCACAGACACGAACAGAATGTCACCACCTGAGTGTAGGCAAGATGATGTGACTACTGCCACCAGGGAACTGCTCATCTAGTCCATTACCCTTGTGAGTAGCCATTTTACAGTTCTCCACCCAATAATTGTCCAATAATGGAAGAAAACAAGAAGTAACACCTTTTAAAAAAATCAAAGTAATCACTCTTTTCAATTTTATTTTTTTATTAAAGCATAGTTGATTTACAATGTTGTGCCAGCCTCTGCGGTACAACAACCTAAATGTCCATTGACAGATGAATGGATAAAGAAGATGTGGGGGCTTCCCTGGTGGCGCAGTGTTTGAGAGTCCGCCTGCCGATGCAGGGGACACGGGTTCGTGCCCCGGTCCGGGAAGCTCCCACATGCCGCGGAGTGGCTGGGCCCGTGAGCCATGGCCGCTGATCCTGCGCATCCAGAGCCTGTGCTCCGCAACGGGAGAGGCCACAACAGTGAGAGGCCCGCGTACCAAAAAA
>NW_006785484.1:1461288-1475474 GCF_000442215.2 Lipotes vexillifer | reverse complement strand
CAAAAAAAAAAAAAAAAAGAAGAAGATGTGGTACGTATAGACGATGGAGGACTACTAAGCCATAAAGAAGAATGAAATGATGCCACTGGCAGCAACATGGATACAACTGGACATGATCATACTCAGTGAAGTAAGTCAGAAAGAGGAAGACAAATACCACATGAGATCACTTATATGTGGAATCTAAAGTATGGCACAAAAGGAACCTATCTACAAAACAGTAATTACTCTTTAAAAGTCCTGAAGAAAGTGAATCTGAAATCTTCAACCTTTTCTTTTGAGAGAGAGACAGAGAGAGAACCATCTTAAGAAAGTAATTAGAACTGTAGCAAAACAGCAGCAATATTGCCCGTTACTTTTCTGTACAATAGGAGCCTAATGATGGTGACCATCATTTTAGCAATTACTCGGTCTCCAGTGGATAGATACGGTTGGTTCTCAGGCTCATCATAACTTGGGATTCTCAATTACATTGTCAGTGAACAAAGAAATACAGAAGCAAAACTGAGGCATGGGGAGGGCACCCTCCAAGCTCTTTACTTAAATGATACATTTTGACAAGACCAGGAGCCCTGAGTTTGGGATTTTGCCAGACATCTTGTTGGTGGTTTGCTCCCCTTGGGGTCCTGTAGTTACGTATTAAATTCAGAGTAGATGTAAGTCTAACAAATATTGTCAGGTGCCATGTAAGCTGTTGTGTTGTCACCCAACATCTCAAATATACACTGAAGATCACAACATATCTTTCCAAAGTTTTTTTTTTCTCTCTTTTCTCTAAACTCTACAAAGAGAGAGATAAAATATCAAGGAGACAAAAACTGCTGGAAGAATCTTTGTGGACGGTTTTTAGGACAGGGGGAAAAAAAATAACACAACTCTTTGGTCAGTGCCTCGAAGGATCACATGAAGTTATCCATTAATCCTTCAAAAAAAAATACAAGATGCTGGTAAAATAAGCTTGAGGCTCATTAAGTTGCCTAAGTTTGGTAAATCTGAATTTTGGAAAGGTGATTGTGTCAATAGGTGTGATAAGACCTCCACATAAAAACGATTACTGAGATTAATTTAGAGCAGTTAAAAGAAAGAAAGTTTTAAAAGAAAAAGAAAAGGAGAATGAATAAAGTTCAAGAGATATTTGAGAGAACTGGCGCTGCTTACATGCTACACTGATCAGCCTGAAAGAATCATATAATCACAATATCCAATACAGAAAAAGGCGTGGAGATTAAGTCTTAAGTGGAAAGATAGTGAAGTGGGGCCATTTGTTAATCTCTTCATGAAATGTTTTTTTCTTTTGTAAAAATGAAGCCGCAGTTCACAAAAATGAGAGAGCAATTCAAATAGCCATATGGTAGATGAACCTCCACTTTCCAGAAGATAAGCTATCCCATTATTTTCTTTTCTCCCAGCTCCTCTCAAATTAAAGGAAATTGTGGGTTGGGGGCCTTGCCTTATTTAACAATGTATAAGACAAATAATCTTTTAATGATTTTGTTTCCAATATAAATACAATGACTGACAGAGTATACTGTAATTAAAAACAAATAGGACATTTACCTGAAATAAATCATATTTTAATTGGCACTTTAATTGAAGAGATGTAAATATAATGACAGGATGTTATCCCAGATTGTACTCTTCAGGCAAATTTCATGCTACTGTTTGTTTGTTTTAACATTTAAGCCAAAGATGTTTTTACATTTGTTTTTATTCAAAAATAACTGTCAGTATTTCACATCTGAAATGGAGGCATGCACTGTAATATTAGTAAACAGGTCTTGCTGAAGTATTTCCTGTGACTGTTGGGTTTCTCACTTTGTGGCAGTGAGAAGCTCTTGTTTCAGACTATCTTTTCAAGGATGTCTGTAAAGCAAAAGGGCTTAAAAGATAGAGACAGTAGATGCCTTAGGGGCAGAGGGCAGATTTATTTCCTGACCAGTATAATAAAAACAATTTCTCCCTCCAGGCGAAGGTTTGCTAGCAGCCCCCTTATAAAAGATTGGGGCTTCCTGGACTTCCCTGGTGGCGCAGTGGTTAAGAATCCGCCTGCCAATGCAGGCAACATGGGTTTGAGCCCTGGTCCAGGAAGATCCCACATGCCACAGAGCAGCTAAGCCCGAGCGCCACAACTACTGAGCCTGCACTCTAGAACCTGCGAGCCACAACTACTGAGCCCACACACCACAACTACTGAAGCCCGCGCCTAAAGCCCCTGCTCTGCAACAAGAAAAGCCACCACAATGAGAAGCCCACGCACTGCAGCGAGGAGTGGCCCCCACTTCACTGCAACTAAAGAAATCCCCTGCACAGCAACAAAGACCCAACAATAAATAAAATAAATAAATAAAAATAAATTTAAAAAAAAACAAAAGATTGAGGTTTCCTAAGCTCAGGGCTCCTCAGCTGTGATGTAACCCACCCCACCCCCAGAGTACATCTACTTGACCTGCTTCCTATAGCTCCCATAGAACTTGGGGAAAGGGAACTTGATATGAACACGAGGCTCATAAGTGCCTGCTATGCTGTGATAAACATCCTTTGTCTCTGACCCAGCAGTCTCCTGTTTTCTGCGAGCATCTAAGAAGTTGTTGCAGGCTAAGTTGTCAGCTTGCAAGCAGAATAAAATCCCAGACTTTTCAGAGGTCTTGACAGAAATGAGAGACTTTTGCAGAAAAAAAAAGAAAAAAAAAAAGAAGACATCATTGGCTGACCTGAAAAGTTACTATATCAAATAACCAATCTTGGGAACGAGCTGCTAAATCTCTTCAAGGCAGGCAAAAGTTATACGATAGAATATAATTGTGTTTCTGTTTCCTTCTCTGATATCTGCAGAACACACAACCTCATTCAGCCCTCTGCAGCTGTCAGCAGAGCTATACACAATGGCAAAAAGGGCTGCTCTTGAGAGATGAAACTCTTGACACCCCAAATGGATGGGCACTACTTCCGGTACACTGGCACACTGGCCGAGATCAAGATGCCCATCCACTATATATCAATTCTTTCAACCCTGCTCTGAAAACCTGCTCATCAGCTTGGATGATATTAGTAGCTGAGGTTGCCAGGTTGAATGAGGAAGCTGGAAAGAAGGAGGACGTGTAAGTGAACTGATGAACTGCTAACACTCTTCCTGCAACTCTGGAGAATATAGGGGAAGATGCACGACTTGGTCTCCCACTCAGGGAAGGAGATTCCATGGATTATAAATGTCGTGTGTATTTGTCAGCATACTGGATGCTCACTGAGGCCATTTTCCAGATTTATGTGCCTCACGGTCATGGAATCCCAAGCCATGAACCCTAACCCCTAATGAGTTTCCTCCCACTGCAAGACTTTGCCTTTCCTCCAAAAGCCATAGATTATAAATTCCACAGATGGTCAAGGTAAATTCATGCAAGGAGAGACAGGGTCTTTCTCTTTGCAAACCTTGACCCAAGTTGCAGAAACAAGTTTCACCTCTGGCACTGGACTTTTATTTGTTTATGTATTTATGTGTTTATTTATTGAAGTGCATTAGTTTATGGTATGTACTAATGTTGCATTAGTTTCTGGTATACAGCAAAGTGATTCAGATATACATATGGCATATATATATATATAGTAACATATATGTATATATATTCTTTTCCATCATAGGTTATTACAAGATACTGACTACAGCTCCCTGTGCTATACAGTAGGACCTTGTTGTTTACCTATTTTATATATAGTAGTGTGTATCTGCTAATCCCAAACTCCTAATTTATCCCTCCCCCACCCCTTCCCCCTTTGGTAACCATAAATTTGTTTTCTATGTCTGTGAGTCTGTTTCTGGTTTGTAAATAAGTTCACTTGTATATTTTAGATTCCACATATAAGTGATATCATATGATGTTTGTCTTTATCTGGTTTACTTCACCTAGTATGATCTAGGTCCATGCTCACTGAGGCCATTTTCCAGATTTATGTGCCTCACGGTCATGGAATCCCAAGCCATGAACCCTAACCCCTAATGAGTTTCCTCCCACTGCAAGACTTTGCCTTTCCTCCAAAAGCCATAGATTATAAATTCCACAGATGGTCAAGGTAAATTCATGCAAGGAGAGACAGGGTCTTTCTCTTTGCAAACCTTGACCCAAGTTGCAGAAACAAGTTTCACCTCTGGCACTGGACTTTTATTTGTTTATGTATTTATGTGTTTATTTATTGAAGTGCATTAGTTTATGGTATGTACTAATGTTGCATTAGTTTCTGGTATACAGCAAAGTGATTCAGATATACATATGGCATATATATATATATAGTAACATATATGTATATATATTCTTTTCCATCATAGGTTATTACAAGATACTGACTACAGCTCCCTGTGCTATACAGTAGGACCTTGTTGTTTACCTATTTTATATATAGTAGTGTGTATCTGCTAATCCCAAACTCCTAATTTATCCCTCCCCCACCCCTTCCCCCTTTGGTAACCATAAATTTGTTTTCTATGTCTGTGAGTCTGTTTCTGGTTTGTAAATAAGTTCACTTGTATATTTTAGATTCCACATATAAGTGATATCATATGATGTTTGTCTTTATCTGGTTTACTTCACCTAGTATGACAATCTCTAGGTCCATCCATGTTGCTGCAAATGGCATGATTTCATTCTTTTTTATGGTTGAGTAGTATTCCATTATACATATATATACATATATATACCACATCTTCTTTATCCATTCGTCGATGGACATTTAGGTTGCTTCCGTGTCTTGGCTATTGTAACTAGCGCTGCTGTGAACACAGAAGTGCGTGTATCTTTTTGAATTATAGTTTTGTCCAGATATATGTCCAGGAGCGGGACTGCTGTATCATATGGTAACTCTATATTTTTAGTTTTTTAAGGAACCTCCATACTGTTTTCCATAGTGCTGTATCAATTTACATTCCCACCAACAGTGTAGAAGGGTTTCCTTTTCTCCACACCCTCGCATAGTTTCTTGGCAAGGATATTTTTAAGCCACTTGTTCATTGTTTAAAGGTTAAAATAGGAGCTTAGGTATTTGGATTCATAAATCCACTTAAATAGCTCATATAAAGACTTTGATCTGTTTTGTTCCTGGTAGCTCTCCTGGCTCTAAACCAGCCAGGAAAATAATAAATGAATAAACATTTGTTAAACAAAAGTTTCAAAATGACTATTTTCCCTGTTGTACAGAGAATGGATTTCAATGGAGTAGGAATACAAATACAGAGAAAAGCCAGTAGGCAATAGCCACTGTTCTGGCAAGAAATGATGGGATTTGGACTGGGTAGTTAGGATGGATAAAAATGGAAGAATTCAAGCCATGTTTTGGAAGACGAGCCAGCAGAATTTAGTGGTGGGGGATAAGAAAGCGGGTGGTGTCAAAGAGGGCTACCAGATTCTGGCTTGAGTAACTGGTTTCTAGTGGTAGCATTTGCTGAAATTTGCAACAGTGAAGAGTGAGAGGAGAATGTATATATAATCTATCGCAAAATCCCAATGGCTCTATATTAAAATTTTACCCAAAGCCCTTTTTTTCTTTTCTGAACAGGAGTATTTATTTACTTATTTTTAACTTTATTTATTTATTTGTTTTTGGCTGTGTCGGGTCTTCGTTTCTGTGCGAGGGCTTTCTCTAGTTGCGGCAAGCGGGGGCCACTCTTCGTCGCGGTGCGCGGGCCTCTCACTATCGCGGCCTCTCTTGTTGCGGAGCATAGGCTCCAGATGCGCAGGCTCGGTAATTGTGGCTCACGGGCCCAGCTGCTCCGTGACATGTGGGATCCTCCCAGGCCAGGGCTCGAACCCATGTCCCCTGCATTAGCAGGCAGATTCTCAACCACTGCGCCACCAGGGAAGCCCCCAAAACCCATTTTTTTCTCACCAAAATCTCTGATACCATCCTAGTTCAAACCATCATTGTATTTCACCTTAATTTTTACTGCAGCCTCCGAATTAGTCTTCCTACTTTCACTCTGGCTCCTTATAATCTACACAGCATTTATAGGGAACATTTTTAAAGTCAGGCTTATTGAGCCCTGATTTACATACAGTAAAATTTACCATTTCCAGGTGTCCGTTCCCATGAGGTTTGACAAACACGTACAGTTATGCAACTACCACGGCAATCAGGGTACAGGATATTACCATTATATCTAAAAGTACCAGATGGAGTATTTTAAAACAGAAATCAGATCAATCCACTAAAAACTCAAAACCCTCTACCGGCCTCCAATCCTTCTAGGAATAAAATCCATTTCCTTTAAGGCCCAGAATACATGGTCTTGCTAGAATACATCTCTTTGCTCTAGACTCTTAACGGCTTTTCTTCCTGAAAACTGCTTTAGTCTAACTGGCCTCTTTGTTATTCCTGGACATCTCAAGCCCATTCCTACCTCAGGACCTTTGCACCACTTCCAATGATCTTCCCCCAGGTAAGCTCAAGCTTTTCTCCCTGACTTCATTCTGGTTTCTGTTGAAATGTTACACACACCCATATACACACACACACCTCCATCAAGCTTTATCCCTTTAGCAAGCTTTACCTTCCTTCTTGCCATTTATTCCTACCTATATAGCATATGCTTATTATCTGTTTGTTCATTATCTCTCTCCATCCCAATCTCCACTAAAATGTAAGCACCAGGTAAACAGGACCTTGTAAATTTTATTCTCGGCTGTGTCTCCAGCACCAGGGACATAACAGGAATTCAATTAACATGAATGAAAATATGGATGGGTGAGTGAGTGGATGGATGGATGGACGGACAGACAGATGGGAGCAACAGAGCAATCAACTGCTTCGTTCATTAACAAGGCTGAATAAGCACTGCCACACTTCTCAGTCCAGTGATGGGGTCAGAGATGCACTTTGAAATTCTTAGGCTGCTGAATAGCAAGTCTTCATTATTATTAAGACTCACATCTCATACCAGTCAGAATGGCCATCATCAAAAAATCTAGAAACAATAAATGCTGGAGAGGGTGTGGAGAAAAGGGAACACTCTTGCACTGCTGGTGGGAATGTGAATTGGTTCAGCCACTATGGAGAACAGTATGGAGGTTCCTTAAAAAACTACAAATAGAACTACCATATGACCCAGCAATCCCACTACTAGGTATATACCCTGAGGAAACCAGAATTCAGAAAGAGTCATGTACCAAAATGTTCATTGCAGCTCTATTTACAATAGCCCGGAGATGGAAACAACCTAAGTGCCCGTCGTCGGATGAATGGATAAAGAAGATGTGGCACATATATACAATGGAATATTACTCAGCCATAAAAAGAAACGAAATTGAGCTATTTGTAATGAGGTGGATAGATCTAGAGTCTGTCATACAGAGTGAAGTAAGTCAGAAAGAGAAGGACAAATACCGTATGCTAACACATATATATGGAATTTAAGAAAAAAAAATGTTATGAAGAACCTAGGGGTAAAACAGGAATAAAGACAGAGACCTACTGGAGAACAGACTTGAGGATATGGGGAGGGGGAAGGGTGAGGTGTGTTAGGGCGAGAGAGAGACATGGACATATATATACTAACAAACGTAAGGTAGATAGCCAGTGGGAAGCAGCCGCATGGCACAGGGAAACCGGCTCGGTTCTTTGTGGCTGTCTGGAGGGGTGGGATAGGGAGGGTGGGAGGGAGGGAGACAAAGAGGGAAGGGATATGGGAACATATATATATGTATAACTGACTCACTCTGTTATAAAGCAGAAACTAACACACCATTGTAAAGCAATTATACCCCAATAAAGATGTTAAAAAAAAAAAAAAAGACTCACATCAAGGCTATTAGCTGGGTAACATGCAATCTAAACATAGTGTCTTCGTCGTGAAAAAAAAAGCTCAAGTTCTTCAGTACCAGATATTATTGTAGCTGTGGAAAAAATTTATCTTTAACACGAAATGTGCTTACACTTCATTTATCTGCTCTTCACAGTAACCTCTTTTGCCTTTATATTGATCTTCTTTTAATATTATACCTCCCGGAATTTGCACCTCCAAAAACAGGCTCCCTTAGAAAAGGGAACCCTCTTGCACTGTTGGTGGGAATGTAAACTGATACAGCCACTATGGTGAACAGTATGGAGGTTCCTTAAAAAACTAGAAATAGAGCTACCATACAACCCAGCAATCCCACTACTGGGCATATACCCTGAGTAAACCATAATTCAAAAAGAGTCATGGACCACAATGTTCACTGCAGTTCTATTTACAATAGCCAGGACATGGAAGCAACCTAAGTGTCCATTGACAGACGAATGGATAAGGAAGATGTGGCACATATATACAATGGAATATTACTCAGCCATAAAAAGAAACAAAATTGAGTTATTTGTAGTGAGGTGGATGGACCTAGAGTCTGTCATACAGAGTGAAGTCAGAAAGAGAAAAACAAATACCGTATGCTAACACATATATATGGAATCAAAAAAAAAAAATTGTCATGAAGAACCTAGGGGCATGATGGAAATAAAGACGCAGACCTACTAGAGAATGGACTTGAGGACACAGGGAGGGGGAAGGGTAAGCTGGGACAAAGTGAGAGAGTGGCATGGACATATATACCCTACCAAATGTAAAACCGATAGCTAGCAGGAAGCAGGCACATAGCACAGGGAGATCAGCTCAGTGCTTTGTGACCACCTAGAGGGGTGGGATAGGGAGGGTGGGAGGGAGGGAGACGCAAGAGGGAGGGGATGTGGGGATATATGTATAGGTATAGCTGATTCACTTTGTTATAAAGCAGAAACTAACAAACCATTGTAAAGCAATTATACTCCAATAAAGATGTTTAAAAAAAAAACCACAAAAACAATAACAGGCTGCCTTTCCCCAAACTGCTATAATGAGGCTCATTTTATTGACTATTTTGGAAATAGCCTCCATAGCAGTCCGCTTAACTAGGTCATGCGGTATAGTTTGCATTCAGCATTTCACAGATTATGCCTTTTCATTTTTCCCAAAATTATTTTTGTGGAGCTTTTAAAAAAGACATTCTGTTGGCAAAGGGCCGCTTGCTGACTATAATTGCCAAATTTCCCTACCAAGTGCCCCTCTGAGCAAATCTGTTCAATTCTAATGTTGTTATTATTATTGGCCAGCTTTATTATTTCTCACCAGAAATGTGTAAAGTTAGGTAGATGTATTATTTGCATGAACTGTCCAATGCTCAACTATTTCAAGGAAGGAAAAATAAGTGTCATCAATAAAACTTAAACAATATGACACCTTGGAAAGAAGAAAAAAGAGGAGAAATTTCTATCTACTCATTGTGAGTGGGAGAGAAGCATGTTGTTTATTCTTCATCTACCAAGCACAGGAGTTGTCCTAGGGGAAATGTAAGGAGAAGAGAAGAGGGGGGGGGGGGGGCATAAGTCTGAGCCATAACTTATGTGTTGCCAATCCAAACATCTAACCTTGAGGCCAAACCTCTGAGCTCAGTTTTTGGGGGGCTGTATTTCAGATGTTATAGAAATGGAAAGCTGTCACTTTCCTAAGACTCTTCAAACCTCTGTGCTCCAGAAGGAAATTGAAAATGTTGTTATTTTCCCCATTATCATTGAATGTTTATGGAGAAGCCAACAGCCTGAATCACGTTCCCAGCTGACATAGTTACTACATCCAGATAATTAAGGCAATGTCTCTAAAAAGAAAAATCTAGTGATTTATTTGGCATTTTTTATTTTCTATTTTTTTTTTTTGGAATAGGGTTGTTGGAGTTTTATTTTATTTATTTATTTTTAATTTTATTTATTTATTTGGCTGCGTTGGGTCTTTATTGCTGTGCGCGGGCTTTCTCTAGTTGGGTATAGGATATCCAGTGGATATACAGTGGAGAAAAGACAGCCTCTTCAATAAGTGGTGCTGGGAAAACTGGACAGCTACATTGAAAAGAATGAAATTAGAACACTCCCTAACACCATACACAAAAATAAACTCAAAAATGGATTAGAGACCTAAATGTAAGACCGGACACTATAAAACTCTTAGAGGAAAACATAGGAAGAACACTCTGACATAAATCACAGCAAGATCTTTTTTGATCCACCTCCTAGAGTAACGGAAATAAAAACAAAAATAAACAAATGGGACCTAATGAAACTTAAAAGCTTTTGCAAAGCAAACTACAAACAAGACGAAAAGACAACTCTCAGAATGGGAGAAAATATTTGCAAATGAATCAATGGACAAAGGATTAATCTCCAAAATATATAAACAGCTCATGCAGCTCAGTATTAAAAAAACAAACAACCCAATCAAAATTGGGCAGAAGACCTAAATAAACATTTCTCCAAAGAAGACATACAGATGGCCGAGAAGCACATGAAAAGCTGCTCAACTAATTATCAGAGAAATGCAAATCAAAACTACAATGACGTATCACCCCCACACCAGTTAGAATGGGCATCATCAGAAAATCTACAGACAACAAATGTTGGAGAGGGTATGGAGAAAAGGGAACCCTCTTGCACTGTTGGTGGGAATGTAAATTGATACAGCCACTATGGAGGACAGTATGGAGGCTCCTTAAAAAACTAAAAATAGAATTACCATATGACCCACTACTGGGCATATACCCAGAGAAAACCATAATTCAAAAAGACACATGCAAACCAATGTTCACTGCAGCACTATTTACAATAGCCAGGTCATGGAAGTAACCTAAATGCCCATCAACAGATGAATGGATAAAGAAGATGTGGTACATATATATGATGGAATATTACTCAGCCATACAAAGGAACGAAATTGGGTCATTTGTAGAGACATGGATGAATCTAGAGACTGTCATACAGAGTGAAGTAAGTCAGAAAAAGAAAACTAAATATTGTATATTAACGCAGATACGTGGAACCTAGAAAAATGGTACAGGTGAACCGGTCTGCAGGGCAGAAATTGAGACACAGATGTAGAGAACAAACATATGGACACCAAGGGGGTAAAGTGGCAGGGGGTTGTGGTGGTGGGATGAATTGGGAGACTGGGATTGACATGTACACACTAATATGTATAAAATGGATAACTAATAAGAGCCTGCTGTATAAAAAGTAAATAAAATAAAATTCAAAAAAAATGATAAAGGGGTCAATTTATCAATAGGTCATAAAATCCTAAACATTTATATACTTAGTAACAGAATTTCTAAATACATGAAGCAACAACTGATAGAACTGCAAGAAGAAATAGAAATCCGCAATATGGTCAAAGATATTAATACCATTCTCTTAATAACTGACAGAATAAGTCAACAGAAAATCAGTAAGAAAAATCCACAAATATTTGAAATTTAATAATATACCCCAATATAACCCAAAGACCAGAGAAAAATATCAAAAGGGAAATCAGAAAGTACTTTGAACTGAATGAAAATGAAAACACAACAAAAATATTTGTGAGATGCTGTTAGAGCAATACTTGGAGGAAAATTTATAGCACTAATTGCCTATATTTGAAAAGAAGGTAGGTCTCAAATCAATGACCACAGCATGGGTGGATCTCAAAGTAATTATACTAAGTGAAAGAAGCCAGACATACACACACACACACACACACACACACACACACACACACACACAAACACAACAAAAATATTTGTGAGATGCTGTTAGAGCAATACTTGGAGGAAAATTTATAGCACTAATTGCCTATATTTGAAAAGAAGGTAGGTCTCAAATCAATGACCACAGCATGGGTGGATCTCAAAGTAATTATACTAAGTGAAAGAAGCCAGACATACACACACACACACACACACACACACACACACACACACACACACTATATATATATATATATATATATATATATATATATGATTGTATGAATCAAATTTTGTAAAGTTATAGAAAGTACAAACTACTGCACAGTGACAAAGCAGAAGAGTGGTTTTGGGGGGCATGCAAGGGGTGCAAGAAGGAATAATAGATATTGATCACAAACAAGCACGAGGAAATTTTCGGGAGTGACAAATTAGTTCATTATTTTCATTTTGGTGGTGGATTTACAGGATGTATCAAATTTTATACTTTAAATATGTACAAGTTTATTGTATGTAAATTATACTTCAATAAAGCTGTTTACAAAAAAACCATACAAATTAGATCATTAACCTGGGTCAACTAGGAATGCAGGCAGGGCTGATATCTGAGGATGAAGGACCCAAAGATCAAAGGGACAGAAAAAGGCTAAACTAACATAAAAAGGTATATGTGAAATGTTCACATGTGTGGATTTATGCAAAATTATAAATACATAGCTTTTAATGAAGAAAAACATTTTTTAACCATTTTGTTCTAAAAGTGACCAACCATGCTTCTCAACAGCCCACACTCTCCTGAATGACTGACAACATAATAATGAAAAGTAGCAAACCTCCAGGGCCTTTTATGAAGCAGGCATTGTGCTATGTGCTTTGCACACACATTTCCTCATTTTATCTGCACAACAAACTTCTGAGGTAAGTATTCATATTATCCCCATTTTTTCAGATGGAGGCAGCTACTAAGCAGCCCAGACTTTTCTCAGTTACTGACTTCTTACTTCCTTCTGCCATCTGTCCAGTACTTACATAGCATCATCTAGGTCTACAGATGCTAATCCCCAAAGGAGACACGTGATGTGCCAGGACATCACAGGACCACCCCCCCAAATAAAGCAAAACTATTCCTAGTGAAAAGAGTTAAAAATTAAGTAAAAAAGCTTTGGGGCCAGAACATAAGCTTAGTATCTAGCTGAACGATCCAATATCTATCCATTTATTATGTTAGCTAGGTATCCATTTGAAATCATCTATATAAAATGATAGTCAACTTTAAATAGTTTCCACTCTCTGATCACACAAAACAACTCAAACTCTTCTCACAATCAGAGCCATATTTTGGGTGATCTGACACCTTGCTATTCAAAGTGTCATCCCAGGACCCATTTTGGAATCCCCCAGGAGCTTCTTAGAAATGCAGACTCTCAGGCCCCACCCCAGACCCACTGAATCAGAAACATCATTTTAATAAAATCCCCAGATGCTTTCTGTGCACATTCAAGTTTGAGAAGCACTGCTTGAACGTAGTGACCCAGATGATCCTCACTTTTATCCAAATGAGGGATGCTATTCCTCGAGGTGGGATCTGGAGCCCTAAGTGACCAATCACATACCGTTAGTGAGGTCACGTTTCTCTTTCATCCTGCACGAGTACCACAACCTATTAAAGCGATCTTTAAGTGGCTTGTTTACAGCGGCCACTAATTACAATTGTGAGCTCCTACTGAGTAAAATGACCAAGCCCGCGTCAATGTCTTTGCCTCCTTTTATACCTATTATGATGGCTGCCGTCTCCATGCACACCCCAGTAGCACTGATTGCAAACATCTCAGACAGCAGGGAGGCTCCACCCTAGCTGCACCTGGGGAGCATTGACAAAATACCACTTCCTTGCCTCAACCCCCAAATGATCAATCAGACTCAGTGAGACTGGGGCTTAGTCAGCCATAGATAAAGAAAATCAAGTGCTTTTGATACAACCAGGCTTGAAAACCATTTGTACTTGACTTGGGCTTCACAATAGAATCACGTGGGCCACACTCCAATGTCCAGGCCAGCCTCAGACCCATCAGACAGAATCAAATTCTCTGGGGGTGGGGCCTGAGCCTCTGTCATTGAAAAAAAAAAACAGAACAAGATTCCCAGGTGATCTTTATCTGCAACCAAGGTGAACAACAAAGAGCTCTTTGTTATTCAGAATAAAACAAGGGAATGAGCTCTCTGAAATATGAGAGACTTTGGAAGGACTTGAAAGTAACATGACTCCCTGGGGGTGAGGGGAACAACAACAAAAAAATGCCTGATCTTTAGACACATACGATAGCTAGTTGTATGCCCCCAGAAAACTCTGTGGAATCAAACAAAGAAGATCTTGTTAATTCTCCTTGGGGCACCGGGGAAGTTTGGAGGACTTTTACATTGTAATTTCTACTTGCCTTTTCTGTTGACGGTTTTAACCACAAGTATGTACTACTGTGCTTTAATCGTAAAAGGACAAAAGAAAGGGTCACCTTGAGCGGATTGGATTCTCTGAGTTTCCCTCCCACACACCCCTGTCACCCACAGCTTAATCTTCCTCACCAACGCCAGAGCCTCAGTTCTTCCCCAGAACAAAATCAGTGTGATCCTCACAATTCTGCCACATCT
>NW_006785484.1:1454088-1460803 GCF_000442215.2 Lipotes vexillifer | reverse complement strand
TCCTGCTTCGACATCTTTGAACACTTTGCAATTAACCTCACACCTCCATCCCTTAATTCCCACCTGAGATACTGGCAATTGTCACCTCTCTGGTTAAAACCTCCAGCGTGGACTCTGAGATTGGGACCTTCTACAAACCACCTCCTACCAGCCTAGGAAAGTTGATCTATTGAAACCCGGGCCAGATGTGCTGGCAATGTTGCCATACCACAGCTCACTTAGTAAAATGGCTTTAAAAAATTGACAATTTCAGTGTCAAGGACACTTAAAGCAGGTGGTACTGTCATGCAATGCTAGTGGGAAGACAAAATAAAATAGCACAAGCACTTTGGAAAACAGTTCTGAAGTTTCTTACAAGGTCAAACACTCACTTACCACGTGCCCCAGCAATCCTACTACTAGCATTTACTCAGGAAAAATGAACATCTATGTCCACGTGAAACCCTGCATGTAATAATTATCACAGCTTTCCTCGCAACTTTCAAAAACTCAGAAGCCCAAATACCCAACAACTGGTGAATGGATAAAGCGCTGTGGTCCTCCCATACAATGGAACAAAACGCAATTAAAAAAAAACTACTGATATATTGAACAACATGGATGAATCTGAAAAGTATCAGGCTCCATCAAAGAAGCCAGACACAAAATGCCACTTACTACTACAGGATTTCATTTATAAGATATTCTGGAAAAAGCAAAAGTACAGGGACAGAAATCACACCAGGAGATGACAGCGCTGGTGGTGTAGGGAGGGCAGAGGGTTGACTGCAAATGGACACAAGGGGATTTTTAGAGGTGACGGAAATTTTATCGTGATTGTGGTGGTGACTACATGATGCCAAACATTTGTCAAAACTCTTAGAACTGCAAAGGATAAATTTTACTGTCTGTAAATTATACCTCAATAGATCAGACAGAAAATACTAGTTAATACATGCTTCTTGCAAAAAATTAAAATACACGCTAAAAAATAAAAGGTTCACTGTTAACTGTGTGTGTGTTTGGTTTGGTTTTGCTACAGTTGCACCACTGCACACATTTGTCCAAATAAATAGAACTATGTACTTTAAAAGGGTGAATTTTGCTGTGTGTAAATTTTACCTCAATAAACCTGACTTTTAAAAAAAATTTAAAATGCCCTACCGAGAACTAAAGAAAACAGAAACCACCTCATGAGATTTAGCAACTGGATAAAGGGTCTGCATTTCATTAAAAGCTAGATAACTGCTTATGGTCAGAAACTTACAATTTAAATCCCATCCTGCTACCTACAGAGCCATGGAAAATCCACAGATATTGAAATGTATCCTATAACTTTTTAAGAAACATATTTTGGCCCGATTGTGTCATCCTTAGGCTAGCATCAACATTCACTGAGCAGGGCTGAATAGCCAAGTGGCGAAAGGGAAAGTTAGTAAAAACAGCCAATATTTTACTAGAGTTAAGAAAGAAAGAACGAAAAGCTGCCTGAGGGTGTCAGAGGGGCTTCCAGGAAGACATGATGCTTGAGCTGGGTTTTGAAAGATAAGTGGAAGTTTATCTTTTAGGAATTGCTCTTTGGTGGAGGTTCTTGGTATGTGATTTGAAGTTCACATTCACACAACAAAATATACATGGGGCACCTACACTGTATTAAGCTTTATATTATGGCAGCGTTTCTCAGCCTCACTGCTACTGACATTTGGGGCTGGTAATTCTCTGCTGTGGGGCCTGTGCTGTGCACTGTAGGATATTTAGCAGCCAGTAGCACCCCTCTTCCCCAGTTGTGACATCCAAAAATGTCTCCAGACGTTGCAAATGTTCCTTGGGGAACAAAATTGACACCAGTAGCCCCTGAATCTCTGCAGTAGGGCACTGAGGACAAAGATGAGCGAGACCCCTTGCCTGCAGAAGCTGACGATCTCATTGCAGGGAGGAAAAAGTAAAGGGCACCTATTCTGCATTGGTTCACATTACAGATGTGCGTGTGTGTGTGCGTGTGCGTGTGTGTGTGCGTGTGTGTGTGTTTACATTTAAAGTGTAAACTAGGCCTGCATGGCATGTGGTTAGGTATGCAGGATTTAGAGATCCAAAGACAGGCTTCCAGGGTTTAAATCTGAACTCTACCACTCAGAAAACCTGCGATTTGGAGGGGTCATCTCATTTAACGTCGTATGCTTGTTTCACTGTTTGAGGAATATGGGGCAGAAAACAGAACCTATATCCACATCAGAGGATTCTCAAAAGCATTAAGTAACTAAAGATTGAAAAGCTCAGTGTCTGAGACATGGTAAGAACTCAATAAATGTTAATTCTTCCCTACTTAAGGCTAAAAGCTCCTCAAAAGTCTGTAACAAGTTGTATATACTGTACCTTAGGTACAGTAGATATGTTACCGAGTCCAAGCTCGCTCTGCTTGCCGCACGACAGGCCAATAAATCGGAGATGAGGTGTTGAGGCAGGGAAGACGACTTTATTCAGAAAGCCAGCAGACGGAGAAGACTGGCAGACTAATGTCTCTAAATAACCATCTTACGGGGTTTGGATGCCAGTTTCTCTTATAGCACAGAGAGGGGGAGGAGGTGAGGAAGTAAAGTAAAAAGGCCGTAAGTTTTGCAAGTATCCCCTGGAATGGCCCACCTCGGGAGGGGATGTGTTAATTTCTTCTTTCTTGCAGCCAATCACAGGTGGACAGGGTCCGGATGTTTCCCTGAACAAAGGCACTTCGGTGTAACCGTCAGGCAGAGGGGCAGGGCTCCCCGAGGCAGGCCCTTATGTATAGACAGTATCCTTTTAGTGAACAAAAGCAATGGGGAGCAAAGGTTAAAGTAAAAGAAACGGATGGAACATGTAGTCAGATATGGCTCCTCCCTGTTACAGATACTCCATAGACATTTGAGAGAAGGAGGGAGGGAACACATAAATTAAAATACTAGCTGGCTATAAGTTATTGTGATCTCAAAATAAGCCTATAAGCATCTACCTAACAGAGTGGCAGTGAGAACAGAATCTTCGAAAAGTACTCAGCGCTGTGCCTGATACTTAGGTATTCAATAAATGTTTTAGCTGTTGTTATTATTGTGTCATTTCACAATGTCATCAAGAGATTATCAATCCAAGAGATCTTAACTGGGTAAGGGTCTTCTGGAAAAGATCTGTAGATTCTGAGATTTTCTTCATACACTTGATCTCTCAAAAAGGTACCAGAGGAGTTTCCTGGTGGCCTAGTGGCTTTCATTGCCATGGCCCAGGTTCAATCCCTGGTCGGGGAGCTGAGATCCTACAAGCTGCGCGGCACGACCAAAAAAAAAAAAAAAAAAACGGTACTAGGAAAGGCCCCCTTGTGGTTTCCAAAGTCTGCCTGGGAGCCGGGGAGATGTGACATCATTTAAGCTGAGAGGGAGGAAGAGGGAGTGGGAGAGACGGCAAATGTTTTGGAATGAAGCTAAAACACTCACCCACCAGACCATCTGTCTGCTCATGTTCTGGTTTCACTGAACACCAGAGACAAAGAATAAGGTAGATGGAAAAAAAATCAGCCCAAACACGCAAAATGTTTTACTCTCTATGGATGGCTGACATTCAACCCAAGCATACTCTCGATGTGTCCAAAGGTCCCGGGTTTCCTTATCTGAGGGTGGGGAGGGAGGCAGGGGCACAGGTGGGAGGACAGGTGGGTGTATCCACACTGGAGGGGAATGAAGGGGGAGGCTGGTGTCTTTGTGTGTTGTCATTTCCGAGTTTGAGATATGAAATTGATCTCAGCAACAGTCAGAAGAGAGTGATGATGGGGAGAGAGGAAAGCACAGACTTCCCTCTTGGAAAACTCTTCCTTCAGCCCTGTTACGGACTGGATGTGTGTGTCCTCCCAAAATTCATATATTGAAGCCCTAACCTCCAACGCGGTTATTTGGAGGTAGGGCCTTTGGGAGGTAACTGGGGTTAGATGAAGTCATGAGGGTGGGACCCTCAGGATGGGATTAGTGCCTTTCTAAAGGGAGATACCAGAGAGCTTGCTCTTTCTCCGGGCCATATAAAGGCACAGAAAGAAGGGGGACCGTCTGCAAGCCAGGAAGAGAGCTCTCACCAGAAACCAACCATGCTGGAGCACTGATCTTGAACTGCCAGCCTGCAGAATTGTGAGAAAATAAATTTCTGTTGTTGAAGCCACCCAGTCCATAGTATTTTATTACAGCAGCCTGAGCTGACAGAGAAACCTCCTCTAAATCTCAACTCAAAAAGCTAATCCTTAAAAATTCTTTTTTTAATGCAGTAGATTAGAGAAGGGCCTTCAGCTACATGTTCTGTTGAACCTTGACTTTTTCCTTCATCGTTCTTCATGATGTGTGGGAATGCTCCATGAACATCTATCCTCCACTCACATTGACCTGAAATCTCCATGAGGACAGAACCATGTGTGTGTGTTTGGGATCAATCCTTTATACCTAATACCACTGTGATAGGTTAATATGACATATATTTGCTTGGGGGGACATGGAGGGGGAAAAAGACTGATACACTACACGACTAAGACGTCCAGCCTTGCTTGCCCTTTTATAACTGCTGTATCAGAGGCTATTTCCACATTAAACATCAAATCCTGGGTCATATTTGCTATCTTCAGTCTTCTAGAGCTCTTGCCTCAACCCACTTCATCCTGCCTTGCAAATTCCATGTCACCACTGTCATTAGAATTCAAACCCCCATTTCTTTCCTCATATTCCTTTCCCTTGCATTTCTTTCTACATATTGCAGTATGGGGAAGTCATTCTGGCTTATACGTGATTTGCCTTGAACTTGATGCTAACTAGAACAGCCTGTCTTATGGCCTGTCAAACATGCATTGTATATCTGCTTTAACTACTAAAGAAGAGAATGCATTTATAGATTAAAATAGAGTAACTGTGGTTACTTTCAAAATGGAGCAAGGTGGCCATTGTGGATGTGGTTTCAGACATGTTCCTGCATCACTGAGGACCTGAATTTTCTGAAATGTATCAAACTCTTGGACACTATCATCCATTCTCAAAACAATATCTTCCAGTAGCTTCCAGCTGCAACCTTATGGTCTCAAGATCTCCCCTTGTAACTATGCAACTATTTCAGACCCCAACCGACCCTTACTTAACAAGTATCCTTACTTCTCACCAGCTGCAATTATAATTCTTGATAAACAACTCATGAAGCTAGCTGTAATCTTGCAGCTTTTGCCTTTATAAGCCTCCCCCATTTTGTAGACCAGGAGAACATAATTAAAGTGCCCTTCAATCTGTGTCTCCCAGGCTATAGTCCTCGGTTTGCCTCAAATAAAACTCTTTTCTATCCCTATTATAGATTGTTTACTGATTACTTGTGTGGACAACAAATATTCTATCCGTGAAACTGTGAAGAAGGAAAAAGAAATTCGTGCCAGTTTTGCTGTTGCACCTCAAACTGCGAAAGTCACAGCCACATTGTGTGGTAAGTACTTAGTTAAAATGGAAAAGGCATTCAATTTCTATATGATATTTTGAGAGAGAGATACTACATTCTCATAGCTTTTATTACAGTATATTATTACAATTGTTCTATTTTATTATTAGTTATTCTTGTTAATCTCTCACTGTGCCTAATTTATAAATTAAACTTTGTGATATGTATGTATGCATAGGAAAAAAACATATGCATGGGGTTTGATACTATCCACAGTTTCAGGCATCCACTGAGGGTCTTGGAACTGAAGGGGGTACTAGTATACTACTTGTAATTTGGCTCTGTATGGGTAGCTGACCTTCAACCCAAGCATTCTAAATGTTAATGCACCTAGTACCAGAGCTTCAAAATACATGAAGAAAAACTGATAGTTGAAAGGAGACATAAATCCATAATTATAGTAAGAGATTTCAATACCCCTCTCTCAAAAACCGACAGAATAAGTAGACAGAAAATCAGTAAGGATACAGATGACTTGGGTCAATTATCAACCCACTGGCCCTGACATAAAAGAACAGTGCACCCAAGAACGACAGAATACATATTCTTTTCAAGGGCACATGGAACATTTCAGGAGCGCAGGGAAGTTCTTCTAGAAGTCAAGGGGATAAGAAAAACTTCAAGAGGTCCAAGCTGGAGCCACTACCTGCAGGCATGATTTTTACAGTCCAAATAAACTCATTTCAAATCCCACTGTAGTCAAGCAGTGATTAATAAAGCAGTGATTACCTTTAGTAAAATAAATAGCAGATAATGAAGGAGATTTAAAAGAGAGATAAAGTGCATACAGTGAGGAACTGTGCCAGCAAGCTCATCATCAATTCTAAAAGGAGGCAGAGAAACCTACTCATTATAATTACAAATAGCTTTTAGTTTTCTCTGAATTAGTGTATTCTTTAAGAAGTCATTAATTCCTCGATATCCAATTAGACAAATGGCACCATGAAGCATCTTAAAACCCTTTCAAGGTTTTCAATGCTTAAGAAAACTCAGTGTAAACATTCAAAGAGAGGATGGTGCATTTGTGCCTGTAATTCTTGGTTCGTCTAATTTGTTAATAGCCCTATATTTCTTGTTTATTTTACAGAAGGACTCAGCCCCAATGGTATACATACAGATTCTCTGCATGTGCATGTGTATCTGAATTTGAATGAATTCTGTTCCTTGAAGATAACCATTTGGGGAAGATAAAACTTGGAGATAAGAAATTAAATCTCAGAAATAGATGTTTATGTACAGATCATTTTCATATATATCCCCCTCC
>NW_006785484.1:1453470-1454066 GCF_000442215.2 Lipotes vexillifer | reverse complement strand
CTTTCCTAGTCAATTTCCTCTCTCATCAGTTAACCTTTGCCCTCCGAAGATACGATCAATTACTGCTTTTTGTCTTACATCAATATGTCTCACAAAAAAAAAAGGAAAATTGGTTTTTCTTATAGATTCTAAGTCAATTACATTAACTGTGTAATACACCGGCACTCACATTCTGTTTACATGTGTTATTTAAAAGATTGTTATAGTTGAACCTTGAATAACTAGAAAATATAATAAAATACGATTGCATTTTGTGAGCTCGAGCCTATTAGTTCTTGATGGACAGCTAAAAACATTAGATTTTTCTTCCTCACATCATCTCTCCTTCTTAGGGAGTATTCTTCCTGACATCAGAGACCTGCTGAAGAAAGTGATGGTTGAGATGCTTTGTTTTAAGAGCATGACAATCCCTGTTGCCTTCCTGACCTTTCTGTTCATTTCTGGGATTGTTTGCGAATGCACCTTGTGAACATTGAGGATAATGCTCAATTACTGATAAATGTTCAACCATAGCTTCTTTCTACCTTTTCCTTCTTCCTACTCCCCTGCATGTCTCATCACATCACCATTTCTAAGCGCAGTCTGTCTCCTCCTCC
>NW_006785484.1:1434479-1453446 GCF_000442215.2 Lipotes vexillifer | reverse complement strand
CTCCTCATCCCCCTCCCTGGCCTCTTCCTCCTTCTTTTATTTTTTTTTTATTTTTATTTTTATTTATTTTTTTTGTTTGTTTGTTTTGTTTTTGCGATACACGGGCCTCTCACTGTTGTGGCCTCTCCCGCTGCGGAGCACAGGCTCCGGACGCGCAGGCTCAGCGGCCATGGCTCACGGGCCCAGCCGCTCCGCGGCATGTGGGATCCTCCCGGACCGGGGCACGAACCCGCATCCCCTGCATCGGCAGGCGGACTCCCAACCACTGCACCACCAGGGAAGCCCTTCCTCCTTCTTTTAAATTCACATTTTAGCTGGGGATGACTTTCCATTTCCTCAGCTCTTTTTGGCATTTTAAGCTCTGTTAAGGTTTTCCTTAAACTTTAATGCACTGCACTTGGAGGATAAAATAAAGCAATTTTGCCATCTTTATGAATAATTAGTGACTTAGAAACAAGCCTTGAAGTTAGTGAAAAATTCACTGTAAGGCAGTGAAATGATAAAAGCACACTGAAGCATACACTTTGATGCACTTTAAAGAAATCATCACAGACTAATAATATGGTATCTCCAAGGAACTGATCAGACTGACAGGAAAATTACTTTTCAGGAAACAAAGTAGTTATGACATTTATAGCAACCTTTATAAAGGTTTATAGCTTAAGAAAAGGAGGAAATTTAATTCCATTATTTCCATGTGCCTTATAAGTAACCGCAATCGAAAGGAAAGTGCACACACACGCACACATGCACACACACATTTTGAGAATGAGGAACACATTTTCTTTGACTCCGAAGCATAAATAAGAATGAACAACTTTCCAGCTGCTCTTACTCCTTCCTTTCCCAGAAAAGTCAGACTTTGAATAGAATCAAAAGCATGTTAATATGCCAAAGTGAAAAATGGTACAGTTGCCATGTGTTAACCCATTTATACAGCATTTTTCATCTCTATAACCCCACTTTCTATAACACAAAACACAAGTTTTTCTCAAATTGTACAGCCTTTGTTAATTTGTTCAGACATTTCCAAGTTGCTTCCTTTCAGTTTTCCTTCAAGACACCTTATTTGTACAAAGCTATAAAGTGAATCTTATGAAATTGAAAGCCATTTCTTCAGTAGGTGAATCCACAGTTGTCTCTTTTTGTCTATTCCCAAAGTATAACTAGAGTCACCAAATACTAAAAAGTCTTTTCAAAGGAAATCAATAATTCAGCTAGTCCTTTTTTTTTTTTTAACTCAAATTGGGTCGATATGGTGCACCAGACAGAAAAATGTCAATTCCATTTTGAAAAATGAATGCTCACACAGTCAACACTGGAATTTTTAAAAAGTACTCACCTTATAAGTCAGGTTCTTTTGTTACCTTCGAGATTAAACTGTGCTACAACGTGGTCCTCTTACAGAGAGGTGAATGGGCAGCATTCTGAGATGGTCCCCAGGGAGCCTACCTTCTGGTTTCCCAGTATTCCTCCCCACAGGTAATCTGCTCCCCTTGAGCGTGAGCTGGACTCACTGACTTGCTTCTCAGGAACACAAAACGGCAGAAGTGATGGGAGGTCATTTCTGAGATTAGGTTACAAAAACCTGTGTCTTCTATACCGGGCGCTCTCTCTCACTCTCTCTTGCACCGTTTGCTCTGGGAGAAGCCAAGAGCCATGTTGAGAGGCAGACCAGTTCAGGGGCCATGTGAGTGAGCATGGAGGAGACCTCCTGAGGCCTGACAACTGCCACGTCAGTGAGCCTGGGAGCAGGCCCATCCCCCATCGAGCCCTGTGATGACTATACCCCTGGTAGATGCCTTGGTCACCGTCTTGTGGGAGACTCTGAGCCAGAGGCACCCAACTGAGCTGCACCCAGATTCCTGACCTTCAGAAACCGTGAGACAATCGATGTTTGTTGTTTCCAGTCGCTCCGTCTCGGTGCGATTTGTTACACAGCCACAGATAACTAATACAAGATGTAACTGAATCCCTTCTACGATATCCAAGACGTGTCAACCATACAAAGGATTCAACTACGAATAAGCCAAAGTGTGGTTATCCACCAAGTTGGTTTCCAAAGGGATGCCATTTTGTTAGGTACTCACTTCCTTCTGAGGCCAAGAATTCATTTCATTTTTCTCTCCTTTCAAAGAGATATAAATACAGAAGGAGACAAAGCTTTAAGACACTTGAAAAGGTTAAACAAGAAAACTAAGGGGTAATTATAGTCTACATGTCTGCACTGGGCACATTTCCAGAAAAAGCAGTCAATTCTTATTTTGCAGGTATATTTTAAGAAAAGATTTGCTACAATAACTTACTGTAAATGTAGCGTTGTATAAGAAAGCTGACTATTGAAAATCATGTTCGAAAGAGAGTACACAGAACAAAAGGAAGGATCAAAATGATGCAAGGCTCATCGATTTACTCTCTGTCTAAAATGGATTAAAACAAATTAATTAAATGGACTGGTTATGGAATTTGTAGATATTTCAAGGCTTCACCACTTTGAAGTGCGCATCCTCCATTGGCCTCCCTGATATCCACTGCCACTTCTTTGGCCATACAGATGGCCAAGGGACACACGAAAAGATGCTCAACATCGCTAATTATTAGAGAAATGCAAATCAAAACTACAGTGAGGTATCACCCCACATCAGTCAGAATGGCCATCATCAAAAAATCTACATGCAATAAATGCTGGAGAGGGTGTAGATAAAAAGGAACCCTCCTACATTGTTGGTGAGAATGTAAATTGGTACACCACCATGGAGAACAGTATGGAGGTTGCTTAAAAAACAAAAAATAGAGCTACCATATGATCCAGCAATCCCACTCCTGGGCATATATCTGGAGAAGAACATGGTTCAAAAGGATACATGCACCCCAATGTTAATTGCAGCACTATTTACAATAGCCAGAACATGGAAGCACCCTAAATACCCATCAACAGATAAATGGATAAAGATGTGGTACATTTGTACAATGGAATATTACTTGGCCATAAAAAAGAATGAAAAATGCCATCTGCAGCAACATGGGTGGACCTGGAGATTAACATACTAAGTGAAGTAAGTCAGACAGAGAAAGACAAATATCATATGATATCATTTATATGAGGAATCTAAAAAAAAAAAAAAAGATACAAATGAACTTATTTACAAAACAGAAACAGACTCACGGACTTAGAAAATGAACTTCTGGTTACCAGCGGGGAAGAGTGGGGAGGAGGGATAGATTGAGAGTTTGGGATTGACATGCACACACTGCTTTATTTGAAATAGATAACCAACAAGGACCTACTGTAAAAAGTAAATACGTTTTTTAAAAAAGTAATAAAATAAAATAATAAAGTCACTTGGAAGAAAAAAAAGAATTCCCACATCTTTGGATAGTATTCCCCTTCTTGTTCTCAGTTCATGGACCTGGATGTGGCTTCACCTGCAGCTCTAGCACAAAGCACACGGCCTAGGCCTCACCCATCAAACCACCATGTCTCCCTGACTCGGGTCAGGGATGGGCATGTGACCTAAGCTGGTCCAGAGTGAATCTCTTTTTCGTGAGTGCCACCAAGAAGGCTTTTATTCTCCCCAGTGGCTTAAACCTGTAAACATATGAAGACGGAGCCACTGAGGTCATCTCTCCGTGATGACAGAAGAGCATGCATCGGAGATACAGGGCACCACTGCCTGGAGCCTTAGACTAAAGCCAGCACAGAAGACGGCATCAGAAATAAATCCAAGTGACACTGCGTGAGCCCCAAATCCAGCCTGCCTGCAGCCAATCCTGCTTCTGAATGCTCAGTTATTACACACCAATAAATTTCCTTTTCAGCTGAAACCAGTTACAGGAGAAATTTGGGGCCAGTTATTTGTTTTGCGTTTTTTTTTTTTTATATCATATTCAATAGAAAAGTATCTTAATATCTTCAGGTACAGACATTTAAAAAATATTCACCTCCTTCACTTGACAGACATCCTAAAGGATTTGAGTGCTTTGGGTCAGCTTTCATCAGAAACTCATAAAATCTCTGTTAGATACAGGATCTGCTGCTGCCAGCTAATGCAGCAACAGAAGGGTATCTTTGATAATCATCATCACCATAGCAACCACATACTGAGCACTTAAAAATATCAGATACTGTGCTAAGCATTTTACATATGTAATCCCATTATTCTTCATTTCTCTAGGAACAGGAGAGTAAAGTAGTTAAAATGCAGACTCGAGAACCCAAACACCCGAGACGTGAATCATTTTTCTGCTGATTTTTACCAGCATGACCTTGTTTAACATCTCTGTGCCTCAGGTTCCTTGTCTGTGAAAATGGGACTAATGCTACTGCCTGCATCATCAAGCTGTGAGGACTAAATAGGTTAATATCCACAATATGCTTAGTGCAATGCTTGGCACACATAAAGCACTACTTCTGCTAATTTTTCTTACAACAGTCCAACAATGTAGGCATCGTTATATTCATTTTCCCAACAAAGAAACTGGTCTTTATTGGTCCTTACAGAAGTCTTTTTGTTTGGCCACCAAGATGGCTATTTAAAAATGTGGTTCTTATTACTGAGGCAAAATTCTGTAAGAATAAGGACTCTGACACCCTCATCTTTGTTTTTTGGACATTGCCCAGTACAGAGTCCTGCCAGTGACCGATAATGGGATGTGGACAAAATAATTGAAAAAATATACACAAAGAATATAAAGAAAGGCAGCCAACTGGACTAAGAACTGTGGCCTAAAAGTCAAGAGTCCTGGGACATTGTATTAGTTATCTATTGCTGTGTAACAAATTTCCCCAAAACTGAGCAGCTGAAAATAGCACACAGAGATCACCTCTCAGTTTCTATGGATCAGGGATTCATCGCTTAGCTGGGTGCCTGGCTCAGGATCTCTCATGAGGCTGCAACCAAGGTGTTGGTGAGGATGTGGTCTCATCTGAAGGATCCAATTGTAGGTCCACTCACGTGAATGGGATTTAGTCCCTCCACGGCTATGGGCCTGTGGGCCTTGGTTCTTGACTGGTTGTTGGTCAGTGGCCTCCCTCAGTTCTCTGCCCAGCTGCAGCTGGCTTTATCAGAGCAAGCATGTGAGAAGAGCCAGAGAGAGAAAGACAGACAGAGACAGAGAGAGAACCAGTGAGAAAGAGGGCAAGCAAGATGGTAGCCACAGTCTTTTGTAACCTACACAAAGGTGACATCCTATCACTTCTGGCATATTCTATTCATTAGAAGAATGGCACTGGGTCCAGCCAACATTCAAAAAGAGAGGATTACACAAAAACATGAATACCAAGAGGCAGGGGTCACTCACTGGGAGTCGATTTAGAAGGCTGCCTACCACAGACATGGAATTGAAATGGATTCTGTTTTGCTCTTTGACCCTCACTGAGTCAGCTGCTCTGCACCTTGATTCTCCTCTCCATTAAAGCTGTATTAAAATTCCCCAAGATCCCTTGCAGCTCAACCTATGATTCTAGGAGGTCTTAAAAAGAAACAGAAAGCACACTTCAAAGCCACAGTTAATTTCAAAACAGCTCTACAAGCTCACCTGCAAAAATTAAAAAAGGTTTTAACCTTTCCCCCTTCTGTTAACATCACATCTCGTGGACTCCTGTGTCAAGGACTGTGGTGAAGGAAATGCTAGAATATGCCATTGGCTCTAAGGCAAGAGGAGATTGGAGGAGGAAAGAAAGTGGCTGCTGCAGTTTTATGCCCATTTGCAGCATTTGAGAAAGAGGGCACATGAGTTTCCAAAATTTAATTGAAATGGAGAGTTTTATTAGTTTACCCTGAAGTGTCAATAAAAAAATGGTGCATGGCAGATGGCTTTTCTGTGATCGCAACAGCATCTGTCTTGAGGTTAATAACCCTTTTGCTTTATTGACTTACTGGTGAACGCTCTCCGGTGGTATTCAAGATTGTTTAGATGTTTTCTTGACCGTTATTAAAAAAAAAAAACTGTCTGCTACTGCTTTTTTATCTACTGAAGAAATGTCATTTTTTGAGCAATGTATTGAAAACTCTTTCAACCCATCACAGAAACTAAGACAGAAACTAAAACCACATTTAAACAATTTAGTGATGTTGTAAAAAATACCCCCGCCATATATAGTTACTAACTTTTTCTTCAGGTTGAAGAAAGGGAACACATTGTTGAAGACTGTCCAAACTCGGGAGTGTAAACCTCCGAAGGAAAAGATGAGATCTTCTTTCCTACTATTAGTTAAAGGGCTTTTGTCAGCCCTCACAGAGCCCTACTCATTGATGTTTCCATTCCCCGAGGAACTGGCTACAAGTTGGTGGTCTGTGGACTGGGGTTTGCAGATGCTGGTTGTTCATGCCTTATTGTTCTGTTCTTAACGGATTTTAAATTTTTGAATGATTTGGAAACATTTAAAATTGGAAGATTTCAAACTGAAAGAAATTCAATTTCTGGCTTTTTTTGGACAATCCGAAGCCTCAGCAACTCTTACCCAAATTCCAACATGACAACTGCTGGCTGAAGCCAAGGGTCATTCCTTCCTTGACATGGGGCACGTCCTTGACTGTCACTGACACCTCCCTACCTCCCAAGTGTTCTAACAACTACAGTGTTAGCCTAAAACGAAAGATGACTAGAAATCCCTCTTCTGTAAAAGCCTCAGGGGCTTGACCATTAAGGAGACAATAAACTGTGGTGAACCAGGGAGAACTGCCACGTCTATCCAGGGCAGCTCCTCCTCGCCCGGCCTGCTTTGTTCATTTTTGGGAGCTCCACGGGAGGGAGACATCTGGGTTAGACCCAGGCCTAGCATTTCTGGTCTGAACGCACCTTGGCTCGGGGTAAGATTATCTCATTCACCATGATGAGGACCAAAGGCATCAGATAATAGCGTGATGGCTTAACCCATTTTCTCTGCCTTCACAATGGCTTTCCTCTCGGTCTCACGTTCATCTGTTCTCACATTACTTGGACCTTAGAGCAATTACACCTGCCACTCTTGACAGAGGAGTACGTTATTGTCTTTGTGCTGTCTTGGTTTTGTGTTAATAGCAGCTGTAACGCCGAAATTAACCCATATTTTACACTTACCCCTTGTCCTGCGTGGCACACAGCTGTCATTAAGTGCACAGAATGAAGATGTGTAAGCACCCCGTTGTGTAAAATTTAGAACTTGTGCAGCGTGTTACTTTAGTTCCCCCATTCCTGTGTTTGTTTCTTTTTAAAGACCGCCATAAAATGTTACAAACACCAGTTACTAGGTAAGGAGCAATTCAAATTCCATGGACAAATACCATCTAAGTTGCTTGAGGGATTTTGTTTTTCCCTTCCATGGTTTTTCAAAGGCCTTCTAGAATGGTCCAGACTCAAGGCAAATAGGTAATTTAAAACTTTCAGGGAAACCTGTATTCTATGTGATACTTGATGCTATCAGTCCCTACATATTTATATTGGCTCCAATAAACTATTATTTAACCTGAAACTAGCATCGTATACTTTGAAAGGCTGAAAGCATGACTCATTATTTACATCAAGGCCTATTTAAACTCTAGTGTTTTATAGCATTTCATCAATTCCTCCTCCCCACCCCATTCCAAATCAGATTAAATGATACAAAACACCATTTCTGTGAATGGGGGTCTCTTTTTTTTTTTTTAAGATTGTTTTCTGCTTTTTTATTACATCAAAAAGTCTTCACTATCATTTGAACTCAAATGTCATGTCATGCTGATGGCTGAATATTTTACAGTAACCATGGCAATTTAAAAAAAGAAGTAGAATCTCTTCCCATCAAAAAAGAATTCTATCTTCAAGTGCATTTTTCTCCCTCACTCCCCCAGAGAAACCCACCACCTTCATCACTGGCACCTGACAATCCCATCTGCATTCAACAGAGCCTAATTCTCCATTAGTCCCAGTGGACATAATGCCTGGGACCCATACGGTAACTTAGGAGCCCAAGAAAACATTTTCATTTCTTTTAAAATCAAAAAAAATACTGAATGTACTAAACCAGCTTGAGTTACATTTGTCTTTATGCCAAGGCAGTCATAAAATATACTTTTCAGTATGTCTTATGCAAGAAAAGTTTCAGGAAGACAAAAGTGCTCAGCGACCATGAAAATCACCATACGGTGCTACATTCAGGGTAAGTATGGAAGTCACTTAGAATCAATCCACACAATAGCATTCACGGTCAAAACGGTACAAATGCAATGTTACTTAGTTATATGGCCTTGAGCAACCACTCTGAGCCTCCATTTTTTCATAGGACGAATCATAATAGACACTATTTAGTGAGTCCTTACCCTGTCCCAGGCCTGTTGGGGAATGCTTGGCATTTGCTATCTCATGTAATCTTTTGGCCTAGCAGCCCCAGACAACGGTTCTTGTGCAGCAGCTAATATAATTGTCAGGACAGAACAAGATCACGAGGAGAAGCAGTGGACTCAGCGCTGCACTTACCAGCAATGTGGTCTCAGCAAGGTGTCCCTCCTCCCAGAGCTTTCCTCATCTGACAAACGGGAATCACAAAAGAATCAGTGTCACAGGGTTTGCAGAGGGTGTGTTAGTTAAGGCATGTCAAGGGCTCTATCGGGTGCCTGTGGTTTCGTAAATGCTCCCTAAGTGGTTCTTATTATTATCCTTCTCTAAAAGGTGACCTTCCCCTACCCTCCACCATTGCTAAACTTCCCATCAATGGAATCATACACAACATACTCCTTTGTGTCTGGCTTCTTTCACTCAACATTATATCTGTGAGACTCATCAGTTTTCTTGCATGTCACTGTAATTTGTTCTTTTTTATTGTTGTGTAGTATTTCATTTTATGAATAGACCACAATTTATGTCTCCATTTTCCTGTTGATGGAAATTGGGTTGTTTCCAGGTTTTGGCTATTAAGAATAAAGTCACTATGAGCATTTCTGTATATGCCTTTTGATGGACACAAACTCTCATGTCTATTGGATCCCTACCAAGGAGTGGAATTGCTGGCCCATAATAAAGATTGAGCACTAGGGGGTGCCAGATTGCATGGTGGGTCGGGCTGAGAATACAAGAGTGAGCACGAGATCGAAGTGGTCCCTGACTTCATCTAATGAGGAAGACATACCAACAATCTGCACAGATAACTATCAGCGTTTTAGCCACGTGTGCTGCAAAGGAGAGGCACATGGGCTGTGAAGGTAACTGGGGGGATTAGATCTGGCGAAGGTACGAGTCCCATGACCGAAGGGAGCATGACAAACCTGGGGAACTGGAACAAGGTCAGTGTGGTTAGTGCAGAGGTGAGCGGCAATGGAGAGGCAGGCAGGGTTCACACTAAGCCGGCCAGGTGAGCTGTTTTCTTTTCTATGACTCCTACTGAGGAGGCTTTTTTTTTTTTTTTGAGGGGAGGAGAATCAGATTTGTAGCCTTAAAACATGTATCTGGGGGCGTCCCCGGTGGCGCAGTGGTTGCGGGTCCGCCTGCCGATGCAGGGGACAATTTATATAAAAAAAAAAAACGGAGGTCTGTCGAAAGTGATTCCCCCTCACAACCACAAAATAATAACAATAATAGTAATGGCAACAACAACAATAATAGTAACACCATCACCAGCATTTTTAAAAAAAAAAAAAAAAAAAAAAAAAAAAAATGTATCTGGCTACTGGGTAAAATAAATGAATAGAAGGGAGTGTGTCAAGAAGGACAGAGTCAGGGAGCCTCATTAGAAGAAATGAGCAACAGTCCACATAAGCCATCATGGCCACTGGACCAAGGTGGTAGAGACCACCATGGAGATGTGGACCAAATCAAGAATCAGCTTGGACACAAGTTTCACCATATTTAGGGGCCAGTTTAGCTTAATTATAGTTCTTTTGCCTCTGCCAGCTACTGCAATTGGAACTTCATAAGTTTGAGCTGAATGGTTTAAGATAATAATCAGTAGATTATTCATTAAACCCAAGTTTTCCACTGCCAATTGTTTTCCACTGCAATCACATCCTGAGCAGGATTTAATTCCATTTCCTAGTACATCTGCTCATCTACATCTGTGCCCTCATGGGTTTTGTTGACATCTACCAGACAAACTCTACCAATGATTCCAGTGTTACCACAAACTGCGATACGACTGTGAATATTAGACATATTATCACAAAAGAAATGAGAAATTATGACTAGCATTCACTGTCCGTTTCCAACAGAAATGACCCTTCCCCATGTACCCAATATTACTGTGCACAGTGGTGCACAAGGCCAAGTTCAAGATTCCAGACGTTCTACAGGCATAACCAGAGACCTTCCTTCACCTTACAGGACTGCACTGAAATGGGTTCCCACTGAAATGGGTCTTTTACGATGGCTCATACACCAAGGCCATCACTACTCTGTTCTCTAATTCCTACCCATTTCTAGGGGAAATTCTGAATTTGGACTTACCTATGGGCTGTCCTTGGATCTAGAGGGATTGCTGGAAGATTCTACACTTGCATATCAGTATTGCAATCAAGTGTTTAGGTGCACAGATTGAAGCCTCACTGCCTGGGCTTGAGTCTTGGCTCCCCTACTAAAGACTGTGGGGCCTTGAGCAGGGCACTTAATTTCTCTGGGCCTCCTTTTTGTCGTCTGTAAAATGGAGACGGTGATAATAAAAGCCTGTGCCTTATAGGGTTGTGAGGACTGAGTGAACATATATAAAGTGCTCAGACCATGCCTATGGATGTTGGCTGGTTATCATCAGCCTCCCTCTGATTTCCTTCCACTGGACTGAGGTTAACTATTAAGTTGCTACAAGAATTGGCCATGTGAATTCTGCTCCTGCATTTCTTCTGAAGCAGGTGGTGAAGTTAACATCTACCCCACTACTCAGTCAATGACCAATAGGGGAAATTTTTTTTTCAGGGTTTACTCCTTTGAAAAACGTTTTTTTCCTTTCTCCTGAGATACTGGTATGTATCACTCTTTCTAACGTGGTATTTACTCATCATTTCTCTTTCTTTGCCTTAGCTGCCAGAAGCTCAGAGCATGTTAATCTAACGTGCAGATTCTGGGCCAATTTATTTACTTTTCTCTTTCTTACTCATTCCCATTCTTTCTTTTCCCTCTTCTTCTAATGTTATGTTTATATTTTATACATACATACACATATACATTTACATGAACATTTGAGAAGCTATCTGAAAGTCTTTTTCATCAGTCAAAGGATACAAAATCACCAACGAAAAGAAGTCTCAGCAGTACAGTCTTATGCATTCATTAACAGCCCATTTGCTACCTAAGCTGTAAGACTTGGGGCAAATTGCTTATCCTCTATAAACCTTTTACCACACCTGTACCATGAGGGGTAATAAAAGAATCTATTCCAAAGAGTTATCATGGGAAAGGAATTAATACATAAAAAGCATTCAGAACAGTGCCAGCATGTAAGCCCTCAATGCTCGTTCTTAGTATCATTAGAATTAATCTCAGGCATCAGAATGCAGGCTCTACAAGAGAACTAGTTACTGAGAAACACCTACAAACAAACAAGCCCTAATTACTGTCATCCAAAATTTTTATACCAAATCTTTAAACCAAATTTCAAGTTCTGCCCAGTACGGATGTATGTGCGTGTGCATTTGTGTGTCTGTGTATCTGTGCGTATCTAATCTTCAATAAAGAATTGTGGGGCTTCCCTGGTGGCACAGTGGTTGAGAGTCCGCCTGCCGATGCAGGGGACAGGGGTTCGTGCCCCGGTCCGGGAAGATCCCAACATGCCGCGGAGTGGCTGGGCCCGTGAGCCATGGCCGCTGAGCCTGCGCGTCCGGAGCCTGTGCTCCGCAACGGGAGAGGCCACAGCAGTGAGAGGCCTGCGTACCGCAAAAAAAAAAAAAAAAAAAAAAATGGAGAGTTAACAATACTCAGTTTTATGTCAAATGACACAAAAAACTTTTGAAAGTGATGCTGTTAAATATCAGTAACAACCTCACAACACACACTTCTTTCCGGTTTATTTGTGCCATAACTAACACAGTTTTATAAACACTTGTTATTGTGAGTGATTTCATGTTAGCATGAAGGATTCACACTGAATATAACATTGAAAGTAAACAGCTATGCACCCACAACCCAGGCTCCTGTCTTTGCCTCCCCAGTCATATCTTCTTCCCCCTCCAGAATTAATCACTATTCTGAATCTTTTTTCTATTATTTATTCCTCAAGGAAGAGCTTTTATAAAATGTAAATTAATTGTGCGTTTTTCCGGTTTACTGTTCATATAAGCACCATGTCATCCTTTTCCTTCACACGGACCCTTCCCCTGCTGTGCTTCTTTATCTCTTGCCCCTTGATTTTTCCATCATTTTCTCTCCTGGATCCCTTGCCATCTACTCCTACATGGATTTATATATTCCCTGATCTTAAAAATGAAAACAAACACAAAAAACGTCCTTCCATCGACACAGTAATGGCATTAAATGATAGTCTATCTCCTTCCTTCCACTATTAACTTTCTTGTAAAGATACTTTTCACTTCTGCCTCCAAATCTCAATCACCACTGCTTAATCTTTTATAATCTGTTTACCCCCAGCAAGCAGGACACTTCTAGCTACCCTCACCCCTAAGCAGGATGGGTCAGTCTTCTTTGATGCTCCGGTATCTTGTTACTCTTTTCTCCACTATAACTGTGCGTTGAGGATTCTCAGTTGGTGTTTGGTTTCTCCCTCCCAACCCCACACAGACTGAATTACTGGAGCTGAGATAGTTCTTTAGCTGAATCACAATCACCTGGAGGGCTTGTTTAAACACTGGGTTCCACCCCCAGTTTCTATAGATAGTTGTTGAAGGCAACTATTCTATCCATCATCTCCCTCAGCATCATGCCCAATGGAGAAAATGATTTTTCAGGGTTTAGTCCTGCGAAAACCTTTGCATCTGTAAGATGTGTAAGATTCTACACGCCCCCCCTCACTACTGCAGCCTCTGTCTCCTTTGATAGTTCTTTTTCTCCCACCTGCATTCTTTCCTAAGTCCTCTTCTCTTCCATTACAAAGCTACCTGGGCTGTCCAAGGTATGGCCCACTGACCAGCAATATCAGAATAATCTGGGAGCTTATTAGAAATGCAGAGCTCCAGGCACCAGCACGAAACCACTGAACCAGAATCTGCGTTTTAACAAAATCCCCCAATGATGTGTGTGTGCTTGAAACGTTAAGAAGCACTTCTCTAGGATGAAAATGGTCCTAAAATATATCTCCCCAGTCCTGCATGGAGTGGAGACAGCCCCAGGTTCACGTCGAATCTGGGAAGTAGGGGCTCAAACGCAGACTCCCGCCTGTATCCTATAGGCCTGTTCCCCTCTAAGCCCTGACAGCGCGTTGCTTGCCCGGGCCTGGTCGGTCAGCCGTCTTCCGCAGGCCCCAGGACGGGTCGCTGGAGGCAGGGGTCCCCAAACCCACTCTGGCTCCGTAGGCCTCGACCTCGGCCCACCTGTCTTCCCAACTTTAGCGTTATGCCGCCGCCGTCTAGCGGCAGCTCTACCCAGAGGCAGCAGCGTCTCAGGTTTAGCCCCGGGAAAAAGAAGTTTCAACCTACCTTTCCAAGAGCCAAGTTTACATCTGCACAGGGCTGGCGTCCTAGCAACTCCAAGTGTCCAAAGCCAAACTCATGCTCTTCTCTCAGTCTCCCCTTTCCTGCTGGATAGACCAGACACTTCCGACTTTCCTGCCTTTGTTAACCATTCCACGGGCTTCCAGGGGTCCCCCAGGCTTCCGGGGGGCGCACAGGCTTCCGGGGGTAGCAAAGCCGAGCGTGCGCGGGCGCCCGGCAAGTATGCAAATGAGGGGAGTGGGCGGGGCGAACTGGTGAGCCGCTGTGTCCAATGGGTGAGCGGCTGAAGATGCCAGCTGGAAATGTGGTCCCAATGTTTGGCCAAACTGCATTTATGTGAGAGCTCCTGATTTTATTGTGGCAAGACACTTTAAAAAGATTTTTTTTTTTTTTTAACTAGGAGCGCCAAATAAAACATATTGCAGGCTGTACTTGGCCTGTGCTCAAAACCAAGTTCTCTTTGGTTTCTCCTCCTTCCTGAACCTTCATCTCTCCAATCACTGTCAAGACCTACGTCTCTCACCTTCTCTCCAGGTCCTAGCTTACTTTTCTTTCTTCTCCTCTGCCAACTGGATCTATGCACCAAAGAAAGTGCAGTAACATCTGGTATCCCTTCCTCCATCACTTTGTAGTAAAACCCACCAAACAACTGCCAAATTATTCTAAAATATTGTTCCAATCATATATACCACCTTTCTATTCAAAGCCCTTGAGAAATTCCCCCTGGCCTCCAGCTGTCAAAACTCTGTATCAAATGGCAACCCTCCCCAACACCCTCCAACCCCCCATCCCTCCCCTAATTAGACGTGGTTTTGAGTAGAGCTCTTAAGGCTTGGATAAGCCTAGTGGTGGTTGTGGAGATAGAAAGAAATGGACAGATTTGAGAAGTATTTAAAAACTAAAGTCAGCAGCACGAGCTCCTAAGACCCTCACTGCAGAGCAAATTATCTATTATTTACTTCCTATCAATGCCTGGATAAGACGTAGCATATTGTGCACATGAGTTTGCAAGCCAGCAGCCTGATGGTCAATTTTGTTCTACAAATATCTTTCGTTTAGCCTGCATTGCTTTAAAAAAAAAAAAAAAGTTTCTAAAACTAGTAATTGTATATAAAAATCAGGATTACTGTCCAAAAAAAGTGGTGACAAATCCAGATCAAAACTTCTACACGGGGCTTCCCTGGCGGCGCAGTGGTTGAGAGTCCGCCTGCCAATGCAGGGGACACAGGTTCGTGCCCCGGTCTGGGAGGATCCCACATGCCGCGGAGGGGCTAGGCCTATGAGCCATGGCCGCTGAGCCTGCGGGTCTGGAGCCTGTGCTCCCCAACAGTGAGAGGCCCGCGTACTGCAAAAAAAAAACAAAAACAAAAAACAAACAAAAAAAAAAACTTCTATGCAGCTGGATTTTATCTGATACAGTACATTCAGTTCATAGCCTTCACCTTAGCCCAATGAATTTACGAATAAAAATAAGAAAAGGCTAACGGGCACTTTAGGAATGAATTTAAAATGGGAATCAAATATTTCTGACGTCCTCCGTAAGTTTACTTCACAGGTACACTTTAAAAAATAAGGTATAAAGTTAGCAATAATGTATCCCCCTCCCTCCCCCCATTAGATGTTTGGTTTTTTTGTATTAGGCTTATTCACTAATGTGGTTACAAAATTTTCAGTCCTGGCCAGTTTATACAACTCAGTTTCTGGCACATAAGTCAGATGAGCCTTCATTGCTAACATTTCTGAAAGGTTCAATTTTAGCCAGCCTCTGGCTGGATCTTCCAACTGGCCCTTCAGATCCATCCATTCACCTCCCCCAGGCCCCACAAAAGACCGACTTCTATGGACTACCTCTGGATTCCCAATGGGTTTGGCCAATGGTGGACACCAGCTGGCTTTTGGAAGGAGAATGAGGTCAGGGTGTCCAGTCCCCTGGCTCTGTCACTGCAGGGATGTCCCTGGCTGGCTGCGCCCCTCTTCAAATGAAGGCAGCCCTTCCCTGGGCTCCAGAGTGAAGGGGGTGGCTGCTCCCTCCCCACCAGCCTCTGTGGGTACGAGACACTCCTAGTGGCTACCCTCCACCTTTGGAATCCTGGCTCAAATTTTCTCCAACTTTTCTAATTTGAGGGTGTTATCTATTTCCTGCTACAATACACTTCCCCAGTCTCACACTTCTAACCAAATGCACAGAAGAAAACATATCCTTCTAAGCGTCATTTTCTAGAATTTGAATATCACTCTTTGGGAAAATTTGCAGCAATTTAAAAGTTTGCCTTGGGCTTCCCTGGTGGCGCACTGGTTGAGAGTCCGCCTGCCGATGCAGGGGACACGGATTCGTGCCCCAGACCAGGAAGATCCCACATGCCGGGGAGCGGCTGGGCCGGTGAGCCATGGCCGCTGAGCCTGCGCGTCCGGAGCCTGTGCTCTGCAACAGGAGAGGCCACAACAGTGAGAGGCCCGCGTACCACAAAAAAAAAAAAAAAAGTTTCCCTTTAAGTCGTGAAGAATTTTAGAATTATATATTCTACCTTTAAGCCTGAATTGTTTCTAAACGTTTAACCAAAAAGATACATATGCAATGCTTAGCCTTGAAAGTGAAAACAATGACATTTCCTCTAAAACTATGGACATTTAATCCTGGAAGTATCCTCACTTGGGTATGATTCCTCCATTGGTATTTTGGCATGTCAGTGCCACCTGCTGGAAAGTTAATACAATTAGGTCTTCTAAATCCCAAAACGGCTCTTTTGCAGGGGCAGTAGGGAGTAAATGTACTCTTTAAGGAAAAAAGCCTTATTTTTAAACACACAGCTGCTTAACTTCCACATGATTATCAATACAAACCCCAGTTAATTACAAAGCACTAAAATAAAATCTAAAACTTATAATTTAAAAAAACCCAAACATCTCTTTCTATTGGTATATCTCTGTTGTTCTGCTGTGTATGAAGTTCAACATGCCTCACTTGTCTCAGCATCATCTGGACTCTTAAACCAAGATCTATATGTGAAATACATATGCTTAGATGTAATATATACTACACATATTTAAAGAAAATATATACATATGTTTTAGTATATGACAAAGTTTTAGTTGTGAAGTGAGTAAAAGTAGACAGATGTAGGACCGGATCTTTCTGTAGTGCTTTTACCATCTCTAAGTGGCAACTGAAATAGACATAGTAGATAAACAACATGACACATGTTAACTGTTAAATTTTCTTATAATAAAAATTGCACAAATATTCTAAATAATGTAGAAACGTAAACGATTGCTTAACTGATTTTAATAACATGACATAAAGCCCCTACACTTCATATAACTGTTATGCAAAATACATAGATGAATACTGTCTTCTTTTAAAAATATAAAATAAATAAGCAAGACATGTGAAAATAGGCGTTTCCATTAAATAAATGAAAATTTTAAAAAAAGTTTTGCTTTCCATATCATTTGAAGAAGGGAAATTATCATTTTAAACAATATTCAAGTTTATTAAACAAATTAAAAAAAGTATTATAAAATGTTTAACTTTCATCAGCTTCAAGGTTTATGTTACTCCCAAATTTTGCATATAACTGAACTTTCAAATCTGCTAACACCCGCTGAATTGATTCCACTCTGGATTCTAAGGCATCAATTTCTTCTTGCAAATTTTTCTGGAAAAAAAAAATTAGTTTAAATTAATTCTCTTCAGTTAGATGATTTCTGAGCATCTGTGGATGAAATAATATTTGGGAAGAATTTTAGGTCAAAAACTTTCTAAACTTGGACAGGCAGCTAAATAACACTGATAATTAAATCTAAACCAAAAGTCTGAATGTGGGGCATTTTTCATTCATGATCTACATTTGCTTACTATAGAATAAATCAAGCTTTTCTCAGTTTTGGCTGACTTAAAAAACAGAATAAAATAAAAGAAAATTAATTCCTAAATTATCATATCCTAATAAAGAAAGAATGACATTCAAACATTTAGGGTAAACAGTTTACCACAGGCCTGGCTCCTGACACAGCCTTTTCCAACTTCCCACAAAAATAACTATGGAACTAGAGGAAATGATAAAAATTCACACACTCACCAAGGATTAAAAGTAACAACTTATCGTCAAAACCTGGCAGAGGGCTTCCCTGGTGGCGCAGTGGTTGAGAGTCTGCCTGCCGATGCAGGGGACACAGGTTCGTGCCCCGGTCCGGGAAGATCCCACATGCCGCGGAGCGGCTGGGCCCGTGAGCCATGGCCGCAGAGCCTGCATGTCCGGAGCCTGTGCTCCGCAACAGGAGAGGTCACAACGGTGAGAGGCCCGCGTACCGCAAAAAACCCAAAAAACCTGGCAGAAATTTCCCTAACTACGAGGCCCCTGGAGTTAGACTTTGAAAGAGCAGTAATGAGAGCCTCAATTATGAAAGAGCAGCTCTGCCACACAAAATGCATGGAATGTCAGAAATTCCTTCCTGGCCAGGATCAAAAGGATTTTTCCTAAACATGACAAAGAAAAAAATGGAATCACACAAATAATATATGTACCCATTAATATCAGGAACAAAAGAAGAATGCCTAGTATTGACAACGTTATTATTTTAGAAATCTGGCCAGTGGTTCTCAAAGGGTGGCCCCCAGATCACCTGGAAGCTTGTGAGAAATATGAATTCCAGGGCTCCACTCAGGCCTCCTGAATTAGAAATTATTGGGGTTGGGCTCAGTAATCCGAATTTTTAACAAGCCCAAATGTTGTCAATGAATCCATACTCTCACCCGGGAATTACACTTCTCTGATTATTTCCTTAAAAGAACTTCCTACACGTGAACAAAGGTTTAGGTTTAAGAATGCTCACCACAATATTCCTATAGGAAAACAAGTTAATGTAACAACAGGAGGACAGTGGGCTGAATCAATGTCCACCAACATGACATTGAACAGTCATCAAAATTGATGTTTTTAAATCACGTGTAGCTGGCCTAGAACAGGCTCCCAGTGAAGATCTGCTGGATAAATGAACATTAAATGGAACAAGATAATACCCAACTAGGACATTAAGTGACCAAAACGTGAAGCAAAAATACACAGAGAAAGAGGAGGAGAGAACATAAAAGAAATACATGAAAATGTTTATTATGGATGATTATCTCTGGGTAGTGGGATTACGGGTGACTTTTCTACTTTATAATATTCTGTACTTTCTAAATACTATTAACTTAGAACACAGGTTCTGGAGGCAAAGAGGATTCCCTCTGTCATTCTGAGGAAGTCCCATAACCTCTCTAAGCCTCCATTCTTCAACTCTCAATTGGGATTCCCAGTATTATCCCATAGAGTCATTGTTAGGATTAAACAAAATCATGCTTACAAAACATTCAGAGCAGGCCTGGGACATTGTAAGAATGCATGAAATATTAGCTATCATCCCTTATTTTCCCTACCCCT
>NW_006785484.1:1431507-1434088 GCF_000442215.2 Lipotes vexillifer | reverse complement strand
CCCTACACCTATAATTACACATTCTTTATAATGACATAAATCCTACTTTAAGGCTTAGACTTCATCACCCAGGGAGAGACTCCAACATACCTTTGCTTCTTCTAACATTTCTTGTGTTTCTTCTTGAGAATGGCTAATGAAAACATCACCAATCTGATAAGGTATCATTAAGCAGTCATCGTCTGCAAGCATGATATCCTCACAAGCATCTTCTAAATTCTGGAGTTGTTTCTGTAAATACAAAAGTGAACAGCAATGAAGAATGTATTCAAAATTCCCTAATAGAGGCTAAAAGCCAATTTTAATTTGGGGACCTCAACTCTTTGAGGGACTCTTTCACATAGGTATCATCACATTAAAATAAGTTTCTTACATTTTTAGATAGCATTTCATAAGGAAACACGTAGCTCACTAACACACTGTCCTTTAGATAGTTCCAGATTGCTGTAAGCCCCCTGTGGCGGACAGTGGAGGTATCCATGGCCACTCAAAATGTCTCCTACTTTGCTTCCCACCTTGTGGCTTCTGCCTTCTTATAGTAAAATAAAAACACGAACACAAACACAAACCTGCATTTCTCAGCTTTGCTTGAAGATAGGATGAAAGCAAATAATAGCATAAATTCCACTAATCAAAGACACCTGAACTGGACTTCAACCCAGGACAGCTGCATGAGAAGAGGCTGGGCACAAGCCTCTGACACACAGGCTTGGGCCCGGCAGCAGCCCAGCGTTCCAAGGACCGAGGGGCAGCGTCCCCATGGTGGAGGGGACAGCTGGCTCTGGGATCAGTGGCGACAACAGCAGCTCCATCACCAGCCAAGTTCTCTGGTTCTGGGACCTGCTCCTAGACCCTCAGCCGAGGGTCACACCCCTCAACAATCTGTACGCTATCTCACCTCCCTTAAACAACATCTTCCTTCTTAAACTCACTAGAGTGTATTTTGTCATCTACAACAAAGAGCCCAGACAGATATAATCACATATTACTGAATTTAGTTTTAAAAAGCTATAGCATGAAGAACTTTTATTTTTCTTAAATAAGATCTGTATTTTCAATACCTTTTTTACTTCTATTTCCTCCTTCAGCTCTGTAATTCTACTTGTATTCCGTGCAAATTTGTTTATCTTTTGTTGATCTTCAAAAGTAACGTTGACATCTTCTGCAGCCTGAAAAAACATATACATTGTTTTGTAGAGTTAATTTTAATGGAGAAGTTACAGGTTAGCTTTTAATATAACTCTGAAATAGCCCAATAAACTACTTGCCCTCAGAGTCCAGAATCACGAGAGGTACAGAATATCACAAACACAGGCCTTACTAAGTTTCTGCTCCACAAGCTTAAGATTTGTTCATAAATCTATAACCTCTTCTTATATGCTATGGAGTAATGCCTAAGGTGCAAAAACACTTCAAATATAAATAACAATTAAGAATAAGTCCTGAATCGACACAGAGCAAAACTGCACTACCTTTAAAACTATTTTCCACCAGCCTCCACAGCTGAGGGTTGTACCAGAAAATCAGAAACAGGGAAGAAATCTTGAGAGAAACTCTCCAGGGACTGCAGGCTTTGTAATAAGGAAGTGACAAGAACAGGAGTGTACCCATTTCTGGAGATAAATATAACTCAATACAAACTCTTTTGAGCTGTATGGCACAAAACAAAAACCCATGGGAAAAAAAAAAAAAAAAGAATAAGTCCTGAATCAAGTCAGTCAACTTTTGGCCTAGAGCAGAATTTTTTAAGACAGCCCAGGGAACAAAAGTGATGTGATAATTAATTTTGGTAAATGCCTCAGACTAGTTTATTCTCTCACAGTTAAAACTTGCTTAAGTTTATTGAGGCTATCAGAAGTCTATTTCTATAATTTTTAATCTAAATGATACACTGGCTTGAGGGTCACTATGCATTTCAGTGACTATATTCCACACACACATAGTAAAAATTATGCTTAATGCAGAACTTGTTTATGTGTCTTAATTATGAATGAGGTGTAATTCACTGTAAAATGATAAAAATTGACTATTTTTAAACTGTGATTAAACTTGTAAATAAAATTAGACTACTTAGACAACAAAGTATCTATGAAACCATATAAATAACAGCTAACATTTACTGAGCATTTATTATGTACCAAGAACTTTCTAAGTACTTTATTATCTCTGCTAATCCTCCAATCAGTCTTATTAAGTAGGATCATTAGTACCACTGTTCTACCGATGGAGAAAGCATGGCACAGAGAGGTTAAATAATTTGCCCAAAGCCACATAGCAAGTAAGTGGTAAAGCTTGGTTTCAACCCAGGTAATCTGGCACCAGAGTCCAGACAGGCCCATGAGCTCTTGGAAATTAAAGGCAATAGTGTGTGTGTGTGTGTGCGCGTGTGTGTGTGTGCATGCGTGTGTGTTTATACACGCAATCATGGATATCTAGAAGAGGAGCAGGAAGTCCTTGGTTTTAATCAGATTCTCAAAGGGGGACCTTTATTTTTTTTTTTTGGTTCCTTCCCCTTTTCATTTTTTTTTTAAATTTTATATTGGAATATAGTTGATTAACAAGGGACTATATATATATATAT
>NW_006785484.1:1390262-1431281 GCF_000442215.2 Lipotes vexillifer | reverse complement strand
TGTTGGGTCTTCATTGCTGCGCACAGGCTTTCTCTAGTTGTGATAAGCAGGGGATATCCTATGTTGCGGTGTGCGGGCCTCTCACCGTTGTGGCCTCTCCCATTGCGGAGCACAGGCTCCGGACGCGCAGGCTCAGCGGCCACGGCCACGGCTCACGGGCCCAGCCTCCCCGCGGCACGTGAGATCCTCCCCTGGGACTATATATTTTTAAAACATTTTTTAAAAATAACAGACTTCCTTAGAGTTTCCCCTCATTTATAAAAGAGGAACAAGGGCACTTGATGATAATTTAAAGCAGGAAAGAGACAGATACAGCTTCAACAAGGACTATTTAGGGCTCTTTTGCCAATAACAGTAATGGTTCACAATAACCACACCCCATCCTTTCACCCGGTCTCTCTTGACAATTGACTTATTTCCTTTATTTTAGGCAACCTGTTGTCTCAAGCAGTATGGAGCTTGGTGATCAGAATATAAATGCAGACACCTAAAATTCAGCTTTCCTCTGACCCAGGCTCTCATCACCCGATAAACATGCATCAGCCCCTTCATCAGTCAACCAGCAGATATCTTGAAAAAAAATCCTTTACAATGGGATATACGTATAGCTTTGAATGTTCACCCTGGTGCATAATTTTTACAAATATGGAAGTTGGGAAACACTGAGCTATACTACAGAAGCCAAAGCAAAGCCCATATGCAGATATGTTGGCATTCAAGTCATTTGCCTGCACAAGAAGTCTCAACTCTCTAAGCCAACAGGGAACAGAGAATTCTAGAGTTCCTGCTCCTGCAGAATTCAAATACTGAGTCCTTGAAAGCCTGAATATGTATTTACAGATGCACTTGTCATGGTGAGGCTTTAACGGGGTAATCCCCATGAAAGCACCCAGCACAGGGCTGAAACACAACTGAGGCTTAATCCATTGTTTCTGAATTTGAATCTAAATCATGTTCCATCAGACTCACCGACACAGGGTTTCTGAAAAGTTGTGGAGAGTCTGGCCACCTGCCTTCTACCTTTCCAAAGCAGGCGTTTCCTGCTGTAGCCTCACCAAACAGCAGCCCCCAGCACACGCTGGACCCTGGAGTTCATTTCCTTAATGGTGGTTTTCCCCCTGGGGTTAAGGGCTCAAGTCGGGGTGAGAGGCAAACACACGGCGCTAGTTAAACCACGTGCCACCCAGGGGAGGGCTGTTTACTGTGGAAAGTGAAAAGTCAGCACCCCCCGATTCCAGCGGTGGCTTCCATTTTAATCTCACTGATCTAGAACACTCCTATGTTGCTGGAAGCTCCATTTGGCAGGGAGGGAGTAACTCTAAACTGGGAGTGCACCGACTGTCAGACGTCCATTTACCCCTGAAACTATGCAAAATGCTGTGTATTATATGTGCATTCTTCTAGAAGGGTCTTCATGGCTTTCATCAGATTCTTAAAGGGACCCACGCCCCCAATGGTTAGGAGAGAAGCCCAATGTAGTTAGTACCGCTCACGAAGCCAAAATAACTCAAGAATGAAGGAGTTACTTAAGAATACCAGAGTGGTGGAAACAGTAAGAATGGATTCAAATCCAAGGAAGCAGGAACCTTAGGCAAATTGTTCAGTTCTCTGGGGCCACCTCAGGTTTGTCATCTGTAAAATGGGGAAGCTATTCCCACCTTGCAGAGGGGATAAAATGAGCACCTAGCATAGGCCCGGGAAATGGAGTCGCCTTTCAATAAATGACAGCTAAGTGCTTTATTTCCTGAATAACGTTTACCAAAAATCATTACAAAGAAGAACAGACCCAGACCCAGACCCAGAGGAAAATTCTGCTAGGCTTAAGAGAAATATGACTGCCCAAGATTCAAGGTGAAAGTTAAAATTCCCTGCACTATGACTGCACCCTCATCTGGAGCATCAGCCTCTCACGGGATCCTGGGAGGAAAGCGACCCACCCTCAGTCATGCCCACACTGACTTTGGGTTTCACCAGCACAATCTGGACCCACAGCAGGGTCCCTCAGGTTCTAAAGACCTAGGAGGAAGTTCCGGCCAATTGTAGTCTACTATTATTTTTGTTTTTTAAAGGTATCTACCCAGTTTCTACAATATAAAACTTTGCTTTGTATTTTTATTCACCTTCCCTGTGAACAGTCATTCACTTAATAATTACTTAGGGGGCTTCCCTGGTTGAGAGTCTGCCTGCCGATGCAGGGGACACGGGTTCGTGCCCTGGTCTGGAAGGATCCCACATGCCACGGGGTGGCTGGGCCCATGAGCCATGGCCGCTAAGCCTGCGCATCCGGAGCCTGTGCTCCGTAACAGGAGAGGCCACAACAGTGAGAGGCCCGCGTACCGCAAAAAAAAAAAAATTACTTAAGTGTTTCGTATGTACGAGGTACTGTGAAAGGAGGGTATTCATGAGTCCTCACCTCAAGAATACTGGCACGCTTATATTCTAGTGGAAGAAGTGTGCAAAAACTAAGCGTTTCTGCTAGATGGTGACACATGTGACAGTGAAAGCAAAGTAGTTTAGGCGGTGGAAGTGTTGAGGAGCTGGGGACTGAAGGGAAGGTCAAAGGTGGCTTCTCTAAGGACGAGTTATTTGTACTCAGGATGATAAACAGAAATCGGACTGCAGTACCTTTCATGGCCAAGAACCAGGTCTGAGAAAGCAGAACTCTGGAGATGACATGACTGAATCATCTCATCTTAACTTCTCACCAGAAAAAGTCATGACCCACTGGGAGGTAATGGGTTATAAAGCACTCCAGACTGCAAACAATTTTTCTTAAACTCCAAGGGCTATCCTGTGATATTTCACTCTCACACGTCAGCATGCCTGTTTTCTCTTACAGTCGGCAGAGAAAAGAGGCACATGTCGCTAACCTATCAGAAATTGTCCACAGCACTGGAAACACCTACAGGAAGATGTTGCATCTATGAGAGTCTTATTAAGATAAAGAAGAAAATCTTATGTTTTGGCCGCCACCTACCCCTCTATAAGTTATTTTACCAGCATGGTTCAGCCTGTCCCCTGCCCCGGTTCTCTGTCATCCTGGCCATCCTTTTATTGAATGCATGCAAGGGCCTTTGCAGGAGGTACTCCAACTTTCTCTTCTGCTCCTCATGGAATCCTACAGATCACACCTTCTCAGAAAAGCCTTCTCTGACCTCAAAGCAGACCTTATTCCAGCCCTCATTTCACAAGCCCCTTTCTTCCATAGTTCTTATCGGAGTTGCAAATTTTACAGTTTTCTGTGTGACTATTGATTAACGCCTGCCTCTCCCCAAGAGTGTAAGTTCTACAATGCTGTAAGGACAAGGGGATAAAAACTTCATTATTGTTCAACATTCTTATGTCGATCACCTAAAACTGAAACTGTGCCGTAGACCATGCTCAAAAAGTTTGTTAAATGAATGAAAGGAAAAAAAATGTTGATCAAGAATTTTGCAATCAAAAAATAATAATAATAATAAAAAAATAAAATTTTGCGATCAAGCCCAGGGTTCAAACCATTCTCCCACCATTTCCTCAACGTTTACTTCATCTCTCTGTACTTTAGTTTCTACATCTGTCAAATGAGGGTGAACCACAACTAGTATCTTCCATGGAGTTAAAGGCCATACCTGACAGAGAGCCCAATATAAAAACAAAACAGAGGCCAAGTGAATCTCACATAGCTTCTGTCTGAATCATCATGGCCCTAAACCCTACTCTGGTACCTGATAAGAATTCTTGGATGACAGACCAGTAGGATGAGCAACTCACCCCAATTTGCCTGGGGCTTTCCCAGTTTTAGCACTCCCTCCATCTCAGGCAAACCTGGATGGATTGGTCACCCTACAGCAAGTGCAGGAGGGCTTAGACTATGAGGTGCCCTTGAGCAGGAAAGCAATGGAAGCACATTCCCATGTGGTCTTAGAAGTGGAAATGAAAGGGAACACACACAAGACCTACAGAGCAAATCCCTTCAGCCAGGGGACTCTCATCAGACAGCATGGAAGTTAAAAACACAGGCTCTGGAGGCAGAACATCTATGTTTATTTATCTAAATCCTAATTTTGCCTCTGTGCTTCAGTTTCCTCATCTGTAAAATAAGGTTAAACATAGCATCACCCTTAAAGGAGTGTAAGATTAAAATAAACAATGTATACAATGTGCTTAAACCGGTGCCCAGCACACAGTAAAGCCTCAATAAATATCAGATATTATTTCCTTGCCCCTCTCCATTTTCTTTCTATCTAGATTTCTTTAAGCATCTGGGTAGACTTAACAAATTATAAGCCCTGAAGACGCGTTCTGCTTGCTTAGTAGGATAAAAGGTGCGCTTTGGGAAAAACAAAACAACACCTGAGATTGCACTCCACCTCTGCTTACTAGCTGAGTCACTTTGAAGCCGCTCACCGCTCTAAGTTTCTCCGTCTGTAAAGTGGGGGGAAAACGTGCCCTTGCTAAATTGCTGGAAGGATCCGTGATAATAACAAACGGACGGCTTCTGGGCCCCGGCCCATCGTCTATCCTCAATAACAAATGGTTTTAGCCTGGAGGGCGCAGAGGCACCGAGTGTAGAGTTGAGTGGCTCAGGGGCCAGATAATCCGGGGATTGCGGGTTCCTGCTTAGCTCCTTACGGCTGCGTGACCTTGGGCAGGTGACTCCACCTCTCTGGACCTCAGCTTCCTTGCCTGCAAAGAAGGGTACCAGAGCGCCCACCCCTGTGAACTTGTAAGGGTTTAAACATGACGACCCAGGTAAAGTACCTGCGATATGGCCAGCCGCAGTCAACCGGACCCTTAGGCTTCCCACACCCCAAGGACAAGGTCTGGGTAGCGGGATCCTCAGACTCTCCAGGATCATCCTCAGCACCGCCAGAGGCGACCCAGAGTCCTCTAAGGGTCCCAGACCCCAACACGCCGGGCGCGGGCAGGCCTCACCCCGGGGCCGCCCTCAGGGTCGGGAGTCTCGGCCCCGAGCCCCGCGCTGGGCTTCAGGGCTGCGCGCCCCCAGCACCCCGCGGCCGGCCCCTTGCGGCCGACCCCCGCCCGCCGGCCGAGCATCCCTCACCCCGGGCGCCCCACTCACCGCCTTCTTCATGGTGGCCGCCATCTTGGGACTGGACTACGGCCCGAGGCGGGGAGGGCCGCTAAGGTGTGCCTCGGCCCCGCGCCCTCCCTCGCTCCCCGACGACGCAGGACTCCCGCAAAACACAAAGTGGTCTCTACTTTCCCTCCGACTGGATCTTCGGTCAGTGATTCCTAAGGTCTGGGACTCGGGGAGGACATGTAACCTGGAAAGACTTGGTACGTGCCAATTAAAGGGACAGGCGACTCCCTGTGGGCCGACAGAAACTGGGGTGGGTGTGGCGAGCGGCCGCAGCTCCAGCAGCGGGCAGCAGGGGGCGCTCAGCTCGGCGGGGCCGCGAGCGAGCGGAAGGGCCGTTCCTTTCCACCCATCCCACGAACCGTGGAAGAAATACACCTCCCTAAAAAAAGAGCTAAGAACGAATGACCTTGGCAATAGCGTGAGAGATGTATATGCCCTGATAATTCAGATGATAAAAAGGAGGAAGTACTCCTAGTAGTTAACTTTTTTCAACAATATTATTCAGCAATTACTGTATACTCTGACACATGTGCCTCCCGATTCTTAATTTTTTTTGGTCTCAGGATCCCTTTACACTCTTAAAAAATTTTGAGGACCCTGAAGAATTTCCGTCCTATATTCTTCAACATTTATCATATTAGAAGCAGAATTTTTGAGTGTATCTATTAATTTAAAATAATTTAAAAATCCATTTCATGTTACCGTAAGCAACATTTTAAAATTAAAGATAACCATATTTTCCAAGACCAAAAAAAATATTGAGAAGAATGGCAGTTTTACATTCTTGCAAATCTCTGTAATGTCTGGCTTAATGGAAGTTTGGATTCTCATACCTGCTTCTGCGTTCAACCTCTTGCAATACGTTGTTTAATTGCTATATATGAAGAAAATCTGATCTCATGTAGATATGTCGTTGGAAAAGGGAGGCCCTCGGGGATCCCCTGAATAGATCTCAGGGACCCCAGGGGTTTGAGAATTGCTCTGGACAAGCCTCCTTTCTCGAGGTCCCAATTTCCTCTTCGGGAAGTGAGGATAAGGGGGCCTTATAGCAAGCACACCCTGCCTTCTCTGCCACAGCCCTTAGCCCCACGTGGCATGGCCTGCTCCGTCAGGGTCCCAGCTCCAGAATCCAAGCCCTTTGCATTAGGTCTTCCCTGTGCTCAGCTCATGTGCGCTCAATATATATTTGTTGAACGACGATGTTTTTTTTTCAGGGTTGGATCTTTTCACAGGATCTGGCCTAGAGTGGAATCTCCAACAATGACACTCATTCATTTAAAAGGTCACTAACTAGCTAAATTTAAAAGCGCTGCAGAAACAGACAGTGGAGGGGGAGATAGAACACAAAAGGGCAAAATCATTACAGATGGTGCCAAGCACCTGACGGGGGGAAACAAGTGAGGTGCCGAGACAAAGAACAGAAGGGGTGGTCCCGAGGGGCTCTTTGGAGGTGGCCGCTGAGTGAACAGAGAATGGGAGGAAGAAAGGAGAGGAGAGGTCTCTCATGGAGGAAGGAGCTTCCTGGGCTGGATTAGCAGCTCAAAGACATTGTCTTCCTGTGTTCAGACTTCTTTAATAAAATACCACAGACCGGGTGGCTTATAAACAATAGACATCTATCTCTCACAGTTCTGGAAGCTGGAAGTCTGAGATCTGGGCAACAGCATGGTCACGTGTGGGCTGGTTCACAGCCAGCACCTTCTGGCTGGGTCCTCACACAGAGGAAGGGGCGAGGGGGCTCTCTGGTGTCTCTTTTGTAAGAGCACTAAATCCCTCTCGCGAAAGCTCCACCCTCCTGAACTCCACACCTCCCAAAGGGCCCACCTCCTAATACATCACATTGGGCATTAGGATTTCAAGGTATGAATCTGGGGGGTGCGGAGAGACACAAGCATTCAGACCAAAGCGGAAGTTACGGCTCCCACCTGGATATGCTGTCGTCCTTGGCCTTCCCTTTATCATCACAAGATGGCTATTGCATCCGCAAGAGTCACGTCTTTATCCAAGAGGTGCACAGGCAGAGAGAAAAGGGGTCAGCACGCACCTCTCTGCTTATGCTTCCTCTGACTCGCTGTCCTGTGCTCTCTCACTCTTGCTTTCTCTTGCTCTCAAGGAGAAATGTATTTCCCAGAATCTCCTAGCCCCCTTGCCTTTATGTCTGTCCTACACCCGCCTCAATCACTGGTAAAAGCTATAGGATTAATGATTACCTTGAACAATGATGGCTAATTCCTCAAGGCTGGACATATGGCTGCTGAAAAAGAAAACTAGGCTGGGTTTCTGGAAACAAGGAAGGGGAAGAAGGAAGTAAGGGTTGTTGGATGAGCAGCCAGCAGTGTCCTCTCCTTGGGAGTTCAGTCATCAGATGGGGCTGTTCAAAGGGCTGGGCAGACAAGGAGAGTGTCATTTAACCTGGACAGACGGACAGTGGGCAGAACCACCCCCAACCTTAGTGCTGAATTGGCTCCCTCTGGTTCCAAAGTCTTCTTTCTCACTTCATTTCCCGCCATCCCTACCCCCGTGGCTTCCCAGCCCACAGCATCCTTTGAGCTAATCTCCTTTCCTGCAGGGAAACCAGTGCTGCAAGTACAAGTGGGGACTTTCAAGTCTTCTGCTATGCATCCTCGCATTCCATAATATTGAGTATTTCCAACATTTGCTTCTGTTTTTTTAATCCAGCTTGAGCGTGTCCGTACTTGTTTGGACTAACAAAAGAAAGAAGCCTGGGGTACAAATGAAAACAATAGGAGACTGAAGGTCAGGAAGGTAAAGCCCAATAAGCACTTGAAAATACTATCCCCAAAGGATGAATGAACACACTCCCTTATACCAGGTTGAAAAGTGGCCACCCAGTGACTGGATGCAAGATATGGGTTGTTTTCAGTTGCTTTTTTTTTTTTTTTTTTTTTTGACGCATACAGTATTTTTTTAAATTGAACCAACATTTGAAACTTAGGAGATTTCACTCAACAATGTTAGAGTTTTTATAGAAGCAGACTCACAGACTTAGAGAACGAACTTATGGTTACCAGGGGAAAAGGGTGGGGTGGAAGGGATAGATGGCGAGTTTGAGACTGACATGTACACACTGCTATATATATATTTTTGTATTTAATTAATTAATTTATTTAGTTTTGGCTGCATTGCGTCTTTTGGTACTGCGCACGGGCTTTTCTCTGGTTGCGGCGATCGGGGGCTACTCTTCGTTGTGGTGCGCGTGCTTCTCACTGTAGTGGCTTCTCTTGTTATGGAGCACGGGCTCTAGGGGCGTGGTAATTGCAGCACGCGAACTCAGTAGTTGTGGCGCACAGGCTTAGGTGCTCCACGGCATGTGGGATCTTCCCGGACCAGGGCTCGAACCCATGTCCCCTGCATTGGCAGGTGGATTCTTAACCACTGCGCCACCAGGGAAGCACCACACTGCTATGTTTAAAACGAATAACCAACAAGGACCTGTTGTATAGCACAGGGAACTCTGCTCAATATTATATAACAACCTAAATGGGAAAAGAATTTGAAAAAGATACATGTACATGTATAAATGAATCACTCTGCTGTACACCTGAAACTGTCACAACACTGTTAATCAACTATACTCCAATATAAAATAAAAAGTTTTTAAAAAAATAATAATAATAAATAGTTTTATTTTGCTCGAGCTTGTAAAAGCAGCGTCCCGGTGAGCTTCAGCCCCCATTCCTGTGTGCCAGCAGCTGCTGGTGCTGATTGGACGTGGCCGATTTAGCTCACAGGCCCTCTCCAGGGTCCCCACAGGTCCCTACCTGCCTCATCTGTGTGCTTCCCTGTCAGGCCTTCCAGGTATATGAACTTGGCTACCCCCAGGCTTCTGTTCTAACAGATCTAAATGAGGGGGTTTGTGCGTGCCTTTGAGACCTGTCCCACGCTAGATGCTATTGCAAAAAGAAAGCTGGATCAAACAAGGTGCTTTGCAGCAGGGAGCTTACAGTTGGCACACGTACATCGCCACAGATCAGAGCACCTGGGGCTGCAGCCCTGAGACCACGCTGAGGGTCCTGTGTCTGGCTGGGGCAACCAACGAAGCCTCTGGAACTGATCAATAAGGGCAGGTGCTAGGCGGTGGGGCTACAGCACTGAAAAAAATAGACAAAATGCCCTGTGATATGCAGCTTATATTCTAGTGATGGGAGACAGACCATACTCAAAATATATAAGTATGTTATACAGTATGTTAGAAGGTGCTGTTCATGTGGTTTTAATATCTATAACAAGAACACATAAAATAATAATAAAAGACTATGTAACTACCAGTATGAAAACTCCATGAGAAAGATACAAGGATAGAAACGGCAAGTATGTTGAAGGAGGAAAAACAAAAGACAAAAACCTCTATTTGAATTGACATGTAAGCTACAAAATTGTCCAGACACATCCCAGCTTAATTTAGATTCTGTCACAAAGCGATAATGAGCTCATTTCATAGCCGTACGTGCATGAGTGCCCTCCAAAACCTGCAACATCCGTGCCAGGCTCCCGGTTCTAAGACTTCAAAGGGAAGTCTTGATGGGATGAGCCTTCCACGGGGAGCCTAGAGGAGTGAGGGGCAAAGAGAAGCCAACCTCTGTGATCACGTGGTAATTTACTCATTGCCTGCAGGGGGCGCCCGAGGATCGTGGTAGCCTTCCCCAGACCTGAGTCACTCAAGTCCACTTGGTAGTTTTATGCCAAAACACCAACAGAAATAATTTTTTTGTTAATTTAAACAAATAATCTCTCTTTAAAATTTAGAATAAATATATTTTAAAAGGGCATTTAAACATCTCTGACTTAAAATGAAAACCAGTTTCACCTGCTTTAAGGAGCAGATCTTAAGCAAATCTCCACTCTTGGAGGCTCGGAAGAAATTCTTTCAGCTGAGATTTGATAGAAGCTTGGAGAACTAGGGCTGCCTCGGGAATGAGTGCCTCCTTAAATTTTCCACCTCTAGGCCTCTCGCATGCTTGGCCCTAATCCCTTGAGGAGGCAAGATGTCCCCTCCTCCATGCCCCCACCCCCACCGCTGTCGAGGGGGTGGCAGCAGCTCCCAAGGCCCACAGGGACCTGGCAGGAAATGTAAAATGAGTGAAGGGAGGGCCCACTCCATCCACGGGGACTCAAAGCCACTAGAAGTTCCCCTTTTTACCAGAAATACAGATTTTCTTTTTTTTTTTTTTTTTTTTACGCAAAGTCTCCTGATGTCAAACTCTTCACTCAAATCTCTTTTCAAATAAATTCGAAACTTCCATTTGTACCAACCAGATGGAGAGCTCAGGCCACCCACCCATTTGTGACCTCTGGTAAACCTCTCCAGGTGCACATCTTCTGGAATGTTCTTAGGACAAATTTTCCATCCCTAAATGCATTTTCATGGATCAGGGACTCCATCTCTTACTGGAAAATGCCCTCCCTAGGCTCTCTGATTACTCTCTCCTGAATTCACCTCCTTCCTGCTTTGTTCCATGATCATGAACTTCCTGTGTCCCTGCGTGACTCTTGACACCCAAGGATGTCTCTAAGTCTATCTCAAGATTTAATCCAACTCCTAAAGGCTTCCTCGGTTCTTGCTAACCTCTTCCATCTTTAAATTCTGCCCTTTTGGGAATTCCCTGGCGGTCCAGTTGTTAGGAGTCTGAGCTTTTAATGCCGAGGGCCTGGGTTCGATCCCTCATCAGGGAACTAAGATCCCATATGCCATTCGGTGTGGCCAAGAAAAAAATTAAAATTAAAATGTCACAATCTTGATTTAAAAATAACCTAATAGAAAATGAATTCTGCACTTGTTACACAATTTGGTACTTTTCTAAGCTACCACCGTACATGCCGTACATGCCTTACCTTTTCTATCTTGTATTTCTTTTGGCTCTTCTTCTTGGGTAATGTAGTCAGTTTGGACTTGCCTAAGCTTGAAATCCCTGCTTGAAGTTCTTCACTGCCTTCTCGTTGCTCTTAGTTTATAGTTTTCTTACCAGGGTCTAGCCTCCTCTCAGACTCATTTCATACTGTTTTTCCCTCCACTCACTGTTCTCCATCCCTTGGGCCTCCGTTCTGTGAATGCCGCCTGGTCCCTTCTGCCTCAGAGCCTTTGCCGTTGGTAGTCCTGCCGCCCTCCGGGCCTTTTTTCCTGTTATTCACCTGGCTAAAGTCTACTCATCCTCAACATTCAACCTCTGTGTCGCTCCATCAGGGAAGCTCTCCTTTAACACATCTACCACCCAGAAAGAGCAGAGTATCCCCCACTGAAGCACCCTTGTAGCCCTCCCCAGCATGCTTCGTTTTGAACTGCCTCCTCGTTATACCAGGAGCACCAAGGGAAACAAACCATGCTTGTTGCTTCATCTCTGTAATCACAACACCAACAGGGAAGTAGGTGCTTGACAAATATTAGCTAATGAATAAATAAATGTATATGAATGAGTGACTATGTATTTAGGAATTCATACGGTAATATATAATACAATACAGCTGTTGATGAATTAATTCAGTAACAATGTACAAGAGTACATAGAGTATTTCCATTCACCTTTTTTTTTTGCTAGTATATCTAGTAAAACAACATACCTCACAAATTGTCGTCATGTGGACTCATTGCCTGAATAGCTCTTTCCTCCAGATGGGTTGTGACTCCAGAAAATGACATTTTTACTTTTCTCTTTGCAAACCCTCAGGAACTGCCCACATTCTCGTCTACACTCCACAAAGCAAGATTGCACAAAAGCAAGGAACCCTCTCTGTCTTTGGGCCAAAATATAACCACCTCTCACTAGTTTGAATTCTAAACTTAGTTTTTACTGGTTTTTCCAAAGCCCTCCAGTGTATGCACTGGCTTAAGGGCTGTATAAAATAGGCCATGAACCAAACTGTTTATTTCAAGGGTACACGCTTATAACGATCTTCATATTGAGAAAGGAGTCAGAACTTGTTATAAGGAGCAGTCACGGCATATCTTCAAATTAAAATATAAATTCCCGGACTTCTCTGGTGGCGCAGTTGTTGAGAATCTGCCTGCCAATACAGGGGACACGGGTTCAAGCCCTGGTCTGGGAAGATCCCACATGCTGCGGAGCAACTGGGCCCGTGAGCCACAACTGCTGAGCCTGTGCATCTGGAGCCTGTGCTCCGCAACAAGAGAGGCCACGACAGTGAGGGGCCCGCGCACCGCGATGAAGAGTGGCCCCCGCTCGCCGCAACTAGAGAAAGCCCTCGCACAGAAACGAAGACCCAACACAGCCATAAATAAATAAATAAATAAATAAATTTTTACATATATATATATATATATATATAAATTCCCTACTGTGATTCATTCAACGAGGATTCGCCCAGAACCTGGGTTGCCCTTAGCATTGAGCCAGGCAAACTCTTCACACAGATGCTGCTCATAAAAGGATCTGTTTTGCAATGAAGTGGGCACCTTACGTATTTGTGACCATCTAGTAACTCTTGAATACGTTTCTCTATATTTGGGGTAATTTCCAGGTCATGGGTGTCAACTCTCCATTCTAGAAGTCAGAACTCAATTTCCTAGCATCCCTTAAGCTAGGATGCAGGTCCGTGGATTTAGGTCCAGCCAATCAGACTCACCAGTGGGAGATTTTGCTCTAAGAGAACCAATGAGAAGAGGTGCCAGGTGCCTGGGGAACCCACTCCTGGTGATGAGGGTAGTCCAGCAGAGGAAGCTGGGGCTCTCTGAAGCAGCAGGAAGACAGTCCTAGTAGAAGCCCTGGCCTTAGTGACTCAGGCTCGGAGGTGCTGAGATTGTAGCAGCCAGCAGTCCTGCAAGGTCATTTCAATGTCGTCCCTAGATGTTTGCCTCCACCGTGGATTCCTCTGCCCTTACACAGAGTCTGTGTGCATTCTGACCCCCTTTTCCAAATTCTCCATCTGCTGAATCTACTACAGGGTTATTTACCACAAAGAACCTAAAGAGATGTTATTTTTAGAGAAAAGTTATTCCTTTGTTATTGTAAGTTCAGCCAAGACAATCATGAAGGGATGGAAAGACAAAGGGCTGTAATATTCTTTAGGCTGTTTTGCGGTGCTGCTGATGTGATAACTACAGAGGTGAAATTCTATCTGAAAATAAAAAACTATTGGCGCACACCAATTACAGCCAGGGACCTTGTGCTGACTTTTAAGGTTTTTTATCGTATATAGCACACACTCAAGTAACCTGTAGGTTGCATTTGTGTCACACTGACACAGACTTTAATGAAGAGACGAGGCTGAGGGGATAACAAAACCACACAAAGTCAACCGCAAGCCCCCAGACCAGCACACCACCCACCATTACCACGTAATAATCAGCTATACGGGTTACATGTGTAAGTGGAAAAAACAATCAAGAGAGAGAAGTGATGCCTCAGCCTCTGCTTAATGCTTATAAAGCCTCGAAAGGCATCATGACTAATCTCTTTGGAGAAACCTGGTTCGTTTTTGGCGATAAGCAAAGGATAAGATGGAGGATGTCATGGCAAACATTGCTGTCAATCATTGATGTCTCTTTAGTCTTTCTCTGAGCAAAATACTTTGCAGACACTAAGGCTGAAGAGAGGAACAAAAAAGCAACCCCTGCCCTCATGCTCATACATGGCCACCTGGGAAGAGAGATGGATGCTTAGAAAGCAGCTTAAGAAAATGAATGAGCACTTTTATTGTTTGAAGAATAATTCTATTCCTGGCCACCTATTCTGAGAAAATAAGTCTAAAACCAGAAATAGACTCTGTACAAGAGTGGTATTAAAGCAGTTAGTTTATAAAAATGAAGCATTTGAACTACCCTGTGTTCAGCCTATAAGACACCCACAGTGACATGCATTTATCACAATGACAGTTTTGAAAAGTAGTGACATGGAAAACCATGCTGAAAAACAGGTAGCATGCAAAATTCCCAATTCCAATTTTATTCTTAAAAACGTATCTGTATATGGGCTTCCCTGGTGGCGCAGTGGTTGAGAGTCCGCCTGCCAATGCAGGGGACGCGGGTTCGTGCCCCGGTCCGGGAAGATTCCACATGCCGCGGAGCAGCTGAGCCCGTGAGCCATGGCCACTGAGCCTGTGCGTCCGGAGCCTGTGCTCCACAACAGGAGAGGCCACAACAGTGAGAGGCCTGCATACCGCAAAAAAAAAAAAAAAAAAAAAAAAAAAAATCTGTATAGATATAGGTAGATATACTTGGAAAAATATAGAAATGAAACCCATAAAAATGTTGCTATCTAATAGTGATTTGATATCTAGGTGTCAGGGATTAAAGGTGACTTTACTTTGCATCTTCACAATTTTCTATATTTTCTAAATTTTTGAAAGTGAATGTGGATTACTCTTATATTCATGTAGAAATTAATATTAGCTGATACATAATAATGTAAGATGTAATGGTAAGTGATAAAAGCAAGCTATAAAATGGACATATGGTGATTCTGACTAGAATTTTAAAATCTACCCATAGGTAGAATACATAGGAGGAAATGTATAAAACTATTCTCAGTAGTTGTCACCAGGTGGTGACGTGAAATGCAATTATTTTTTCTTATTTGTACTTTCTCAGGTTTCATTTAATGATTATGATCACTTTAATAATATTTGGGAAACTTCCTTTTAAAAGACATGACTGTGCTATTAACCTTCTCAATAAAGATAGAAAAGCTTAGGTAATTCTCACATTCCACCAATCACAGGACCTCAATCATCAGAAGCAAAGGATTTAAATCTAAATAGGTTCTCAACATTATCGCCCTAAGTTTCTGAGAAGGAACAAGAAGCTTTCTGAGATGTTAAACAGTTAACTACATTTTAAAATTTTTTCTGTAAATTTAATCTTTAATGTGATGAGCACAAATCTCATAAAACATGATTGCTCTAAGAAATTACATTTATTCACTTAATCTGTAAATGTTTGCTATAAGAAATTATTTTGCCAACTTAACCTGTAACTAAATCTATGAACTTTTAATAATTAGCCCAATATTAAAAAGAAAGATGTAGAGATATGGATATAAGTAGATAACTCTTCTCTTGTTTGTAAGAACCCTTCATAGCAGCACTATTTACAATAGCTAAGACATGGAAGCAACCTAAGTGTCCATCAACAGACAAATGGATAAAGAAGATGTGATACATATATATGCACAATGGAATATTACTCAGCCATGAAAATAATGAAATTTTGCCATTTGCTATAACATGGATGGACCGGGAGAGTATTATGCTTAGTGAAATAAGTCAGAGAAAGACAAATATTGTATGATATCACTTATATGTGGAATCTTAAAAAATGATGCAAATGAACTTATTTACAAAACAGAAACAGACTCACAGACATAGAAAACAAATTTATGGTTACCAAAGGGAGAAGGTGGGGGCAGGGATAAATTAGAAGTAGGGGATTAACAGATACACACTACTATACATAAAAAATAGGTAAACAACAAGGAATTACTATATAGCACAGTGAACTGTATTCAGTATCTTGTAATAACCTATAATGGAAAAGAATCTGAAAAAGAATATATATTATTCTTTCTATATATGAATCACTTTGCTGTACACCTGAAACTAACACAATATTGTAGATCAACCATACTTCAATTAAAAAAAAAAGAAAGAGGGCTTCCCTGGTGGCGCAGTGGTTGAGAGTCCGCCTGCCGATGCAGGGGACACGGTTCGTGCCCCGGTCCGGGAAGATCCCACGTGCTGCGGAGCGGCTGGGCCCGTGAGCCATGGCCGCTGAGCCTGCACGTCTGGAGCCTGTGCTCCACAACAGGAGAGGCCACAACAGTGAGAGGCCCGCATATTGCAAAAAAAAAAAAAAAGAAAGAAAGCTTCAGACTCAGTCTTGTTTTCTCCAATACACTGCTCAGAATTAAGGGTGCCTCTAGCAGATTCAAATCCAAACACAGAACAAACACCATAATACTGTAGTTGAGTGAGTTGCTCTTGTGGATGTGCATGTATATTAAAGCGGGTTCATTGAAGTGTTTTCACAGAAGTGAAGCTGAGGAATGGAGAGAGATGACACAGGGCCTGAGTTTGAAAAAGTGTTTCCCTGCTCAAACTGAGCTAAGCTATCTCTCCTCCTGAACTTTTTGATGACATGAGTCAACAAGTTCCTTATTTGCCTATAAAACTTTGGTTTAGCTTTCTGTGATTTCTGATCAAAAGAGTGTCCAATGATACATTCTGGCTACATCAGTGTCTTAACAGAGCCTGGGACAAGGGCTTGCTGCAGGGAGTCGATTTGGGGAGGTGATCCTGAGAAGGTAGGGGCTGGGGCTCAGAAAATGTTCAAAGGCAAGGACGGGAAGCTTTTCCAAGGGCTGGTCACCCAGCTGGTTACCCTGTGGGCAACTGGAGATTATTCCTCCTGGGAACTCTTCGGAGAAATCGTGCACCATGTGTCTCAGAATTGTTCTCGCCATAGAGACGGCATTTATCCACCCATCCTTATTTGGTCAAGGGTTGCCCTGCGGTGTCAACTCCCTTGCACTTCCAGGATTGTTCTTACATCATAATGGCTGCGAGAGCTCCCTGTACCCTGTAGCCAACAGAAAAACCCCAAGAGGTGAGGCAGAGCTGAGGTAAGATGCACCTGTGCAGACCTCACTGTCAGCTCAATGGCCAGAGTAAAAAGTCAGGTCGAGGAAAATACAACAAGGCATTAAAGATACCCAACACCACTAATACCAGTTATCAGCAGGACACATTGGTCCTCTAAGATTGGACTCTACCATTTTTTACGAGCCCAGAAAAAAACAGGGCTGAATCCAGTAGAGCCCAACCAGGATTAAATATTGATGTCTCCCACCACTGTTACGTAGGACTATTAAATAATCCCCTTTGGGAAATTTCCCAAAGTCTTAGGGAATTGTTCAATCTTAGGGATCAAAGTCTTAGGGAACTGTTCTGTTGCAGAACTGATTCAGACCAGGTGTGCGTGTGCACAAGTGGGCTTTCCCCTGAAATGAATGGATGGCCTCACTGCCTCGCTGAAAGAGATGGTCCTGGATCTGACAAATGAGAGCGAGGGAGGTCAACTTTAGATCAGGTGAAGAAAAACCTTATTTTTCTCACCTTGACCCAGAGTTCAAGGAGATGAGGGAAGCAGGAGTGATCCTGGCTTTCCTCGCTCCCTCATTCATTCACCACATACTTACTGAATGTTACCAGGATGCACCACATCATTTGCAGGGCTCAGTGCAAAACGAAAATGGGGGAACCCCTTGTTCAAACATTATTAAGAATTTCAATATGGCAACAGCAGAGCATTAAACCAAGTGTGGGAATCTTCTGAATGAGGGGCGCTGTGTGACTGCACAGGGCACACATGACCCCTGAATGTCATCTATGGGTCAGACATTGTGCAAAGTTTCAGGCATATGTTGGCAAACAAAGCACATATGGCACCTGTCCTCATGGGGCTTCAAGTCCAGGCCAGGATTTCTGTTGTTCCTTCCACCAGGATCCTTTCCTGGGTATCTTTCACAGTTTGAGCCCTTGCTATAGTGAGTTTGATTCTAGTAATTAAATATTTTTTCATGCAGCCTCTTCCCTAAACCTCTGGAGCCCAAATGAAGAATCACTGATCCATTCCAGGGCAGGGTGTGGGCACAGATGGCAATGTCAAGGGTGGTCAGGTGTGTCTCTGGGAAGCACAGTGGTCTCCAAGGAGCAGCTTCCTAAGGGATTGTCAAGTATAGTTTTATCATTAGCAGCAGTTGATTTATAATCTGATTTACAACCCAACTGCTGAGTTTTCTGTGACTCCATGGAGTTCCCAGTTCACCACGTAGGACGTTCCCACCACTTCTTATGGCCTTCAGACCTGAGCACGTAACATAGCTACCCCATCTGCACAGGCTCCAAAGATTCTGAGTCCAGGACCGCTAAACTACTTGATACTCCCCCGCTAATACTTACAACATTCCTCACATGCATTTTCAGAGAACATCTCTCTGCAGCTTCAAAAGCTTGTCAAACGCCAGGATCTGCATAGGGAACAAGAGCTTCCAGAGCCAGCACGAGCCCCGGCTAGTTCTCCTGAATTGGAAACACAGGGCAGGTGCTGCCATGGGAGGTGGGGAATGGGGCTCAGGTGCAGGAAGTACCATTCCTGACTCAGGTGTCCTAAGTCGGGGACTTCCTGTTCCTGCCTCCCCGTAGATAACACTCTTTACATTACGGGAATTTGTATTTCCCATCACTGGGTTGGATGAATTGTGCTTACCATGTTCTTACCTGTGGGCTCTTTCACCTTAGCTTATGTTACGATGGGTTCAGTAAGTTAATGATTAAAATTGTGGGTATCCTTCTCTGAAGATCTTAATTCTAAAGGAGCATCTTCACCTGCTGGAAATGCTGCAAAGCAATTCTATTTAAAATGTAACAAAAGAAAAAAAATGGAAACCTAAGGTACATTTCATTTTAAAATTCATACCTAAAAGTATAAATGCTTTATACTGAAGATAGTTCATGATGAAGTAATAGATATTTTTAATTTCAAAAGTGTTGCTTTTTGTATGTATATTATACTTAAAGAAAAGTTTTCTTTTTAAACAATTTCCACTATTTTTTTTCCTCTGGGTGATATGATTAGAGGTGATTTTTGTTGGCTCATTTTAAATTTTGTTGCATTTCATAACTGCTAAGAATGAGCGCTAAAGCTTTAATTCTTTCTCTGAATCCCACATAAAATACTTTCTCCAAAATCAGTGATCACATAATAAGTAGTTGATAAAAGGGATATTATCCACATGGTGCTCCAGCACAGATGCTCTTCAGACCAGAAAGGAGCTGCCTACTTCAGCCCACACAGGGAGATAACATTGTTCTCCTGAGCAAAAGAAACCAGTTTCAAAAGCTTCCAGGTTACCCAGAACAAAACGAGGAAATTTAGCTGAGACCATTTTAAGGAAAAATGCTTACTCACCATAAACCTACCTCCGTTTAGTTATTTCCTCTGTCTTGGTTCCCTAAGAAGTTTGGAGTAGACATGGGAGGTGAAATCTGTGGGGCCATCAGTATCCATCTGCGGGATGTCATTTATTCTGAATGATAACCAGGATGACTTTTGTGAACAATCTTGGGTCTCAAATTCAGATACCCCAGAGAGGTATGAAAATGTGTAATCCAATAGCAGCTTGAGAAATAAAAATGCCTAAGCAATTTGAGCCTTAAGAATGTGAAAGCAGGGCTTCCCTGGTGGCGCAGTGGTTGAGAGTCCGCCTGCCGATGCAGGGGACGCGGGTTCGTGCCCCGGTCTGGGAAGATCCCACATGCCGCGGAGCTGCTGGGCCCGTGAGCCATGGCTGCTGAGCCTGCACGTCCAGAGCCTGTGCTCCGCAACGGGAGAGGCCACGACAGTGAGAGGCCCGCGTACCGCAAAAAAAAAAAGAATGTGAAAGCAAGAATACCACTCAAATATATATATTGTGCTGCTATTCAAATGATACCAGCTGAGTATCACTCTGGGTCACTGTGTCCTGCAGTGCTGGTGCTGACGATGATTTAGTGGTAGTTTTCTGTTTTGGAATCCTTCCACATCCCAGGCTTGGCCTTTCAGCCTGTTTTGCAAACCCCTATCCAATGCCAGATAAATCCCTTATTGATTAGGATAGCCAGGGCCAGTTTCTGTTGCTTACGACCCAAAGATTCTGAATTGCTACCAAATCCACAAGTGTATTCTCCACCAGGAACTGATAGGCCATCAGGGCTCTTTCTTCATTTCTGCTCTCTGATTAGCTGCTTCAACTTTCTTCATCTCTGCAAACCTGCTTCCTCCTCTGCTTCAAGTTATATGCCGGGGGCAGAACATGATCCCCCCCCCCATAACTTCTGATCAAGAGACCAGTTTGCACGGGTGGGTGGGCTGTTTGCAAAATCCCAAATCAATGCTTCAGAGTAAGAATCCAAATGGCCCGCATGGGTCTATTGTCCACCCCTCCTGGTCAGTCGATGGCCAGAACCCATTGTCACACTGTGCCATCATGCCTGCCAAGGGCCCAGGTCTGGGGGGTGAGTGATAAAAACCATTTCCAGACAGTGGGGCAGAGATGTGCCCCTTCACGGGCTGGCAAACACTGCCAAAGAAATCCCCTTCATCCAAGATGTCATTGTTACTTTCATAATGATTTCCTGCTCTCCAAAATGTGACCCCAGATAATTTCTCTGCCTCTTCACCTCTACCTCCAGTTTTTTTTTTACCAAGTTCTTCCTAATCCTTTATCATGTTAATCTATGCATGTTTAATCCCTTCCTACTTTCGTAGAGCTTCCATAAGTGACATTTCCCTTGAAGCATTTCTTTATTTTTTTAAGTGAATATGGCATTTTTTCCCCATGCCCCAATACTTTTTTTTTTTTAATTTATTTATTTTTGGCTGCATTGGGTCTTTGTTGCTGCACGTGGGCTTTCTCTAGTTGCGGTGAGCAGGGGCTACTCTTCATTGCGGTGTGCAAGCTTCTCATTGCGGTGGCTTCTCTTGTTGCAGGGCATGGGCTCTAGGCACGCAGGCTCAGTAGCTGTGACTCGTGGGCTTGAGAGCGCAGGCTCAGTAGTTGTGGCGAACGGGCTCAGTTGCTCTGTGGCATGTGGGATCTCCCTGGACCAGGTCTCAAACCCGTGTCCCCTGCATTGGCAGGTGTATTCTTAACCACTACACCACCAGGGAAGTCTCCCTTGAAGCATTTCTACTGTCTTTACCATTTGGTTTTCCACACTCGCTCACTTTTTTGTCTTTCGACATGGGCTTCCTTGAGTCGTGATTTTGGGAAGCTCTGCTTTAGGATCTGACATCACAGCCTGGTACCTGGCATGCACCTCTTTGGGTGTTTCATAAGAATGTCAGACAGCAGAGACCATAATTCTGTAAATGGTGCAAAGATAGTTTCTTGAATATTCATTGGTAAATGAATAAAACGGTAGGGGTTAGTCACTTTAGAAAGCGGGCTTGGTCTTATGTGCCTTCACTCACTGTCTTAATTAAAATATCCTGGTTCATTTTACCTGATGCGAAAAAAAAATTGGTCTATTTATATCTCATGGGCCATAAGCATTAAGGTAACAGAGGGGCACAGAAGAATATTGTAGTTGGGGATAAAGGGAAAAGTGCTTGACACTGATACAAGTGGTTCTCAAAAATTTGAATTTCACATCCCCATAAATTTTTAAAAATATGGATTGGGGAGCATCGGAGAGCTGCCAACTTTTTATTTTGCTAAGGAAGGACACAAAACCAAGGAAGGTTAAATCCAAAACCAAAAACATAAAAGCAAAGACTTTGCCATATAAAAGAAAAGAGCAGAAACAGAATAAAAAACAATCCTTCCCAATAAAGTTGATAAACTTGTTCCAACTTTTTAAAATCCCAGGCCACCGAAGCAATAGACCACCCAGCAAAACCTTCCAGTGAACCTGCATTTGGAATCTGCTCCAGGACACAGTCTACGTTTCCAGAGTGTAGCTTTTAAAAGGGGGGCAAAAAACAGCACTTCTGTTGGAATTCTTTCCTCCCTCACCCTTGGTTTCCTACAGAAGAGAAAGCATGCTCCCCCATCTGAGTCTTGTACTACCTGCTTGCCATGTGCCATGTGCCAATAATAGTCTAAGTGGTGTCCATACAACCACCCATGAGCTTGGTAATATCCTCCTTTTCACTGATAAGGAAGCCAAGGCTGGAAAAAGTGATTCCACTTGCCAATAGTCATAGAACTTGATGAATTCTGAAGCTGAAATTTGCACCCAAGTACATCTGATGCCCAAGTCTATTTTCTAAACAATTTTCTCCTCTAAGATAAAGACAAGGATTTGGACCACGGAGCGATGCACACATTTTCATTTTATGGAAAAGTTATTTTATTGAACTACTTGTTTTATGTTTTAGACCCCAGAAAATGTCAGTAGCCCTGTGGCCTCGCCATGGTACTCATCCTGTTGAATAACAATATATCTGAGTCACTTACACTTCATGGAGCAAAAACACGTGAGGAGCTCTATATGTGATTGAATGGTTTTGAAATCAAGTCACAAGCCCAGGCATGAGGATACTATATTTATTTATATTGGCAAGATTAACTGATTGTGAACGTTGTATAAGTGAAAGTGAATGGACGGACAACCTGGGGACACTATTGTTGGTGAAACACTGAGGACTCACTGCTCACAAGTCTCAGAGCAGGGCGAGGGGTGGAGGTGCTCTTGTTCATTCCATAAAACGGCTATTTATTTCAATGAAAAATAATTTCCCTCCATCCCCATACCTTCGGACACCTGTCCAAAGCCTGAATTTAATTTTTCTACATTCACATGTTGCCTTGCCCCTGCATAGGTGGCATTCTCATTGAGCTCTATGAGTAGAGATTCTTCTGCCCCTGAAAATACACTCTGACCTACAAATGCCTCAGATTCCCTTAGCAGGGATTTCTCAGTCCCTTAGAGAAAGGGCTTCCTTTGAAGATACGCTTGTGTGAGAAACCAGTTCAGAATGAGGGGGATCAGTATTCTCAGCTTCCTTTCTGAGAGCTGATGTGGATAAAAGAAAGGGTAACAGAGTGAGTGTGCATTAGACATGACGAAAACACATAAAGAGCCATTTATTTTGTATTTATTTACTGCTGGCCAAGCACTCTTCTAGGTGCTTTGCATGAATTAACTCAATCACTTTAATAGACTTAAGAGGTAGGTATGATCACAATCCATGTTTTATAGATGAAGAAACTGAGACACAGAGATTCTGAGCCATCTGCTCAGGGCTGTACAGCCAGGAATTAAGGGAGCTGGACTTAAACTTGGCTTGAATCAACCCCTTGTAACCACTACACTAAGCAGGCCATCGAGATGTGGTGGCAGAGGTGCTGATGGGGGCAAGAGTATTGCAAACACAATGTTGGGGCACAAAATACAACCTCGGAAGGTCTGATAGCAACATAATGTTTCGTATGACTGTATTAGCCAGTATTTTCTAAGATGCAAGAGGACAAACCCAGGTCAAAATGGAATTAGCAAAAATGAGGAATGTGTTGGCCCCTGAACAAAAAATCAGGAATGGATGGGTACATGGTCCCAGACGACACCATCAGGAGTTGATGTTCCCTTTCCCTCACCTCCACTTCTCAGCTCTGCTTTCCTCTGAGTCGGCTTTGCCCTTAGGGCAGCCTTCTCTACGTGGTGGCACCCAGCCAGTTTGGGCTCTCAGCTACCCCTCCCGGTGGAAAGAGTCTTCTCTCTCCCAGTTGCTCCAGCAAAAGTCCCAGAATTCACTGATTTGACTGACTTGGATCATGAGCTCCTTCCAGATGGATGCACCCCATCTTACTCAAGGGGATGGAATATGCTGATTGGTCCTAAATCGTGATCCCTCCCTTGGAGTATGAGATAACCCTGTATAACCACACAGAGTGCTGGTGGGAGAAGCAACAGCTCCAAGAGAAGTCAGAAGATAGCCCGGATGCTGGGTTCAAAACCCATAAAAGTTCATCACGCTGATCCCAGCTCTGTTTTATTTTAAACACATGTCCTCAGAACAATTATACTTCTCAGGAGCTGGAAGACAGGAGGCCACGTGCGTCTAAACTTAGCGCTCAAGAGCATTTTGTGCAGCATTTGGTTGATCAAATGACTCACAGATTACTTCTATGTGCAACATTTCAGGACCTGAGAAATCAACCAAAGTTCACTCCTTCCCGATGCTTACCTTACAGAAGCTGGTTCCACCTGTGAACTGGGGAAAGTATGGAAGACGGTCTTAATAGCATTTTTCAGTTTAATTCTTACTTTAAGCAACTCGTGTTTATTTAAATAATTTTAACATTCACACCTGTGCCACCAAACAAAACCTTGAAATAATAAAATGCCTCTGTAATACTAGAGCATGGCAACCAGGAACCATTTGATAATTAGATTTAGAGATGACAGTAGGAAATACTGTCCCTTTGTCTTTAGGGTGAATAAAATATATTTGTGTTTCTGATCAGGATTCTTTGTGTGAGTATCTGTGTGGGTCTCCTTCAGCTGTTAGCTGTGAAGGACCTGGCCCTGATCCCCCAGATCTTAGTGAGGTCAACTACATCTCATAATTGAAGTCTGAGCTCAAATGTTAGTTCCTTAGGAAGGCCTTTGCGGATAACCAAAGCACAGTAACCATACATAACCCCATTTTATCTCCATCCCATCTTCCTATTTTGTGCCTATCTGAAATTATTCTATTTCTTTGATTGCACGTGTGTTGTCTGTCATGTGAGCTCCAAGAAGTCAGAGGCCTTGTCTGTGTTATCCATCATTTTATCTCCAGTGCCAGGAATGGTGCCGGGCACATAGTAGGTGCTCAGTAGCCATTTGTGGAATAACTCCACTTCCAAAGAATTCCATTCTACCTGGATAGAGTGAAAAACAAAACAAGAGACCACCGGAAACGAACATTAAATTATTTTTTAACAGAAAAGCCCATTATTCTGGAGGAATCTCAGTGTTCATGTAAACATACAAGAGCCCAGACTATTCTATCCAAGTTGCAGTGAGGTTGGACTCTGACTGTCATTTGATATCACCAAGAACTAGAATACAGCAATTTGCATAGCTGTTCTCTTTCAGTGGAAAAATCAGGTAATGAGATCTGAACGGTGAGGGCTATTTGGCATTTGCTGCTACACATAGGCTGCCTAAGTACTCTGCTAGCTAAACGGTTTTCCCCCCAAAGATAAGAGGACTCTTCTAGAGTTTCCTTGTTTTAGAATTGCTCACCTGGCCCAATTCATGAATATTGACAAACAACTGGATATCCACTTCCATTCTTTCTGGAGTTTACTTACCCTGACGATGGAGGTACTTTCCATCAGTTCCGTTTTAAGGTGCCAATCCAGTGTGGAAGTACACATGTAGTGGTTCAAGCTCTGGCAAAACACAATCAGAGCTCAATAATCCTTCATCCAAGCCAACAGCCATAGTAAGATATGTCAAGGCAGGCTCTTGACAAACAGGAACAAAACAGAATGTACTCTGGGTCCAAAATAATTAGCAATAATAATCCTGTCATGGAATTTTCCTGATTTTTACCCTGATGGAATTAGCCAAGTTACATCATGCAAGAAAGCATAGAATGGGGACCCATGTGAAGATGAAATTTTTTAAAATTTTTATTTAACTTACTTATTTTTGGCTGTGTTGGGTCTTTGTTGCAGTGCACGGGCTTTCTCTAGTTGTGGCGAGCGGGGGCTACTCTTTGTTATGGTGCAAAGGCTTCTCGTTGCGGTGGCTTCTCTTGTTGTGGAGCACGGGCTCTAAGGCATGCGGGCTTCAGTGGTTGTGGCACTCGGGCTCAGTAGTTGTGGCTCGTGGGCTCTAGAGCGCAGGCTCAGTAGTTGTGGCGCACGGGCTTAGTTGCTCTGCGGCATGTGGGATTTTCCTGGACCAGGGCTCGAACCCATGTCCCCTGCACTGCCACCAGGGAAGCCCTGATGATGTAATTTTAAAAGTTAATTACGAAACGTATATGGTACTGTTGACTTAAAAACATTATAAGCACAACATGAGAGTTATTTGGGGCAAAATGAGGGCTGCAGCCCAGGAGACAGCGTTTCAGATAGCTCTGAGAAACTGCTCGGGGGAGGTGAGGGGAGGGGCCAGGATATACAGGAGTTTTGCAACAAAGAGCAGATAATTGGGAACATCAAAAGATTATGGTTAAATTTAAAAAAGCAGATATCTCAAGTTAAGGAATTTAGCGCTTTTCTATGTATGGGAAGGTGCAAGAGTCTGGGCTCACTGAAATCATTCCTTTGATATGCACCTCAGCTATCTAGGGCCTGTATTTTCACATCCTGAGTTTCCTCATGGCTCACCAGCTCACGTTGGAGGGCTGCAATCATCGGTGACTGTGACATCCTTTGTTTATTGATATGGCAGGAAATATTCCACTTATAAATATTCCATTTATCAGCACCAATGGAATTTTTCAAAATCAATGGATTTTTTTCATTAGTCAGTTTAGCTTGACTCTGGACCAGACAGTTATATCTAGATCTTACTACTGCTAATAATAATAGTAACTGCTAATACTCACTGAGTATTTACCATGTAAAAAACACTATTCAAAATATTAACTCATTCAATTGATTTTCTCCATTTTTATGTGGAGATGCTCTGTTACTTTAAAGAGGGCACATCTACACACAGACCTCGATCTCCCCAGATATTTCTGAAAAAAGAAAAAAGGAAATAAAATGTCTCTTTACGTATAAGGTTTGTAATTAAACACAGGAACTGTGTTTCACCAGAATCACAGAATCAACCAAATAGAACAAATACAGCTGTAACACGTAAGGCATTTAATCTTTGTTATTTTGCAATATCTTATTTGACAATTATTTATTGAGCACCTTAACTGATCCAAGCATAGTTATAGGTACTAAGAATACAGCAGAAGACAGACAGTCTTCCTGCCGTCAGGGACCTCCTGAAGCAAGCTAGAACTCAAGTTACAAGTAAAACTACAGTGTTATAATAACAAATAGAGCCACTATTATTATTCCCATTTTGCAGGTGAGGACAAGGTGGACCAGTTTGGTAATATGTAGCATGGTGGATTCAAACTCAGGTCTGGCTTAAACTCTATAAGAAACAAGTTTACTCACACAAAATGGGAAATAACACTTAACTTACCAATTGTGTGAGTAGAGATACAAAATATCTGGCAGACACATAGTAGCTCTTCAATAAATTACAATTTGTTGGGATTTCCCTGGCGGTCCAGTGGTTAAGACTGCGCTTCCACTGCAGGGGGCACATGTTCAATCCCTGGTCAGGGAACTAAGATCTCACATGCCTCATGATGTGGCCTAAATAAATAAATAGTAAAATGACTTATAAACTTGAGTGTATACCTGTGTTTTTCATCTCCTTAGAAATGAACCTGCTCTTTTAACGAAATTTTAACAAAAGTTCTCTCCATGTAACTGCATTTTGGAGGCTTTAAGATACATTTTTTCATAGTATAATTTACCCAAAGGGCTGAATTCTACTCAGAAATCATCAAGCATATACAGGGGCCAAATGGACGTTTGTGAAGACAATGGTTCATTGCACTTCGGCTGATATTTCAAATATTCATCTTAACCTTCCTAAGACGTAAGTATAGTAACCCCCAATTTTATGAATGAGGAAACTAGGCTCAGAGAGGTTAAATAATTTGCCTAAGGTCACACAGCTAGTGAGTGGTAGAGCCTTGGCTTCAACCCAAGCTGTTGAAAGCCAAGCTATTATTTCTGTCATATAGAATTGCTTCCTGTATGACACTCAAATAAAACCCTCCAGGATTTTCCAACAATCTCTTCCTCAGAAAACAAAGAATGTATTGATACAGATCTTTCTCTTTTCACTTGTCAATGAGGAAATCATCAATGATCAATTGCTTATTATGTGCTTATTGGATGCTGGCCAAGGTAAACGGGGCGGCACTGTGTCATTTGCTCTAGCAGAGACAAAAAAAAAAAAAAAAAAAAAAAAAAAAAAAAAAAGAAAAGAAGACAATGTCTGTAATTTCAAGGATTTTGTGTGTGTGTGTCTAATCAGGCAGGAAACCCCAAGACAAATGCAACAGAGATTATGACCTTCATTATTTGAGAGCCCAAACCCTGTTAATTCTTATTAATGTTAACAATAAACATTTTAGAACCTTTACTATATGCCAAGGACTTTCAGTGCTTTGTCATCCTCAGAAAAACCCTACTGGGTAGGTACTTTCATTATCAGTACTTTGAGATGAGCTACCTGAGCCTGACAGAGATAAAAGTAAATTATCGCTGGTTGATCTGGCTCCTAAGTGGCTGAACTGGGATTTGAACTCACCAGCATTTCTTTGCTAGTCTTCCTCTGGCTTTATTCAATTATACAGTTTCCTGAGTCAAAACTACAGTATTAAGTTGAACACTCAGTATAACAGCTGAGACATCTATGTTGCCTCTCTTGTATGTAGTTTGCAAAAACCATGGCATACAACAGAGTAATATTGTAGGTAATATTCACTGAGCATTTTACTGTGCTAAGAACTGTAGATGTATTATTCTCACAGCAACCCCATGAGATTGGCTATTTTTATTACTCTTATTTCCAGGAGACTTGATCTTTACTGTGTGGTTGGTTCTAACACCATCCATTAGACAGATGTGGAAAGTAAGTCCATCAAGTTTCCACAATCAGTAAGTGGATATACAACACACCCGTTAGTTTAGCCAAAGCTCTGAAGCACAAAACTATGTATTAACATTTGATATATTTGAGAGAGTGCTGTGTTTCTCAGCACAGAGAAATCAGCCGTTGCCCTCTTCGGGACCCTCAACCTCACCCTCAACACACGAGCTCACACAAATGCGCATGTGCATGCACACACAACACACACACACACACACACACACACAGAATTTTGTCATCTGCGGTCACTTGGTGTGAGGGCTGGAGTATAATTATCCATTCAGGACTTGGTAAGATTTCCCGGAACAAAACAGAGGGCCTGGGCCTGTCTTAGTAATGATGGTGGGCCTGTACCAGGCACTTCAAGATCTCTCATTAGTAATTCCCAGCAACATCCCTATCCGGATGACTCACAGGGGCTCAAGCGACAGAGGAGGCCAAGGGAGGGAGAGTGAGTTTCTGGGACGAGGCTCAAAGTAGTCATTTTGTATTTAGCTGCACCTCATCAAAGACCGGTATGTGTTGATGTCAACCAAGTTTTAAAGAACCAGCACTGCTTTCTTCTGCAATCCGGGACTTCCTCCACTGGACATGAGAAAACAATTTCTCTGAAATAGGAATTTTCTTGCTGGCTATTATGAGACTAACGACTGCCTCCACTTCTAAGTATCTATTTGGAGTTTATAAAGCAAAATGATGATAAACTCATGTGAAAACCTAGCAAATCTGAAATTATTTTCCTTTCTGCTTAAGCACACCTGCAGAGAGAGAAAGAAAAGAAAACACAGCGGGGGTGGGGGTGGGGTGGGCAGATAACTCAATAGCTGACATAACAATAGGATTTAGCATTTCTTGAGCACTTACTATGTGTCAAGCACAGTGCCAGAAGAAAGGCACACAGTGGTGAACTGAATGGTTCTTCTGTTTGGGGCTTTTTATTTATTTATTTTACCACCATTGAGGCGTAAAACAACATTTGCACCACACAGCTCCACATATACTGATCCCACCCACCTACGTTTTGGAGATATTCCCATTTAAGAAACATTTCCAATATTCTGAGATATTCCTGGTTTAAGAAAAGGTGATGTAATATAGTATGTTGTGTTTGAAGGTACATAGTAAAGGCCAAAATCAGAAAATCTGGGTCTGACTTCCACATAACCCTATGATAAGGTCTGTGACACAGGGCAAATTATAGAACTCTCTAAATTTTAACTTTATTTATTCATTTATTTTTTTGCCATTGGGCTGAAATGGGAAATTCTACGTAAAATGTCTAGCTTAGTGCCTGGCTTATCATAAGCCCTAGAAAGCTTTATATTTGTACACTAAGTAACATATGGTATATATGATATAGTGTCTATTACATATAGTATATATTCTATAGCATACGCTATAGAATTGTACTATATAGTGTATATATAGATATCTATATAGATATAATACATTGTGTATGAATTATATAAATATATAACTATTACTTTTATTAACATTAACAGTCATTAACGTTTAATCAAGACAAATCTGGAATGACAGAGTTCAAGCTCAAGTCGGCCTGCAAAAGGTTTTCAAAAAACCAGCTAAAAGTTTACAATAAACTTACGAGAGAAGGATTTGACACCAGGGTCAAAATGACGCAGTCACGTGACTGAAAACCCTCAGAGGAAACAGAACTTCCCTCACCTCCTCCTTGGCTGGCGGTCGTTTTTGTACTGGATCAGAACGAAAGAATACGAACCACTTCAAAACAATCAGCAAAGTCTCCAACTTCTCTTCCTCGGTTAGTACAGAAAGTTCTACCCTTGCCAGCCAGAGGACTCTAGGAAGTGTGTGTGTGTGTGTGTGTGTGTGTGTGTGTGTGTGTATGGTGTGTTCCCTCCCACGCTTGCTTAAGATGGACTTTGTAGGGATGGATGGTGATGGTAGGGGCCGCGGTTCGAAGGTGCAGGTGCCTAGCTTTTGCACAAGGTGGTCGGTGTCCAAATGGAGGGAGGGGCAGATGCCCAGTCTCAACCACAAGCCCTGCTTTTGCCTCTCATTTCATAACCAGCTAAAATGGCAACATCAGGTGGAGTACTGACTGTGGACTACGTTGTAGGCGCTTTACCTGCACTCACTCATTACATCTTCATAACAACCAAAATGGAGCAGCTAGGGAGAAAACTCTCCAAATTCAGCGGCTCCTCCTTGCCCAAGTTAAGACCCTAAGGTGAAATCCCCTCTTCGGGTGCCTTTCACTAAGACTCAAACCTTCCCCACCTTGGGAGGTGCAGAAAGCCAACCTTCCTCAAAAAACACTTCCGTCCCGGCTGGCAAAAAAACTGGTTTCGGGCAACGCGCGGGCTCTCGGGCTCCGGCAGGCGCCAGCAGCCTACCCAGGGCGGTACTCGGAGACCTCGCCAGCGCGGCGGCGCGACTGTGCAAGCGCGAGGCTGCAGTTCCCGGCCGCCGGGGGAGGGCGGGGAGGCGCGCTCGGCGCACGCCCGGTGAACTCCGGTGAGCGTGCCTTCCCTGGGGGATTATCTCCAGGGTGGAGTCCGCGGTGTTCCCGCCCGGAGAGCCGCGCTCGGGTCACCCGAGGCCCGGCGCCCTCGCTCACCTCGCTGACTCCATCCTACTTCCATGCACCACCCCCAACCCCGGGTCCCGCGTCCCTCCGGGCCTGGCCAGCCGTAACCCACTCCGCCCCACTTAGCGTGCTCATTGGCTACCCAGGGCCTGCCCTGTCTCCATAAATACATGGTCCCCGGGCATGGAGCACGGAGAGGGACAGGAGGAAAGCGCAGCGCCAGCAGCATCTCTTCTACCTTCCTAGACACCTCCACTTCGCTACTCCAGAGCTGGAAGTCAGGCTTGCAACCAGCAGGCGGACTCACGTCCTTTCCTTTCCTCTTCCAAGAGCCACCCAACTCCCGGCTGCGCTCCTCCAGCCCCTGCGGCCAGCGCTCGGCGGACATCCGCCCCCTGAGGCTGCCGCGCGGTGCAGCGTCGAGCATCCTCGCCGAGTTCCTTTCTGCTCTCTGTCCGTCTTCCGCCCTCTCCATCACACCTGCTGCCCCTCTTTGCCTCTCTTCCGCAGAATCGTCAAGCCCCCAGCTCTCGCCGGCGTCTCTTTAGCCACCTCGCCTTTCCCAGCCCCCGCACATTCCCAAGCGCCCGGTCTCCCCCGCTGCCATGAGCTCCCCCATCGGCAAGAGCCGCTCCCTTGCCGCCTTCCTACAGGAGCTGCGCAGCCTGGGGCAGCCCCCCAGACCCGTGACATCTACGGCGTGCGCGCCCCGTCGGCCGCGGGAGGTGCCCCTCTGCCCCATGATGGAACAGGGCGAGGCGCAAGACGCGGCCGCCCTGCCCGGTCCCACCAAGTGGCCACTGCTGGGCAGTCTGCTGGAGATTCTCTGGAAAGGAGGGCTCAAGAAACAGCACGACACGCTGGTAAATGCCTCGCCGCGCTCCCAGTTCCCGCTCTGCTCCCCGCCTTGCTCTCCAAACCCTCCCTGAGGCGCGCGGTTCGGGCGCACGGTGCGTTCGGTTGCATGTCCAGGCTGCAGCGGGCCCCGGTCCCCCGGAGGAAGGAGGCGGGGAGGAGGGAGAAGCGCTCTTGGGACTCTAAAGGGGATGCGCGCTTACTTCGCACCCTGCCCGGCCCGCTGCAGGCGGAGTACCACGAGAAATATGGCAAGATTTTCCGCATGAAGTTGGGTTCCTTCGACTCGGTGCACTTGGGCTCGCCGTGTCTGCTGGAAGCGCTCTACCGCACGGAGAGCGCGTACCCCCAGCGGCTGGAGATCAAACCGTGGAAGGCCTATCGCGACTATCGCGAGGAGGGCTACGGACTGCTGATCTTGTGAGTCCAGGAAGCAGGATGGGGTTCGGCGGCTGGAAATTGGGAAGGGACGGGAATTAGGGTTCCCTGGGGTTGGACCCTTCTAATGCAGGGAGAACACGGAAGCCCGTACCTGCTGCGGTCACGGGCTCTTGCGTGGACTAGAGTGGGTGGAGGGACGTCTGGGCTGAGTACGCAACACTTGTGTTCTTTCTGGCAGGGGGGCTGGGCCAGGCCTTTCCGTCAAAGAAATGTCAAAAAAAAGGTTACGCGAATTATGATGTTCGAACTCTTGGGTGGAATGCGACTGTCAAGTTAGCGTGCCAGGCAAACATGTTATACAAACAAAAATATCCCTTAAAATTCTGCGACCCCTCCCTCTCCCCACTTGGTAGGTCAAACGCCAGAAGTTAACTCCTTTATGCTTTTGACAATGACCTTCCTTTGTAAAGGAAACTGTGGGAATTAGGAGATAGACCAGTTGGAAAGCTGGCATGGAGGGGTGTGGAGGTTGCATTTTAGAGGGAAATATTCTAATGTGATATGATTCCTCAGCTTTTACATTGTCAGCATTTAATACGTTAGCAAGTTTTTTACCCCCAAATTGTAATGCCTAATAGTCATACTTTTCAGGATATATATAATTACTGGATTTATTTATTTACGGCTACATTGGGTCTTCGTTGCTGTGCTGCGGCTTTTTCTAGGTGTGGCTAGCGGGCTCGCGGGCTCTAGAGCGTAGGCTCAGTAGTTGTGGAGCACGGGCTTAGTTGATCTGCAGCATGTGGGATCTTCTGGGACCAGGACTCGAACCCGTGTACCCTGCATTGGCAGGCAAATTGTTAACCACTGAGCCACCAGGGAAGTCCCTAATCACTGGAACTAAAAACGGTATTAATGCATGATGCATCACAGGCAGCGTGGTCATCTATAGAGCAAGGGCAAAAGGGTTCATGATGAGAACAGGCTTTTTACAGCCCCAGTGAATCTCTCACTGTTATTTGAAGGCAATGGCAAAATTCTAAATTCGAGGTGTTCTGTGAATGTGCCCTTCAACCCAATTCAATAGATTGAAAGAAGACAAGATTTTTTTCCTCAAACAGATCTGAGTTGCTGGTGAAGTGGGTGTTCACGTGCCCACCCTTACTGCTGGAAACAGGCCACTGGCCTCCCAGTTCAACCCCAGCGAGGGCACATCAAAAGTTCCGAACCCAAATATCTGGACTTGATCTTTCTGCGCAATCTTTGGCTCAAGGGAAAAGCGATTATTCATCGTATTGTCAAACCAGCCCCGAATATTCCAACACTGATTATTCTCTGGCTGTTTCTTGGCACGATTCTGTGTTCATGTGATTATACAGTTCATGAAGTCAGAGGGCTGGAGGTGTCTCTGCTTCTTCGTTTGTTTCCTTTCCGTCTGCTCTAAATATAATTCTGCTTCTCTCCCAGGGAAGGAGAAGACTGGCAGAGGGTCAGGAGTGCCTTTCAAAAGAAACTAATGAAACCAGTGGAAATTATGAAGCTGGACAACAAAATCAATGAGGTTTGCAGGACGGGGTTCGCTTTCCTGGTTCTCCTGGGGATGGAGGGATTTAATGGAGCTTCAAGCCACAGCTACAAAGTGCAGAAGAAAAGGCAGGCAATTTGGATGATTCAAGAGTCTTCCTTTTCTCCTCATTCCTCTCCACATCCTCCTTCCTTATTCCCCCCTCCTTCACTCCCTTTTAAAGTAGTATTACGATAAGGGAGCAGTTACGAGCATAGACTTTGACTACAGTCCTGGTTTTGAACGTCACCCCACCCCCACCAGCTATGTAACCTGACCGTACCATTTAACTTGCTCACTTTCCCAGTCTATAAACTGGGAGTAACAATTCCCACTCCATAGGTTTACTGTGAGGATTAAATGAGATAACACTATAAACTTCCTAGGTAGTGACAGCTGAGCTGGGTTTTTCAGGATGAGTAGGAGTCTGCAAGCCAGGCAAGGTGGGAAAAGGCATTCAGGCAGAGAGCATAGCCTGCTGAAAATATGGAGGCATGAGATGGTGTGTTCAGAGAACAGTACATTTAGTGCAGCTGAAGTGAAGCTTTCTCTGAAATGATGCTGGGCAGAGGGCAGGTCTTTACAATATTTTTGTGCCACGCTAAGGTTTTTAGATGTTATCCTTTAGCCAGCAGGGGCCCAAAGGGGGAAGGATTTAAACCTGTCGAGGATTCTTTTTACTCCTGTTCACTCTGGGTATTTATTTTGAACTGGACCCACATAGGATCATGTAGGTGAAAGACTGCAAATTCAGAAGCTTCCAAGGGCCAGGTGATTAATATAAATGTATAAGACAGGCCCAACAGGGATTTTAGCAAGCAGAATAGTGCGTGCGCTTTCTAGAGGGGACAGCTGCCCCAGCTCTGGCAGATGCCTGCCACATGGAAATGTAGACCCAGTGTCACCAGATCTAGTAATTATTATTATTTTTGATGACTAACGGAAAATTCATATGTTCATGTGAAATCTCTGGATTTTTTGATGGTAACAAATTCAAAGTACTTTTTAACATGCTATGTGGACAAACTAAACATGCCCATTAGTTGCACCTGTGGATTTTGTAGTCACATATACCCTATTTCAGACCCCAGCAGAGCCACTTTTATGTGTCCGAGGGAGAGTGCCTTAGCTACTCTCTAAGCCTCAGTTTCCTCATCTGTTACCTAGGAAATGGGAGTAATGACAGTACTTTCTACCTCATGAGGTGATTTGAGGATCAGCTAAGGTAATACGCTTTGTACCATGCCTGGTTCTATACAAGCCTCATTAAATGCAAAGCATTAGTCATCTAAAACCCTGATTGTGGAAACTGGCCTCTAGGGGCTGTATAGGACCTGTCCAAGGGGACAGAGCTGTTTAGTAAAGGCGCTGCGTCCACAACTTACAGTTCCCTGGCTCTAAGCTTAACATGCTTAATACAACACCAACCAGTAAGGAGACGTTTGCCTGCCCAGCTATGGAAGTGGCAAACCTCGGGGTAGCCAGAGTCCTTGAGACGTTGTCCCCACAGAGACACTGGGCTGATTCCTCCTTTGTGGTTTTTTCTCCATTCTGATTAGAAGAAATGTTTTCCTTTTCTTAAATTTAGATCAAAAGCTGAAACCTAAGCTTCAGGGAGGCTGCAGGGAAAGCTCAGGAAATAACCCAGGACAAGGGTGTTGGGGCAGAAGATGATCTGCCAAGGAGAATATATAATTAGTGATGATTCAGAATGAGTAACATTATGGGCAGTGAATATACAAGGTAGCAAAATCTGAAGCTAGCTTACTGAACTTGAAACTTTTGTTTTCCTTCAGTGACTGAAATGTGTCTTTGGTGATTTCTTTCTGTTAAGGTCTTGGCTGATTTTACAGGTGGAATAAGCGAGCTCTGTGATGAGCGAGGCTGCATTGAAGACTTGTACAGCGAGCTGAACAAATGGTCATTTGAAAGTAAGCTGTCTTCACATCTTGTTCATTTGATTTTGCAAGTGATTTTGAGGACAGACATGGCCCTGTGGGCAACTCTTCTGTAATCATACACTATTGCTGAGTAGGAAAGGCCATAGCAGCCCTCTTAATGCTTTCAGGTGTTTAGGTGATGCTTTACCCTCTGGATTGTTTATGTAGTCATTCAACAAACATTTATACAACACCTGCTATGTGCCAGGCACTGTACTAGGGACACAGCAGTGAACAAAACAGGCAACATCCTTGCTCACATGGAGCTCAGATTTTAGTAGGGGTGACAATCAACTAGTAAATATATTTTAATATATACTCTGCCAAGGAGTAAGGGAGTCAAGAAAGAATATAGGTTCCTAGGTGAGGCAGGTCTGCTTGGTAAGGAGACATTTGAGGTGAGACCTAAAGGAAGGCAAGGAGCAAGCCACCGGGGTATCTGTGGGAAGCCTGTTGGGACAGTGGAGACAGGAGGTGCAAATGTCCTGGGGTGAAAGCATGAACAATGTCTTTGGGGAACTTCGAGGATGCTGGTGTGAGTGGATTATGGGGGGAGGGGAAAGAGGAGCTGAGAAGGATTAAGCCGGGGCCTGAAAGTCCCCGCAAGGACGTTTACTTTGAGTCCGATGTTGAGCCATGGAAAGTTCCGAACAGAAGGGAGCATGGTCACTGTTTTCAAGGACGACGCTGGGAATAAAAGCAAAGCCCTGCCTTGATGTGCTCGCTGCCCAGTGGAGATGCAGGCAGGGGAACGAGGCAGCTGCAGTAGAATGGGGAGCACTTGAATGAGGGGGTTCAAGGCTGGGGGAGAATCCTAGTGGCTGCCTCAGCTGAGCATGGTCAGGGCCGCTTCACAGAGGTGGTACCGTCTCAGCCGAGGCCTGGGAGATAAGTAGGAGTTTCCCAGGTGAAAGTGAAGAAAGATGGAATGTTCCAGGCTGAAGGAACAGAGAGTGTTGTGTTGAGGAGAAAGAAGGGTGTTCTGAGTAACTGGAGCATGTCCAGCAAGGGACGAGGATGTCCAGGGCAGAGGATAGGAGGAAGCAGCGGCCAGCCCATGTGAGTCCTGTAAACCAGGGATGGACATTTGGCTTTGAGCCCAGAGTCCCTGGGAGCAATAGGAGAGTGATTTTAGCAGGAAGGTGCCAAGGTCCGTTTTGCCGGAAGGATCACTCTTGACTGCTGATATGAGGGATTGGAGAGGGTGCCCCGGGATGGAGGCTTTTGTCCTGACCTGTCTCCCCCATCAGATAGTTGTAAAGTTACAGACTGTCATCTTAGCACATGAGAAAGCCCCATGCCAATAAGAAATCCACAGAAGGTGTTAAGGGAAAGTGGGAATGATTATAGAGGAGAAAAGAAGAGTATGTTTTGGAAATCGTCCACTGGAAATACCCAAATTAAGGAGTATCAAATGCATTTCTTTGCAAGTCAAAGAAAACCTGACCATGGTGGTTGACAAACTATTGTCCAGCGTTATGAGAAGTCCTGAGGAAGCCAGTCCACAGCTGGCACTCAGTGATGTCCCTGGGACCCAAGCCTGTTCTGTCTTCCTTCTCATCCATCCTGAGCTAGTTGGCTTCTTGCAGAATGGCTCCTGCCCCTCCTGGCCTCACCCCTTCATTCTAGGCAAAAACAAGAAGGAAAGAGGGAAGAGCTAAACCAGCTGTACTTTCCCCTTTATCAAGAAAGCAAAAGTGTCTCCCTTGAATCTCATTGGCCAGACCTGGGTCATGTGACTGCTTTGGCTGCTACAGGAAGCCTGGGAAGTCAGGGAACAGAATTGTCTTAGATCGATCCTGACTTATTGCCTGAGGACTGATACACTGACAGCCTAAATAAAATCGGGGTTCTCTTAGGGAAGAAATGGGGAAGAATGAGTATGGAGTAGGTCATTAACAATGGCTGCTACACATGATATCAAGGGTAAACTCTGAGAAAATCAAGACATTACAGGAGAGATTCACTCATGTATAAAAATGGCTGCATCTTCACAGTGGCTTTTCTGATCAGGAGATTCTGCAGGGGATGAGTCATTGGACCTGGAGATAATTCTAGAAAGAGAGAAGAGTAATCAGGCCCCTTTCTCAGAGAATTTGCTTTTCCTCTGTTCTTCGAAAAGACCTCACTTTTCTTTTTTTTTTTGCGGTACGCGGGCCTCTCACTGTTGTGGCCTCTCCCGTCGCGGAGCACAGGCTCCGGACGCGCAGGCTCAGCGGCCACGGCTCACGGGCCCAGCCGCTCCGCGGCACGTGGGATCCTCCCGGACCGGGGCCCGAACCTGCGTCCCCTGCATCGGCAGGCGGACTCTCAACCACTGCGCCACCAGGGAAGCCCAAGACCTCACTTTTATGGGAAACAGAATTGAGCCTTTGGTAGCCAGCTAATCATAGACGCCAGTGTCATTGTGAATGGGTAACAGTGTTGATTATTTTAAATAACAGGCATCTGCCTTGTGCTATATGAGAAGAGATTTGGGCTCCTTCAGAAGAACGCAGGCGATGAAGCTTTGAACTTCATCATGGCCATCAAAACAGTAAGCATCTCCTGGGTAGAGAACCTTTCCTTATAAAACGTTCACAGAACCTAACAAATGCCCATCACAGTGTTTCCCAAGAGTGGCATCCACACATATTTTATTACAGTAGTTAAATGTTCATTTTAATATGTGTTGCATATTTTCATGAATGAATGTACATATACGTACATATAATAAAAAAAGGCACATTCAGTCGTTGTCAGGCAAGGTGAAAGTAGGTATTTCAGTTAAAGGTCAGTTGATTAAAATACTACTGCAAAGAGTCTGAAAATTTTCAGATTAAAATTTGGGGGATTGTTTAGGTTGTATGTAGAGATAGTAGACCCTGTGAAACTGGTTTTAGGAATGGCTGAAGTTTGGAAATTATTGGAAATGGAAATGGATATTAGATTTGTATCCTTTCTTCTTTTTTTATGTTTAGGTCATAAGATCAATTTTTTTATGAAACACATCCAGTGGAAAAGCATCCCAAAGATGATTTTCATATGTCCCTGGAGGGTGGGGCCGGGGACTGGTGCTGAGAGCCCTGAGGCGTCCTTGGAATTCCGGCCTTTAGGGGAGCAAAGGGTGCAGTTGTTTAGAATGCTTCTCTCAAGGAATGCAAGTTGTCTTTGAGAGAAAGAGAAACGGGGGTGAAAAGGCATTTGTGTTCCCCACAGATGATGAGCACGTTTGGGAGAATGATGGTCACGCCAGTCGAGCTGCACAAGAGCCTCAACACCAAGGTCTGGCAGGCGCACACTCTGGCCTGGGACACCATTTTCAAATCGGGTAACGTGGCCACATATACCCAGCAACCCTGTCTCCGGAGCTGCTGCCAGAAGGTCTGGATGACCTTGGCCTCAGCACCCCATCCTTTGATGGAGTTGCTCCTCTGGATTCTTTTGGGCTTTGCAAACTCATGAATTTGGGGATCATTTCCTAGATGAATTCTAGGAAAAGGCAGCAGGTAGTTTTCTGTAGTCTTCTTTGGGAACTAGGAGTGGTTAAAAGCAAGAGCTTTGGAGTCAAAGATTCCTGGGTTCAAGTCCCAGCTCTGTCATTGGGTGTGGTGGCTTGGCCAAATGCATTCTTTTTCATCCTCAGTTGTCTCGCCTCTAAAATGGGTTAATAGTGGTAGTAGTAGTAGTAGTACATACCTCAGTACAACTGTTTTCAGTTCTAATATAGATAACTTAAAACCTGGCATATGATCTAGTGGGAACTGTCACTGTTTCCTGCCAAGAAAATATGTAATATAATTTCTGAAAAACCTAAAAAAAAACAGAACCTGGCACAGTCCAATATCTCAATGGATCAGAGCTATTTCTGCTACAGGATGAAGGGAATATTTGGTGCTAAGTATTGTTCTGAGTATACACACACATACTCATTTAATTCTCACAGAAACCCTGTAAAGTAGGGTTTTATATTAGGCCTGAGTGATAGAACTGAGACACAAAATTAAAATTATCAAGATTGCATGCTAGGTAATGGCAAAACCAGGGTTGAAGCCAGGCAGAAGATCCAACTCTAACTGCTGTGCCATTTATTGTCATCATTTTTACCATCATCACCATGATTATTATTATGGTGGTGGCTTGTATGATGGATTGAAGTGAGGGAGGTGCATGCCTAGAATGTACTTGACGAACATCACCATTATTGTCAGCACGCATGGGCACTGCACATGTGTGTGTATGTGTGTGTTTATGTTTGGTAACAATGGGGGAGGGTTTCTCCTCTCCTCTGCTGCCAGGATTTGGGAGCCAAATCCCACTGTGCCTGTATCAGTGACCATATCTGCTAGATGCTTGGATATGGGACCAAGTTCTGATTCTGAGAACGGACCCAAATGCCACCTCTGTCTCATGATGAGCTCTCTCTCCCAAGCTCTAACCTCTTCCTACTCAAAATGTGACTGCAGACCCAGCAACAGCATCCCCCGGTAGCTTGTTAGAAATAAGACTTCCAGCCCCACCCCAGACTCTAGAATCAGAATCTGCATTTTAAGAAGATGCCCGGGGGATTCTTGTGCACGTTAATATTTGAGAAGCCCTGCCCCTGTGGGCATTGGTCAGGGCTTGCTGACTTAACAACAAGGCGGTATTAGCTTATCTAACAAATTGTCAAATTGTCAGATTGCCTGCAAAGACCCTTTAGATGTTGCAAAGGAGAATCTGATCCTGGGTTCCATTTCACTCTTCCTCCTCCTAATTTTCAGCTGATTTCCTCTCCCTTTTTCTCTTCTCCAACAGTCAAATCTTGTGTCGACAACCAGTTAGAGAAATATTCTGAGCAGCCCAGCATGGATTTCATTAGTGATATTTATCACCACAATCAGCTTTCAAAGAAAGAATTGTATGCGGCTGTGACGGAGCTCCAGCTGGCTGCAGTGGAAACGGTAAGGGTGGGCCCGGTTTTAGTTTGCTTAATCAACGGGCTGTAAAATCTTTTTCATGATGAATTTTAGGTAGTCATTCAACTCACCTATTCCATAAGGATTAACTGAGCATTAGCTTAGCAGACATAAAAATTCTCATACTAGAAATGTGCAGGAGACCCAGAGCACAGTCTTTGTGCTTAAACATATGATAGAAAAATTCATGTGCTTTAGAGACAGAAATCCGGTTCAGGGTATAAGTGCCACAACAAATATGCAAAATGCGACAGGAATTAAGAAGCAGTAAAATCCTACAGCACAGCAAGGTAGATAATCTAGGTTTTTAAAAACTGGATATATTTTAGGCTGTGCATGTTACTCCAAAGTGCCTAACTGTGGATGTTATTTAGTCTAAAAACATTGGAATACTCTCTGCAATTCCAATAATATTTTTTTCTGCTTAAAATTGTCAACAGAAGGAGTTTGGGAAACACTTGATTTCAGTTTAAAGAAACAGCTATTTTTTTTTT
>NW_006785484.1:1379680-1390252 GCF_000442215.2 Lipotes vexillifer | reverse complement strand
GGAGCACAGGCTCCGGACGCGCAGGCTCAGCGGCCATGGCTCACAGGCCCAGCCGCTCCACGGCATGTGGGATCTTCCCGGACCGGGGCCCGGACCGCGGCATGAACCCGTGTCCCCTGCATCGGCAGGCAGACTCTCAATCACTGCACCACCAGGGAAGCCCAAAACAGCTAATTTTAAATACCAAAATTCTGTCCCCAATATGGTTGATACTCCTAGTAGGTACACAATACAGCCAAACTCCAGACATAAATACTGACAAGTATTCAGGTGGGTTTCATCGTCTTTGGTTCGTTTTTTGAGCTATCGCTGGGGTGATGATACTAATATTCCCCACAGGCCCAACACCTCATACACGTATCATCTCTAAGAAAAATGTATACCAGGTCATTCCTGTTCCATGTTTCCCCCTTTCTGTAGTGTTTCTGGTCTGAACAAAAAGTAGGGTTTTCTACATCAGGGTATAGCAAGGTTGTCATTTCTCTTCACACTCCAGAAGGCTGTCAAAAGTGGGGACTTACGTCGACTCATTTTTCTGTTAAATCCCTTTTACCCCAACAGGCTCCTTAGAGTGATGGAAGTAAAGCTTAACCCATTATTCTTATTTTTTCAACTGGAATGGGGAGCTCCATGACAGTGATGACTTGATTTTGTCCCTGCTCTTCCTAGGGTGTGGAATAGAAGTTGGCACATAGTAGGTGCTCAACAAATACTTGTTCAATAAATGAAAGAATTCAGGAATTATGGAGTGTCTGCTCTGTGCCAGGCACTGTTTCGGGTACTTGAGAGACCATGATGAACCAGTTCCCCACATGGAACTTTTTTTTTTTTTTGCGGTACGAGGGCCTCTTACCGCCGCGGCCTCTCCTGTTGCGGAGCACAGGCTCCAGACGCGCAGGCTCAGCGGCCATGGCTCACGGGCCCAATCGCTCCGCGGCATGTCCAGGGAAGCCCCCCCCCCCCGCAATGGAACTTAAGTGGTCTTGGGGCACAGATGATAGACATGTAAATAAATAATGAAATAGGATCATTTCAGATAGTGATCCAGGACCTGGGTGAAGTCACAGAGAGGTAGGGGAGGTCGTCTCTCTCTGAGATGTCACACTGGAGCTGACACTGGAATAACGAGAAGGAGCCAGCCAAGGGAAGAGCTGGTGGAAGACCACTCCAAGCAGAGGAAACAGCACATGCCAAGGCCCTGGGCAGAAAGAAGGATGGACTGGAGAACTGGCACATGTGGTCAGAGTTGACAGGGGAGAAGACGATGGGCCCTGTTAACCAGGAGCCTTTGTGAGGCATTTGGATTTACTGCACCTGTGACGGAAATCTCTTGGAGTGTTTTAAACAAGGGAGGCGCTTAATCAGACTGATATTTTGTAAAGTGGGCTCTGGCTGGTGGATGGAGAATGGACCTAGCAGAGAGAGAGTGGAAGCAGCAAGGCCAGCTAGCTATGAGATGTGTCTCCTCCATGGAGGTCAAACCGGGATACTTGGTGCCCATGAGGTTTCTCAGGCCACTTCCCCTCCATTCAGCCCCTGCAGTTATCCTAAAAGGCCAGGGCTGTCTTACAGGGCTTTGGTGAAAGCTACAGTTATCTGCCTTTTGGAAACTCTATTTGGTACTTGTGGTAAGGGACCCACTGATACGGTTCAATCTGTTTCTTTTTTTAGTCCTGGCTATTCTGAAAGTCACATTTGAAAAATCAGAGAAATTTGAAAGTGTATCTAATTTGGTGGCTATGCCCTCTTCCTGTTTTGTAAATTGGACTCTTGTAATAATGACATCCACGGTTTATTTGCAGCTGAGGCTGGCAATCCTCTGACAGGAAGAAGGCTACTTGGAGGCATCTTCTTCCAAAAATAATAAATACCATTGGCTCCAAATTGTCCTGCACTTGGCTCATTTATGTGAGTGGCACATAGCACTTAGCAAAAGCGTCTTCATGTCTGCAGAGAGGACACAGTGACCATTTTTATGGGAATATTTGGCTTAAATTAGAAAAAAATAGGCCTAAAGACAAATACATAAGACTACCAGTGGTGAGTATTATGAAGCTAAAAGCTGCACTGGCTGTTTCTGCCAATATTTTTTCTCTTCTCATTGCCTTTGGAAAGGAAATAAAGGATGCCACTTAAAAGGCCATGAGTCTTTGTCAGAAATTGTGGCTGGTTCTTTGAAATACTCAACTTGACGCTAGAATTTCTTATTTTGTTGTTGGCCGCCTCCTACCAGGGCTCTTTCCTTGAGGCTGAAACCCTGGGTACAGATAATGCCTTTTTATTTTTGTGGTAACTTTTGAGGGTGTGGCAAAAAAAAATCTTTCTGTTAAATTCCAGGAATGCAACTTCTTGTGCATTTGCATTGCAAAATTTAAAAACAAAAAAGACACTTATTAGCAACACTCTTAGGCTCTCTCCCCATTCAATTTTCATATCATTTTTTATATTAAACAATTAACAAATTTCATTTTGAGATAATTATAGATTCACATGCAATTCTAAGAAAAAAAATAGAGAGGATCCCTTAATCCTTCACCAAGTTTCCCTCAATGGTAACATGTGCATAAGATAAACTGTTATCACAACCCGGAAATTGATACTGTTGCAATCGTCCATCCAACTCTCATTGGGCCTGTTCTACATGCCCTCATTTGTGTTCAATTTTTGTACCAAACTATATTTTGCGTCCTAATGCAGCTGATTATTTAAAGAATTCTACTTTGATTCCCTCAGGAAATAAGCTATTATTCATTGATGTGTTTTAGAAACTAAATCTGACTTTTCATACAGGGCATTTGTTGGAAGCACATCCAAGAAGGACATGTAAAAAAGCGTCACTCATAATGTTTTCATGACAAGGTGGTAGGCATCACCTTTGGTTCAGCTCATATTGGTTTTAAGGCAGTTTATTTGCAGAAAACTCAAGTTTATGTCCATTTGGCTTTCAGACAGCAAACAGCTTAATGTGGATTCTCTACAATTTATCTCGTAATCCCCACGTGCAACAAAAGCTTCTTAAGGAAATTCAGAGTGTACTGCCTGAGAATCAGATGCCACGGGCAGAGGATTTGAGGAATATGCCATATTTAAAAGCCTGTCTGAAAGAATCTATGCGGTAAGAACACGTGCCTAAGCCAATATGAATATGTCAGAAGGCTGTTTTCTCCAACACATAATAAGGGGTGCCCTCCCACAGATGGCTCCCACAGTTGATTCGTAAACATTTACCAGGCTACAAAAAAAAAAAGCCTTTGGACCATATTCCTTTCCTATTACTCATTTCCTAAATCATTTGGGCAAATTCTATTAAATCTTGGAAAGTCAGAGTCTTGCCCTTTAAATCAGTAATAATAATACTCTAATGGACGCTATAAGCAATAATTAAGATTAGGGGCACGATCGAAGGATGTGAGATGAAAGCTCAGAAAGGAACCATATTATTATATGATAAGACATAGAGACACCTTTGTTTTTGAGCCTCTGTATAAAATGTTCTTTGAAAATTCTTTTTCTGGAAAACAAAGCTCACAATGTCTTGGGGTCAGAAGGAAATATCTTTAACTTCATGAAGGGTAGTTAGGAGAAACCGAGAACAAACAACAAGCTTGAGGGCGAAGCATGTCAATGTACACATTTGAATGTGTACGGGGAATGAAACCGAACAAACACTATTAACAGCTATGAAGCAGGCTTGTACTTGGGGGTTTAACCAACACAATAAGATAAAGAATATAAAGAAGAGGTGTAAATATTGGGAAGAAAGAGACAGAATTTCTTTGTAAAGAGTTGGGATCATGTTCCTTTTTTGAGAACTCAGGCAGCAACTATTTATTTAACCAGAATCTGCATTCCCTTGAGCTAGAACTTGGTCCGTGCCCACTTAGACATCTCTGATTTTGTTTTTTCAGGCTTACCCCGAGTGTGCCATTTACAACTCGGACTCTTGACAAAGCAATGGTTCTGGGGGAATATGCTTTACCCAAAGGAGTAAGTAGAATTTGTACAGTCTGTACCTTACCCTTTTCAAATATCCATCAGATCTCCCTAAACGTTTCTACTGGGAGAGCATTCATTTTGGAAATGTGTAGATTGCAGTATATAGTTGACATGTTGTGTAGTCTAGCGTTAGGAATAATGGTTTTCTGTCTCCATAGACAGACCTGGATTCAAGTATAGCCTTGAGCGAGTTACATAACCTCTGTGAGCCTCAGTTTTCTCATCTGTAAAATGGAAATAAAACCTACCACATGGGATTGTTGTGAGAATGTGATGTAAAATTTTAAAGTTCATGACCTATTTATTGTGCCAGTATCACCTGGCACATTTCAAGCACTCAATAGATGTTGGCATCCATCATTATTATACATTTGTGGGTTACTTTCACATTTGTAAGGTGATGGCTTTTGTAAATTTTGCCATTCAAACGTTTTCTTTAAGTGCTTTGTGTTTCTGTGTGTTTTTAGACAGTATTGATGCTAAATACCCATGTGTTGGGGTCCAATGAAGAAAATTTTGAGGATTCAAGTCAGTTTAGACCCGAACGATGGCTTCAAGAGAAGAAAAAGATCAACCCTTTTGCCCATCTTCCATTTGGCATTGGGAAAAGAATGTGCATTGGTCGCCGATTAGCTGAGCTCCAGCTCCACTTGGCTCTCTGCTGGGTAAGACCCTGATGGGATTTCTGCAGCTGTATTCTGGGCTATTCCTCAAGGCAGGGAAGAGGGGTGATTCTGCTTTTTTGTGCTTCTGTGTTCCAGATCGTCCGCAAATATGACATCGTGGCCACAGACAAGGAGCCTGTGGAGATGCTGCACTTGGGCATCCTGGTACCCAGCCGACAGCTCCCCATTGCTTTCTACCAGAGATAGGAGGCCTCAGGTGAGCATCTGGGGTGTGGAGAATGGCCAAGAGGTGAGCCAAGCTTGGAAATCAACCATACTTGGCTTGGAGTCCCTGCTCACTGTTGGTTCACTGGGTGACCTTGAACAGTTACTTAACCTTTCTGCCTTCACTTTTTTTTTCATTTGTAAAATGGGGACCAAAATAGTATCCATCCAGAAAGATGATATGAATACAAAATACCTAGCCCAGAGCCTGGCATCAACTAAGTGCTCCAAGATGCAAGCTGCTTGTCATGGTTTTTGCATGTGAATATCGGGGTGAGGGGCAAACTTTTTCTGTAAAGGACCAGTTGGCAAATATTTTAGGCTTTGCAGGACATAAGGTCTCTCTCACATCCACTTTACTCCACCTCAGTGCAGCCTCAGACAACTGGTCAATGAATAGGGGTGACTATTGTATTAGTTTTCTATTGTTGCCATAACAAATTACTAAAACAAATTATTTACAAATTACTAAAACTTGTATTAAATAGCACACATTTATTATTTTATCATTCTATAGGTCAGAAATTCAACACAACTCTTGCCAGGATAGAATCAAGTTGTCATTTGGCAGGGCTGTGTTCCTTTCTGGAAGCTCTAGGGGAGAATCTGTTCCCTTACAAATTTCCGTTGTTGGCAGAATTTAGTTTCTTATGGCTGTAAGACTGAGGTTTCTGTTTTCTTGCATCAACTAAGAGTTATTCTCAGCTCCTAGAGGCCACCATTCCTTGGTTCATGACCTCTTCCTCCATCTTCAAAGCCAACTAGCCTCTAGGCTTCAAATCCCTCACCCTTCTTCTATTGCATCTCTCAGACAGGATATCATTCAGGATAATCTCCCCATTTCGAGGTCCATAACCTCAATCGCATCTGCAACGCTCCCTTTGCAATGCAAAGTAATATATTCACAGGTTCTGGGGATTAAGGACTAAGCTTTTTTTGAGGGCCATGATTCTGCCTACCAGTACTATATTTCAATAAATCTTTATTCGTAAAAAGAGGTGGTAGTACTTATTGGACCATAGGGTCTTGATTTACAGACCCCTGGCATAGAAGGGGAGATATTTACCAGCCTGTATTGAATACAATGTAATACTTTTTCTGCAACATACCATTTATTACCTTTTCTGACAGTGTGGGTGTTCTCATACCAGCTTCACAATTTTTGCCATATTCATATATCAGCTATTTAATTGCTGCTTAATTATTTCCTTTAAATTAACATAGGCCTAATAGTATACTTTAGCCTTATTTCTAATTTCCTTGATGAAATGGTGTTTTTTTAGTCTAGTTATTTCCCCCTAATCCACAATAAAATGAATTTTCAACTACTGAAGTGATAAGAAGTTAGCCTGTGAAAATATGACATTTCTGACACATAGCTTTATAGAATTAGGTGTCAGTGGTAAAACTCAGTCTCAATCACTCTTCCCTTCCAACGACATCACCTAGAATTTGCCTAGAACTAGTTGCTATTTGCTAACTGCAGGTTAAGGGTATTTGCTGATAGGTGGATTATTTCGGGAAACATGCAATTACAGATGAAATTTCTGAATGAGGCCCAGTGAATTCCTCCCTACGTGTCTGGTATCATTAGGCAATTGTCAGATTCTGAACATGCCAACAAACAGAGTTGAATCAAGCAGGATAACGAAGGAATTCTAGCTTAATTGCGAAACTTCCAGTCTTCAGCTAGGACAGTGTGCACAGTTATCTTGGTGAAACACAAGAGCCCAGGGCACTACTGGTTTTAGCACTTATTTTTTTGCTAATAATTCCTCTTGTTTAACTATACTGCTCTGATGTATAATTGGGGTATACTTTATTTTCCAGATTTTTTTTTTTTTTTTTTTTAACCAAGACCACGAGCAGCAATTTTTACCCTTTTGCAAGAATGAGGCTTTGGGCTTCTGCATGACAGGAAAGCAAACATCAAAACCCTGAGCATGAAACAGCATGTAAAGAACATTTAGTCCCAAGTGTTTATACTCTTTCTTCTGTACAATTGTTCTAGAAGCTGTACTGTCTGTGTAGCTGATGGTATTTATTAAGATGGTATCTGGCTCAGGGAAAGCAGATTGTTGGAATACCAGGCACTCTGCAGGGTATACCACCTGCTTACACGTAACTTACACGTAACTTATGCAGGCCTCTCACTGTTGTGGCCTCCCGTTGCGGAGCACAGGCTCTGGACGCACAGGCTCAGCGGCCATGGCTCACAGGCCCAGCCACTCCGCGGCATGTGGGATCTTCCCGGACCAGGGCACGAACCCGTGTCCCCTGCGTCGGCAGGCGGACTCTCAACCACTGCGCCACCAGGGAAGCCCCCATCATCCTGTTTTCTCTTGTATAGGGCAGTTGGGCACTTATCCGTTGGTCAGGTAAAAGTCACTAAATGTTTCTGTCCTAGCTTTACCAGATTCACTGCTGGAATCTTCACTTCTCAGAAGTTTACATTTCACAATGAAAGACCGACTATAGCTAGAGTATTGGGGCCCTGTGTAGTATTGATGATCCATTTGTTGTAACTCCATTTAATATATTTGGGGAAATACTGCTTAATAATAGAAGCAAAACTAAATATTGGTTAAAGTTATCAGGTCTCTATGAAGCTGTTTTTTTTTTTCTTGTTTTGAAATAGAAACATTATTGGAAAATTAGAGAAAAACTCTATGTTAAGAAGTACTTTGATGAAGTCAAAACCTCCTGTCTAAGAATGCCTTGATTTACTGTGGCATCATTGTGTTAAAGGATCCTGAAATTATTTAATTATGGCATTGAGTCTATTTAACCTATTAAGGACTGGATCAGTAGTTTTTAAATTGTGTGTGTGTGTGTGTGTGTGTGTGTGTGTGTGTGTGTTCTAATGGCAATTTGCTTACATCACTTAAAAAAATATATATGGTATTTGATTTAGAAGTTTAGGGCCATGTTCTAAAGTTTAGTCATGGCTTAAAAATATTCAGTGACTTTCCCTGCCTTAATTTTACCAGCTATAGATGGGTCAGTAGTAAAGTGTGCATACATTATAGATTAACTAGGTAAACCATGTTATGTGACTTGAACTCCTTGGGAAAATATGATTTCATAAATGGAAAAGGCATCTAGATTTAAGCAATACTTGTAAAACTCTTAAAAATTGTGTTTACATATAGTTTATTTGCACAGGTTTTTACTACTGCTTTTCCTAAAAGCATACTATATGTTTCTGTATATTTGATAAAGATTTCCCTTTTTAGGTTACATTTTTAGACTATTTCAGAAGTGTACATTTATATCTTTATTTTGAACAAATATGTGCACATCACCAAAATAAGTATATGCTTTCTCACTGCCGTGAAATTCTTTTTAGAATTATAAATCCACATGTGTTGTCAGATTTCATCTGTATATCTTCTTTGAATTCTCTAAAAGAATAAAAGTTTTCAAATATGTGAGATGTTTCCCCTTCATTGCATTTCATTTTTAAAAAAAAATTATTTATGTTATTTATTTATTTATGGCTGTGTTGCGTCTTCGTTGCGGCACATGGGCTTTCTCTAGTTGCGGCGAGCGGGGTCTACTCTTTGTTGCGGTGCACAGGCTTCTCATTGCGGTGGCTTTTCTTGTCATGGAGCATGGCCTCTAGGTGTGTGGGCTTCAGTAGTTGTGGCATGTAGGCTCAGCAGTTGTGGCGCATGGGCTTAGTTGCTCCGCGGCATGTCGGATCTTCCTGGACCAGGGCTTGAACCCGTGTCCCCTGCACCGGCAGCCAGATTCTTAACCACTGCGCCACCAGGGAAGCCCCTCCCCTTCACTGCATTTCTTACAACCAAAGTTAAACATTCAAACTTTGTCTCACTAGAAAATTTTGTCATGTGGCTAGTTTACAATATAATATTACAATAATATTTTACAGTAGTTTTACCAAAAGATGATCATTTGAATGGCAAAATAATTTTCCTTTTTTTACTCCATTCACTTCTATCCGCACCACCATCCCCTTCACTCTGGACCACAGCAGAAACTGCCAACTGATCTCTATCTTGCTTCCTTCTAGACTGTTCTTTGTCCATTGGCCATATCAGTCTTTTTAAAACCCAAGCCCGACAGTGTCCCAGCCCTGCTTCTGTAGCATCCCATTGCTCTCACATAAAGATCCAATTCCATAAGCTGGACTTCGGTGTCTTGTAAAGTACAGCCCACTCACCCACAGGCCCCAGCGCACACGAGCCACCAGAGGCCTCTGCACTCTGGCCACACTGGCTTCTGCCAGTCTCTTCTATTCTTTAAACACTCTCTGCCCCCAAGTCTTTGCACCTGATATCTTTCCTCCTGGAGCACTCTTTCTTCACCTGTTCATCTCTCCTATGCACCAATCAGAGCGCAGCTCAAGCTTCCTGGAGGATGTCTTCCTGGATGATCGAAATCCCCCAGAGGCTGAGGCTGACCCTTCCTCTCTCTCTCTCTCTCTCTCTCTCTCTCTCTCTCTCTCTATATATATATATATATATACACACACACACATATATATATATACACATATATATATATATATATATATATCCTATTTGTTGGTCTCTGTTTGGGGGGGAACCCTGATTGATACACTCACTCTAAAAATGTGCTAATATTACCTCCATTTTACAGATGTGGAGGAGGAAACTGAAGCTCAGAGTTTAAACAAACTTTAACGGTTTTTTACAATGAAAAGTTTTTTTTTTAACTGATTATATAAATAATGCTTCTGAACTTTATGGTGACTAATAAATCCAGGCACATTTCCCCAAAGTCATCCTGTTGACAGGTGGCTGAGCCAGGACTCAGCCAAGTCACACAACCTCCTGTCCACAGCCTGGTAGACGGGTGTGTGGTACACTGCTCGGCCCAGGTGAACGTGACAGATCTGTTATGATTGTTGTCAATCATACATGCCATTCAGCGTCTGTGGCTTATCATTATGTCTCCTCCAGTCCCCATTCTCTCTCCCTGAAGGCCACCTCCATTCTTTAGCTCAAACAAAAGTCTAATGGGTGCTTATGGGAAACCAGTTCATGAGGATACATTGGGAATGCTGTCCACTTGGTTTTGAGATGTCCAGATAATTTTTGGAGAGAGAGAGGGAGGCAAGAAAAGAGGGAAGGGAAAAGAATTAAGAAAGGAAGGAGAGAATCGAGAGGTCAAGGGATTTCCTCGATGTTTGTAGCCAAGATTCTACACACAAGATTGGCACTGCTCCTCTGAATAGTAGAAAATTATTTATGGGGCAACTACTACTCATAAGCAGGTGATGGAGGGGAGTTGCATTATATGCACCTTTAACCCATGCAGACTTAACCATCCGTGCTCAGGGCAGAGGTGTGACTACGACAGAAGGTAGCACAGGTGACTCCAGCAGCCTGAGTCTGGTTGCAGGGCCCAGGGATCCCAGGGCTGATGGCGGGTCACTGGTGGAGGGAGCTGGCTCCTAACACAGCTGGGTATGGGGTCTGGGGCGTCCCAAAGATTGTGTTGGCCTGACCAGAGCCAGGCCCAGCTGGTCTCAGCTAAGGGCCTGGCCTGCTACGAGCAGACTGGGGGATTATGGTTTTCTAGTGTCTGGTGTCTGCCCCCTGGTGGGTGAGGCTGGTCCAGAGGCCAGCTTTCTGGAGCTGGAGGGCAGGGCCAGGGCGCAGGGGATTCTGGAGCTGATGCTTCAACGCCGGGGGGG
>NW_006785484.1:1371425-1379650 GCF_000442215.2 Lipotes vexillifer | reverse complement strand
GGGGGGGGGGGGGGGGGGGGGGGGGGGGGGGCGGAGGCGGAGTTGCGTCCGAGGCGCTCTTGTGGGCAGGGCCGTGTCTAGAGGCGGCTGTGAGCTCAGGGGGTCTTGAGGCCGCCCGTCTGCTGATGGGTGGGGCTGGGTCCCTGCCCAGTCAGTTGCTTGGCCTGAGGCGTCCAGCACTGGCACCTATGGGCTGTCAGGTAGGGCCAGGCCTTGGCACTAATGAGCTGGAGGGAGGCTCCCACCAGGACAGCCGCCGGCAAGCCGGCAAGCGGCAGCGTCCACGCGGTAGGACGGTTCCTGAGGATGCCACCTGCCAGTGTCTGTGTCCCCAGAGTGACAGCAGCCACCCCCCGCTTCTCCGGGAGACTCTCCAAGACCAGCAGGTAGGTCTGGCCCAGGCTCCTATCCAATTACTGCTTTTGTGCTGGGCCCTAGTGCGCGAGAGGTTGTGTGGCCCTTTAAGAATGACGTCTCTATTTCCCCCGCAGTCCTGGGGGGCTCCTGAAGTTAAACCCTGCCAACCTTCAAAGCCAAATGTTCTGGGGGCTCGTCTTCCCCGGGCAGGACCCCCAGGCTGGGGAGCCTGACGTGGGGCTCAGAGGTCACACTCGTGGGAGAACCTCTGCAGTGTAATTATTCTCCAGTTTGTGGATCGCCCACCCTGGGAGTGTGGGACTTGACTGTATCACGAGTCTGCCCCTCCTACCCGTCTCGCTGTGGTTCCTTCTCTATGTCTTTAGTTGTGGAAGATCTTTTCTGGTAGGTTCTGGTCTTTTTCATTGATGGTTGTTCTGCAGATAGTTGTGATTTCGGTGTGCTCAGGAGAGGAGATGAACTCAGGGTCTTTGCACTCTGCCCTGTTGGCCCCAACCTCAAGGAGGCATATATACCTTTCACAAATGATGTGCAGGGTGAATTTTGGAGGTATGCAAACCAATAACTTTTATTACTGATAATGTGTGTTTACAATTATCTTCTGTAGTACTAATTTTTTTTTAATGTCTAGTAGTATTATTAAATTTGCTTTTTAAATAAGTTGATTTACGTTAGAGAGGGGAGATGATAGTGAGTGAGTGATATTTCTTGAAGCATATAAATTAGGCAAAACAACCATGAAAATGGCACAAGGGTATCTGGAAATGAGGAATTTCTGGAATTTAATAACCCTAGGATGAAGGTGTGAGTAGATTTTTCATTTTACAGATGAGGAAGCTGAGGCTTGGAGATTAATAAATGCTTATGTTTCTTGGAACTCGTATGCGATGGGGTCAGGATTTGAACCCAGGACGTTTGGCTGTGGAGCCCAGACACTCAGGTGGCCTCCGTGTTTCCCACCTCCTGTTAGTCACATCGTTATATAACTCCCTCAAAGTATGGGCAAGACCTGTGACTTGCTTCTAACCAATAGCCTATGTCAAAGGTGACGGGACCTCACCTCCTGATTATGTAATAGAAGATTGTCACATCTGTCCTCCCAGGAGACTCTCTCCTTTCCACGTTTCGATGACTAAGCAGCTGATGGGGGGCTCCACATGGCAAGAAACTGAGGGCAACCTCCTATTAAAAAGCAAAGTCCAAAAAGGAACCTAGTAAGTCCCAGATTAATCATCAGAACAGTATCATGCACTGATTTATCCAACAAATATCTATTAAATTGCATACTTGTTAAGGATAAAGGAATTCTATTCTCACGTTACAAGAGTTGTTCCTTGTTCCCTTCTGGAAATTCTCTGCTTTCCACAGTGTAATTCACTATGGAGACAAGCTCATCCCACCTGTCAAGATAGGATTGATTAGTTCTTTTTTAACACCTAAATTGTAGGAAATTATCTAACATCATTATTCTCAAACGTGTTTAAGATTTTTAATTTCGGTACATTTTGACTGTGGGAAAACCCCACATGAGTTATCTTACTTCTCATTGAAAATGAATAGATGAAAATAAGGAAGAAAACATGAAAGTGAATAAGAAGGGAGGGCACTCCTGTTTTCGAGACATCAGTGAAGTGGATTCTGGTTTTCATTAAATAACAGAAGCAGACTATTAATTAAAATGAGGAACTAAAATTATAAGGCCACGAAGTTTAGCTTCTAGAAGGATTGCCTTCTAGAAATACAGTGTCGGCTAGATCAGGACCATAGACACAGCAGAATATGCTGCCATTGTGATCTTAATGAAATTCCCAAGACTAATTCCATCTATTTTTCTTAGAGTTTCTGGTTAAAGGTGCTGAGTCTGACTTTGGATGAACACTCATTCAATTTGCCAAGTTTTTCCAAAGTTCACTAGCAAGTGACCTGGGAAAAAATTCATATTAAGGCTTTAAAAGTCTGCAAGTGCCGGAAGAGCTTAAAATAGTTAACTCATCAACTAGCCCGGAATGAACTTAGGATAAGTTTGTCTAACATGTTCCTTGTTAGGACCAGAAAAAAAAAAAAAAAAAAAAAAAAAAAAAAAAAAAAAAAAAAAAAAAAAAAAAAAAAAAAAAAAAAAAACAGAAAACAACTTCATCTGAGGAAAGGACAATTCATTTGTGTAGGTCAATATCAAACTTCCTCGGTAATGAATGACTTTGGTAGTTACTCATGTTCTGGCAGATCTGATGAAATCACATTTTATCCCTAAATTTCTAAGTGACTTTGATCAAGAGATGTTGGAAGCTTGAAAAGTTACACTAGCCTTCTAAAATGAACTGGGTAACATGCTTTCTTTTCCTATTTTCAGAAAGGCTTTGGATTATCAGTACCTTAAAAGTTAAACACCTATAAAACTACACAGGTATGCTCAGGACTGGCTACATAATTTGCAGGGTCCAGTGTCAAATAAAAATGAGGAACTTCTTGTTAAAAAAAAAATTAAGAATTTCAAGATAGTGGCGCAAGGCATTAAACCAAGTGCCCGTCTAAGCTTGGAGTCCCATGTGACTGTCCATGTAAGATCCCATAGCCGTGGACCCAGCCCTGACATGGGCATGGAGGTGTTTGACCACCACATCAATTGCTTTATTGATTATTGGTTTACTCAGATTTTCTTTTTCTTCTTGGGTCAGTTTAAGTAATTTACATTTTTTCCCCAAAGTTTGACTGAGGGTGGAGAACCCCCTCTGGATATGGCTCCCTTGTGGGGCAGCAAGTTGCTAGCCATTCACTACGTGGATATCTTCATAGAATTTCCTGTGTGTACTTATAGCCCAGCTGACCTCTCCCAGTGAGAGCAAGGCAGAAGCCACATTTTCTTTTAGGAGATAAGCTAATAATAGTAATAATAATAATGATGATAATAATCATTTACTAAAGTGCTTACAGTGTGCCAATAATGTAGTCAGCACTCTGGTACATTATTTCATTTTATTTTTTATTTTTTTGGCCACGCAGCTTGCAGGATATTAGTTCCCCAGCCAGGGACTGAACCCGGGCCCTCTGCAGTGAAAGCATAGAGTCCTAACCACTGGACTGCCAGGGAATTCCCCCATTATTTCATTTTAAATGCACAGCGACAGCAACAAGTCCTTACTATTACCAACCCTGGGATACGAATGAATAAACAGGTTTGGATAAATTAAGTAACTTGTCTTCCCTTTTCTACAAAAGTTTTTAACAGAATTATCTAGACCAACCCTGGTTGAATCAGGGTTTCTCAGCATCAGCATTAGTGACGTTTAAAGCTAAATAACTCCCTGTGTCGGGGTGTTGTCCTGTGCATTGCAGAATACTTAGCAGCTTCCCTGGTCTCCACCTACTAGATGCCAACAGCACCCTCTCTCAGTTGTGACAACCAGAGATGTCACCAGACATTGCCAAATGTCCCCTGGGAGGCAAAATCACCGCAGTTGAGAATTACTGCTCACACTAGGATTTTTCTCTGTTGAGATGTCACTTCAGTATAGTGCAAAATTTCAAGCGTTGGATGCAAATTCCATCCATTGAAATGAGAATGAAAAGGAGCATGCATTCATTCCACAAACATGTATTGTCTCCCTAGAGACCTGTACACACAACTGTAAAAATGCCTACACCGGCAGTCGTGAACTTTCCAAGATATGTAGGGGTGAGTTATTAAGTGTTGGAGATTAAAATCTGTACTATGGATTAGCAATCAAATAAACAATTGGCTTGTCAGGTCAGATTAGGCTGACAAAATTAGGAACCACATGAATCACTGAGTTAATTGCAACAAAAGCTGCAGTTTACCGAATGCATTCCAATTACCCATTTCAGAAGGAATTCCAGCTGCCTTTGAAGCAAAGAAAGTTTAGGGAATGTATAGATTTCCATGCCAGTGCTGAAATTGCTTTGGGAATCTGTTCATTACCAATATATTTATCTTGCATTACAAACAGTTCCCAGGGATCTTGTATCAGCCCTCAGAAAGACAATTGAGAAAAATCACTTGTGAACAAGACATTATTACTCAAAACATGTTGTTGGTAATTCATTTGTAAACAATGGCTTCGGGAAACACGTTTGTCTCAACAAGTTAATGCATTTTTATCTGTTATTGAATAATTAGGTGGCTGATTAACTGGGCACAAATGTTATCCCTACCACTAATGCTATTATTCATTTGGACATAAGGATGGAAATCCTTCAAGTTTCTAGCAGTTTCTGGCAACTTGTAGAAAGTTAAGCCATCAAAAAGCATAATAAGGGCTATGATCTCTAACTGATGACTTTAATTCTGAACACCATGAGAGCTGGGGTTCAGGCAGACTTGCTCTTAGCTACTTTGCCAGAACCTAGTCTAGTGTCTGGTACATAGTAAGTGCTCAAAAACCTTAGTTGAAAACATTGAATGATCTTTAAAAGTTCATTAGCTTCATTTCCTAGAAGACTGTCAAGAAATATAACTCTGGAATGGATTTGAAATCCTGTTTCTTATCCTCTACCATGTTCCAAATAATCTTGTAACACCTTTTGATATAAATACCTGAATCATCAGCTCATCCTTTGACTTTGAGAGTTGATTAGATTTTGCACTGGGGTTGAACTTAGATGCTCCTATTGAGCTGGCCCAGTGCTTGACTGAGCTGGCCCAGTGCCCTCATCTGAGGGCAAATGGTGAGTCTGCCAAATTTTACCATACCAAAGGGGTATTTTTTATGACATGTCTGAACTTCTGGCATCCTGAGTATGCATTACTGCGGATCATCCAGACCACCAAATCCACCATCCCTCCAATCTAAACTGATTGCAGGCTGGGCTTCCCTAGAAGTGTTAGCACATCACTAAACTTTATGAAACACTTCAAGGAGTAGCTGCATTCTGCAGTAAAAAACAAAAAAAAGGAATAAGAGCAAGGGCAGTGGTAGATAATATCTACTGAGAATTTGTGTGACAATCATTATGGCTAAGTTCGTTTATAAGCATTATCTTACTTTAATTTTTACATCAATCATGAGCTGTGAGGTAGAATTATCTCCAGTGTTCAGATGAGGAGATAGAAGCTTAGAAAGTTAAGAAATATGCCACAGTTCGCAGAGCTAAGGAGTGGTAAACCTGATCTTTGAACCCAATATTCTTTTTGACCCCAGAGCATGGGCTCACAATCACTATGATTTATGTCTTCAAATGAGTATCTGTAAAAAAAACATCAACACAGTAGACACTACATGAGTCTGAGTTCATACTTGAAAGGTGTAGAAAGATGAGCTGCCCTTGTGGGACCCCTCCGCTCACACACTGAGCGAGATGACCTGTGTGACCAATAGATATTATGAAAGGCTAGATCATAAAAGACATTGTGACTTTCACCTTGTACTCTCTTGGATCACTCTCTCTATGGCAAAGCCAGCACCATGTCGTAAGGATGCTCAAGAAGTCCTACGGAGAGGCCCATGAGACACGGAACTAAGGCATCCTGCTAACAACCAGGACAAACCTACCTGGCATGTGAGTGAGTCAAGTTGGAAGTGAGTCCCCCAGCCCCATTCAAGCCTTCAGATAGTTTATAGTTATCTTGACTGCAATCTCCTGAGACCCTCAGACAGAACTGCCCAAGAAGCCACAAAAATTTTTTGGTGCAATTTGTTACACAGCATTAGATAACTAATACAAAAGGGGAAGATGTTTTCAAGGGAGTGATTATAATGATGAATCAGGATAACTAAGATGGATAAGCAAGGAAGTGAAGGAATGTAGGGTGTGCAGTTGGATGGATATAACTGATTAAAATCGCAACTCCCCACCATGGTGTACCTACCCCAGGCCCTGATGCATTCTGACATAATCTCTTACCCTTCTCATCTTGCTCACTAAGCATACCCCACACTGATTCCATTGGTGTTATTGTTGTTCCTTCAGTAAACCAAGCTCATTCCTGCCTGAGGACGTTTGCGATTGCGATTACTTTACCTGGGACACTCTTCCTCCAGATCATTGCATTGCCGGCTCCTTCTCATTCTTTAGGTCCCAGCATAAAAATAGCTTATTCAGAGACAACTGTCACGTGTAATGTTGCCATCCCCCTACTCCCACTAAGCTGCCCTACAACATCACCCTATTTTATTTCCTTCTTATTCCTTAGCCCTTTCTAAAATTATTTGTTTGTTTGCTTACGTATCTCCTCAACAAGAATATAAGAGAACAGGAACCTTATCTATCTTGCCGACTGCTGTGTTCTCCAGTGTCTTATATAGTGCCTTGGCCAAAGTGGGATCATAATATAAAGCTGCTGAATGAATGGTTGGTTAAAAAGAAGCAAAGAGAGAGAATAGGTTGAACCCTGGCTTACACAAACAGTACAAGTACTGACAACAAGGAAATGCCGGTTAGACAGTAACTCCAAACACTGAGAAAGCAGAGAGGCTGGACAGAGACACCTTCAGCCTCGGAGGAATTCAAACCGCCATTCAATTCAAACCTCCAGGAAGGATGCCAAGCACAACGAAACCAGATACTGACTTCTGTGTGGAAATCGTGCTTCAGCCACATTGGCGAGGATTCAGATGTATCAGGAAGGAGTCTCATACTTGACCAACCCTCCATCCCTGCACTGTGTCTGATCCTATCTGGGGAGGCTTCAGAAGGACCCACTTTTAGTTCATCACGACTTCTCTGGCCTCTGAATATGGCCACATGGTAGTCAGTGTTACCTGGGAAGCCATTCCTCCAATTTCATAGAACACAGTGCAGCTTCAAAGAAACTTCCACCAGGACGTGAGTGATCTTGTATTCACTCGCTACCACACATTGTTTAATGTTCCACCCTAACTGGACACTCTGAACCCGATATTCACATGTTATTGGCAACTAGAGCCACAGCAGCCTCCCCCCAATTATGAATTTACAAGCTGTTGACACATCACATGCAGGCTTTTTTAATCATTAAAGACAAACCTAGGAATAGTTTGGATTCTATGCCCAACTGCATGTTACTCAATGTCTACAACTGGGCAAATTAGGCTTCAAAGGGTCTGAAAGCCAATTCCATGTCTGCATGAATCATTATCCCCTCAAAGTGGATCTCAGCACATAGTATAACTGCTAAATAATGGGTGATGTCCTAACCAGGAAAATAAATTCTTATTTTGAAAGGGAAACAGTTTTCCCTCTTTTCAGATGAAAGGCATACATTTATGTTTTGAAAGTTGTCGCTAGGGCAATAATGAATCCATCTTCATGTTCAGGGACTGGGGTGATTAATAACCAATAATTCTTAATAAGAGTCTGATTTATGTGGCAGCTTTATCAGCCCACAGGCATCATGTGTCGCACTGGGAATGTCTTCATTTCATCCAACCTGAAACACAGCTCTTGGGATGTTCCCAGGAGTCAGTTGAGTGGTGTAACCAGCATTAGAAATTGAAAACAGCAAACACAAAAATGACAGTTAGGGGCTTCCCTGGTGGCGCAGTGGTTGAGAGTCCGCCTGCCGATGCAGGGGACACGGGTTCGTGCCCCAGTCCGGGAAGATCCCACATGCCACGGAGCGGCTGGGCCCGTGAGCCATGGCCGCTGAGCCTGCGCGTCCGGAGCCTGTGCTCCACAACGGGAGAGGCCACAGCAGTGAGAGGCCCGCGGTACTGAGAAAAGATTTACAATATTTATGGGGTTTTCTTTTTCCTTTTTTAGAATTTTTTGTTATTTTTTTCTCTTACTGCATGATGTAAGCAGTACTCATTTATCTAAAAGAACTCTGCCAAAAATCTTGGTTCTTTTTGATAATCAAAACCAAGATTCATATACTGAAGAGAAGGTCTTATGCAACTTTCCCTGTTTCAAAA
>NW_006785484.1:1346820-1371415 GCF_000442215.2 Lipotes vexillifer | reverse complement strand
CCTGCTGAATCCTTCTGCTTTTCAACTGGAACAAAAGTTCATGAAAGAGATCTTTGTGGTTTTCAGTGGAAGTTTAGGACTTTTGTTAGGCAGGGAAAGGCTCCAAGAACAGGAGAGACACTGAGCAAGAAAAGAGGAAGGGGAGGAGAGAAGATGAAGAATAGAAAAATAGAAAAGAAGAAAATGGAGAATAGGAGAAATGCTGAGCAGAGGAAAACAAAGCCAGAGAAGTTCACATGCTGAATGGCGGTGGATCCACTGGCTGTGAGAAACCGTGTAGTGATGGCTGGGAAGAGACTTTGAGAAAAGATGCCCTGGGTGGAGGGCTTCTCTGGGGTCACATCACCCTTATTCATCCCTTTGCTGCCCCAACCAGATCCATATGTGCCCACCTCTATTCCTGAGAGGCTGACCTCCATGGTCCTCCAGATCCTTTGCCCTTGGCTACATTTGGATTTAGCCAATGGGAGGCAAGCACCAGCAGGAAATCGGAGGCTGGGAAGTGAGAAAGGCCGGAGTATTGCTTCTGTCACCCCTCAGGCCACGTGTCCGCCACTAACTTCATCCCACTAGACTACGTCTCCTTCCAGGACCCATCCTCAGCTGCCTCAGCTCTCACTGGGCACCTGCAAAAAATATTTCCTCTTCTTGCCCCTTCAGGCTAAGTTCTTAGCACAGGTAATGTTCTAAAAAGATCTCTCAGGTCAATGAAAGAAATGAAAGAAATACGTGTTGGATAACCAGCGGTTATCAGGTACTCCCAACATGAACTCATTTCCCCCTAAAAAAATAAATAATAATAATAATTCCCTTTTCCTACAATGGCAGATAAATGATATCATCATTACATACTAAGCACCAAGCTAGCAAGCTATTTTTTTTTTAAAGTAAAAACAAAGCATTCTACCAGACAGAAGAACTTGAAGCCCTGATGAGATGACTTCTAAGAAGAAAGAAGCGATTTTTGATGAGGAAAACACTTAGAAATAAACCAAAGGAGTGTGAACTTGAACCTCAGACTTAAAGGTGGCAAATAGATTCACTCTTCCATGAAGCTGAGGTGGAGCCCTTGGATGCTTCTCTGAACCACACACACAGACCAACATACTGATTCACTGTTCAAGCCAAGAAAAGAAGCAACCAGGAAAGAGAAACCAGAAAACTGTGTTGAATTCCACTCTTGAGCACTTTATTGCCAAAGTACATAGACCAAGCGTCTTCAGGCGTACCGGTGAGATATTTTCTCCCACATATTTTGGCCCATAGCCCAGGTACAAACCCCCTGAGTTCAATTATGGCCCAGGAATCACCATCCCCAACAGTGCTGTGACAAAATTACTGCGTGAACTCATCAGGAACTTTGTGTACAGAAAAAAAAAGAATGAGGAAAATTATCCACTGTGGATGGTGCCAGAATCCCTTCTTAGGAGCACTTTATCACGAACTATATGACCTTCTTTCCCATCAGCCATACCTTCAATGAATATTGGATTTGAACTCTGGGGTGCACAACATCACAGACTGAGGACTAGCTTATTATCTCATAGTTTTATGGAAGACTAAGAAAAATAACCAATTAACAAAGTGGTCAGTTGCATAGAGATGACCAAGAAACACATGAAAAGATGCTCAACATCACTAATTATTAGAGAGATGCAAATCAAAACTACAATGAGGTATCACCTCACACCAGTCAGAATGGCCATCATCGAAAAATCTACAAGCAAGAAATGCTGGAGAGGATGTGGAGAAAAGGGAACCCTCTTGCACTGTTGGTGGGAATGTAAATTGATACAGCCACTGTGGAGAACAGTAAGGAGATTCCTCAAAAAACTAAAAATAGGGGCTTCCGTGGTGGCACAGTGGTTAAGAGTCTGCCTGCCGATGCAGGGGACACAGGTTCGTGCCCCAGTCCAGGAAGATCCCACATGCCGTGGAGCAGCTGGGCCCGTGAGCCATGGCTGCTGAGCCTGTGTGTCCTGACCCTGTGCTCCGCAACGGGAGAGGCCACAACAGTGAGAGGCCCACGTACTGCAAAACAACAACAACAACAAAAAAAAAAACTAAAAATAGAACTACCATATGACCCAGCAATCCCACTCGTGGGCATATACCCTGAGAAAACCATAATTCAAAAATATGCATCCCAGTGTTCATTGCAGCACTATTTACAGTAGCCAGGACATGGAAACAACCCAAATGTCCAACAGAGGAATGGATAAAGAAGATGTGGTACATATATACAATGGAATATTAGTCATAAAAAGGAACAAAATAGTGCCATTTGCAAAGACGTGGATGGACCTAGAGACTGTCATACAGAGCAAAGTAAGTCAGAAGGAGAAAAACAAATGTCGTATGATATCGCTTATATGTGGAATCTAGAAAAATGGTGGAGGTGAACTTACTTGCAAAGCAGAAATAGAGTCGCAGATGTAGAGAACAAACTTACAGATACCAAGGGGGGAGGGGAGGGTGGGATGAACTGAGACATTGGGATTGACATATATACACTACTATGTATAAAATGGGTAACTAATGAGAACCTACCGTATAGCACAGGGAACTCATTGCTCTGTGGTGACTAAAATGGGAAGGAAATCTAAAAAAGAGGGGATTTATGTATACATATAACTGATTCACTTTGCTGTACAGCAAGAAACCAACACAACGTTGTAAAGCAACTATACTCCAATAAAAATTAATTTTTAAAAATCTGTGTGACATCCCCCCCCAAAATCAATAAAAAATAAAAATAGAACAAACAACAACAAAAAAGTGGTCAATTAGCCAACAATAAGCGATGGAGAAAATGGAAGAGAAATTTGAAGGGAAATAAGGTAACTAGTATGGGAAACAATTTTATAAAGACTTAACAAGCTTCTCGGGGTTGAAGACTTCTATGTGTCAGACCCAATAAGCATCTAAAGGCTTAAAAAGATTCTGATTTGACAGTAATGGTATTTCTCTTGAAGAAAAGGTTAATAACAGCCTGCTACACACAGGAATCTCTGAGGCCTCCTTCCCAAAGCCAGTTATCATCTGCAGGAAACTGAGGTTGTCGGGTAATGTCATGGTGTCTCATGCTATTTCTTGAACACAGGTTGGGATAATTACAGAATGTTATGGGAATGTCCTGAAACACCTCAAGTAAGCCATGTGCCTCAGATAAACCGGCTCCTCTGTGGAAATGCATATAAGTACTTTGTGTCGGGTCCCGGAACATTGAGATTCCTTTGCTCTTTCCTTCTCTCTCTCCTTCTACATGCCTGGGCCAACTCTGTAATATTCATGCGGGGACAGGAGTTCATTCCTGACTTAAGATGATCGGTTCACAAGGTGAAATAGGCGAGATGAACTTCCCTCCGTTGTCCCGTTCTCCGCAGCTACCAGCTCCATCAATAACCGCAGGTGATGCAGCCCCTTCAAAACACGCCCCCGAGCACGCGCCTCCGCCCCCTTCTGCCAAGCTGCTTCATGTTAGGGACCATTCTGAAGACTTGTTTCTTCCCCTGTGTCCTCTGAGTGTTCTTCTGTGACTTTCAGACAGAGAGTGGCAACGATTAAAACACACACACGTCAGTGTTTTCTGGGGCATAGAAATTAGAAGGTTCTAGTTTGAATTCTCGTTTTTCTCCTCTCTTCAAATGTCACAATCCTTCCCAAACCCCACGCCATTCAAGACATTATCAAGATAAATTTTCACATTGTTAAAATGAAGTGTGACCCTGTTTCCTCAAAATAAAGATGTGCCAACCACAAGTAGTTAAAGCTTGGCTTGACACAACTTACCAGCAGTTAAAACACACACACACACACACATATTCTTTTCCTTGATCCAAATTTCTAAACTACTTATTTAAGAATAACCCAAATCACCAATGATACATTTAAACACTAAACATACAAAAAGTTAGTACATTAAAAATAATTAAAAGCTTGAAACCGGCGTGAATCTGGACGGTCTTATATATCAGAAAACTGGACCATGAAAAGAAAGAGAGCACAATCTCTCTGTGAAGCAGGTACTTTTATGATCCCCATTTTACAGATGAGGAAACCAAGGTACAGACAGAAGTAACCTATTTAGAGATCAGTGACAGAGCTAGAACCCAACCCCAGCAGGGGGACCCCCCCCCCCAAGCCACACACATAAAGACTACGCTCTAATGCCTTCCTGCCAAAAGCAGTAAATAAGAGGATGTGTTGAGGATTTCTATGTGCCGGCACCATGCTTTGTGCAGGGTGTACGATACGGCAAGCAAAAGCAGACACGGTCCCTTTTACCCTGAAGTTCTGGTGGGAGAGAACATTCACCCAACGCTCCCTGATCAGGACTGAGCGGTTGGTAGAGCAGTGAGCCTTGAGTGGTGGCTTGGTTCCATTAGGGGTGAGAGTCTCTGGTCATTAAGACCTGTTCCTACAGAGACCCTCTGATGTGTTGTCCTCCTTAGAGGATGACATTTCTAAGAGCACCTGATTTGCCAAATCCATATATTATTTAAAACACACACTCAGTTCAGAATTTCCGTTTCCGCGTGACACACACGTGACCCCCTCTTTATCCCCCCTGAGGTGTTTGCAACAGGGGAGATTACTTCCTTACCTTCACAAGTCAAAACCAGCACAGTAGCCAATCAGCCAGTTACAGAAAGGAACCACCAAAATTTATCAAGTCTATAAAATCAGGTACATAACATCAAGTACAGAAACTCTGAAAACCTTGGGAATTATTTAGCCTTAGGAGAACCTCAGGAATATGCTCATTTATTGATGAGGCCATAAAACATATATTCCCCTAAAGGTTTTCAGCTACCTTAGGGCTGACTAAATTAGGATCTTATTTTTTCACAACCACCTGAAAAGATGGTTGAGGCCTGGAAAAAAATTATTTCCAACCTATGAAAAAGAAATCTCAAAATGACATGTAATATATGTTTCATAAATATCTAGAAAATGTAAAACTATGTTGATAATCAGTTGGTACTCAAGTTAGTACCTACATGTGTACATATGTGTATATATGCATATGCTTATATGAGTGTGTATGTATATATAAAAATATGACTTAGTGTGGGATGTGGTTGAAGTTAAATCTGTTATGGCATGTGGTAGAATATTCCAGATATAAGACCCTAACTTGTCCTTTGAAATTTTTATGGAAGTATAGTTGATATACAGTATTGTGTTGGTTTCAGGTGTACAGCAAAGTCATTCAATTATACATATATATGTATCTATTCCTTTTCAGATTCTTTTCCCTGATAGGTTATTATAAAATATTGAGTACAGTTCTCTGTGCTGTACAGTAGGTCCCTGTTGGCCATCTATTTTATATATAATTGTGTGTATCTGTTAATCCCAAGCTCCTAATTTATCCCTCGCCCCGCCCTTTCCCCTTTGGCAACCATGAGTTTGTTTTCTATGTCTGTGGAAGACCCTGAATTTGAAGAAAAGATATCTGTGAAAAAGTGGGTCGGGAAGGGCAGTATCAAAGATTTAACTGCATTTTGGATTAAGCGTCTAAAGAACAACCCAAAGCAATCCTTTTCTGTTTTCAATTCGTCAGGTTTTAAAAAAGTTTCTTTTAATTTACTGGCTGGCCCATTTTTCACAGCAATGGGTCCCATGAATTTATGCCCTGGGAATTTACTGAGCACAGAATGACAGCCACATTCCTCTTCAAGACTTAAGCCTAATCCACATGTTCTAAGCCCCCTTAGGGTCTCCTCTGACACCAAGAGGTGGACAAAATTAGCAGTGTCCTCTTGCCCGACTCTTTGACAAGAGACAACTTGACTTCCCTTCCTGGTGAGGGTGAGGAATTGTGCCCGATCATCCTGGTAACCTCTACTGCCTTCATCTGGTCCGAGTGATTCAGACGGAAACCTGCCTGCCTGTTGGTTCTCCTAACTGGGTTTGGCGAGCCTGATAAACAGGCAGTTTGCCTTTTGATGTGTCTAGGCTAGACACAGAAGTGATTCAGCAGGTCCCTGTAAGGAACGCTGAAAAACTGGGGCGGGGAGGCTGACTTTGTAAGGTCCCAGCTCCACAAACCCAGCTCCCGTCGAGGCTGAATACTCCTTGGCATTCTCTCCCTTTCTTTCCCTGAAGGAACCAGACGATGAATCACCAGCTTGAAAGAGCCTGTTCTTTCCTTCCCCATTTCGAGCCCCATTAAAAGTTCCCTCTGGGGCTTCCCTGGTGGCACAGTGGTTGAGAGTCTGCCTGCCGATGCAGGGGACACAGGTTCGTGCCCCAGCCTGGGAAGATCCCACATGCCGCGGAGCGGCTGGGCCCGTGCGCCATGGCCACTGAGCGGCTGGGCCCGTGAGCCATGGCCACTGAGCCTGGGCGTCCGGAGCCTGTGCTCCGCAACGGGAGAGGCCACAACAGTGAGAGGCCCGCGTACCGCAAAAAAAAGTTCCCTCTGAGACTGCCTGTTTACCTAAAGGCTGAAGGCATCCTGACAATGAGGAACACGGTTTGCATTTCATTGAAAACACACTTTCCTTGTCTGTTGCAAGTTGTTTTCTACACGGAGGTTCTAAACCTGGGACGTGGTGGCAGGGGAGCTCTGTGAACCTTAGAAAGACCATCAACATTTGGGTGGATGTGTGCGTGAGGATTTTTCAGGGTGGGGCTCATAGCTGGGGGCTCGGAGTTGAGAGTCTACTAGTTCTCCAAACTGACTGAGCTGGTAGAGCTCATGTTTCTTGAATTTGTACTCAGAGCCAGGCACTGTTGCAAGTATTCATTTAACCCTCCCAACCCACTTATGAATTGGCACTACTATTTTCATTATCCCCATTTTACCAACCTCAAATTAACCAACCAATAAAAATGGCACAACTAGGAATCAGACCCAGGGACCCTGATTCTAGCACGTGTGCTCCTAACCCCTGCATGGCACCACCTCCCGCCATGAAACACAGGGAAAGCTATGAATGTATTGCCATTTTAGCGCTACCTAGTCTGAGTGGGAAACTATGAAGAAAAAGTAGACTCAACAAAGAAGAAATGGTAAATTACCGGGGCTATTTGTTGATTAAACTACCAGGTTATTTAGCAAAATTTCCTGGGCTTTGTAGGCACAGCTTATGTAAAATCTTACGAGCAACAGCTGCCTGCAAAATTCATCTAACACCCCCCAGGAAATGTATTTCTTCCCTGGGGTCTTCCATATCTCCAAACAAAGATACTCTTATCTCCCCACCATCATTCCACAGAGAATATATGCTTTCTAGGCACACACACAACTAGGGAGATGGGTCTTTATAGGCACAAAAACATTCACATTTGAGGAGATAAGCATTGTTCACGGTCCACTGTTTCTCTCTCCCAATGTAAGGCAATTAGTAGATGCAGGATATGAATTTAGTCGTGTTTACCCTGGTCATAGGCTTTGACGGAAGGAGCCTGGGCTGTGGAATCAGATAGTTCTGTCTGTGTTATTTAATGATTGGAAGCAAGATATCTGTAAAAACATTAGCTCTGGAAGTATTAGTAGCCTTAGTATTGTTTATACCGCTTATGGTCTTTGTTTATAGGCCAGATACTGTGCTAGAAGTGCTACGTTTTACATCATTTTATTTTCACAACTTGCCAAGGGAGATACTATTGTTACCTGTGTTTTGCAGATAAGGAACAGAGGCAACTAGAAGTTGAGTAAGAAATTGACTGGAGCCACACAGATGATAAAGCTCTGAGCCACGAAATGAACTGATGTGACCAGTCACAGTAAACATTTGCTCACTACCTTGCGTCTTGGAAGTGTGTGTATGTGTAAGTATGTGTGTGTTTGTGTGTGTGTCTGTCACCCATATTTTCATAGGTGAAAACTCAGATTTCTATCCCCCATTCTTTTATTGTAATGTATCTTTCTCTCCTAAGCTGTTTGAAGCATAATAGAAAGTATTTTAGCATTTCTTTGATAGACAATGTCTGTTTGATGAGTTTTTCTTTTGTTTTTTATTTTCCTGTACGTGGGCCTCTCACTGTTGTGGCCCCTCCCGTTGCGGAGCACACAGGCTCTGCACGCGCAGGCTCAGCGGCCATGGCTCATGGGCCCAGCCACTCCGCGGCAGGTGGGATCCTCCCGGACCGGGGCACGAACCCGTGTCCCCTGCATCGGCAGGCGGACTCTCAACCACTGCGCCACCAGGGAAGCCCTATTGATGAGTATTTTAAAGTAAACACATTTGTTCACTAAAGGGGAAAAATTATAATCCGGGAAAAATGCCTTGTCTTAAATGAAGGACTTAACCCGAAACTGAAGTTCATGGGTTTACGAAGTGAGTCATCTCTGACTCACTCTCTGGGCTTGCTTGGAAATGCAGGAGAGAGACTTAGAGCCCAGCCTGGGGTTGCACTGCTGTTTTTCTTGTTGTTGCCTTAAAAATGCTCAGATGGAATTGAGGCACAGAATCAACAGTGCATGAAAACTGGAACTAGCCTCCTGGTCAGTGTCTTGTTCCAAGCGCAGAGGTGGGAGTGGTTCCAGTGGCTGCTTTCATGGGGGGAAGGAGTAGTATTTGGACATTAAAGATTTACCAAACTGTATTTTTTATTCTATTTTTGAACTTTGCTGAGCAAAACCCATGCACCTTCTGAACCCGGACTCTGAACATCCTCTCTCTGGTTTACTATAAAAAGAAGATTCTTTAAAAAAAAATTGGGGTGGGATGAGAGTTTAAAAATTTCTTTACTTCTCAGTAGCCTTCCTTGTGGTTCCTGAATTTCTGGCTGAACAAGCACAAGCCGGTGAATGGTAGGGAGGAAACACAAGTAAAATATTGTCTTTATTTGAGGTCCTGATTCAGAATGAAGAATTAAGGAAATTATCACACCAAGGGTTCCTGACCTAAGTAAACAGTGCTGCCTTGGAAGGAAAAACAACACTTGACAAGAAGTGAGGTGGGAACTACACTGTCAGGAAAGGTGTAGGGTGCTGGAAGATTCTGCAACCCAGGTCACAAACAGGCAGGTTTCGAGCCACCTGTGGACCTCAGAAAGGCTTTGTTTGGCTGGCATGGTGTGGTTTAAACTTTTGAATTCGTCAACAACTTTTAGAAATCGGGAGATTCCATCCTCCAAATTGGGATCTTCACTTCTCTTCAAAGTTAGATCTGTCTCCCTGTGGGCCTGCTTCTCGTGGCACCATCGATACAGCCAGGTAACAGAGTCCCCTTTGAGGAGGTCAGGCCCTCTCTGGTTTGCCCTACTCTCCACCATTCCCTGCTATTTCCCTGGTCTATCTCACTCATTGAAACCTTGCCCCACCTTCTGTGCATTTGGGCTTTTAGCATGTGTTAAGGACCATGCGCAAGTCCTTTATTTAACTCCAGTCCCCATTTATTTACCTCCACAATGAAAAAAAAGACAAAAAGTCAGCAAAGAAAAGTCTCTCTAGTTTTCTTCAGTTGTGAAATCCTATAAGAGAAGAACCCCTCATCCAGTATATCTCATGTCCTGAAATACTGGCCTCAGCCATCAACATAGCTCAGTGCCCCTAGCATCTGCTTCTCACTTATCAGCAGTCCCAGAAGAAGAAAAATGACTCCGTTCTTTAGATTTTGCCTCATTTCCCCAGCTGTTAACAACAGGCATCCTCACTGATGAATATTTCAACTGAAACCTCTATGAAAAAGCGCCCTGTCTTTCGTAGTGTTCTTCTGCATTGTTGAAAAGCAGGCATTCCTTAAAGTGTTGCTTCATGAATACAAAAGGTCGGGTTTTGTGATTTTCCTTTGAGAGGCCCCTCAGCATTCCCACTGTCAAGGTAGCAACCTGCGGTCAACAAGAAGGTCAGGCAGAGTCCCCAAAATGCCCTCCTGCCCCCAACACAGAGAGACCGCCCTCTCTTTTATGGCTTTTCAAATGTGTCCTAGGAGACAACCCCCAGTCTGTTCACTGCAGGCACTCAGTCCCCAGGCTGCTTGGCGTTTATCAAGCACTCAGTGAGAGAAACAACGATCCTGGAGGGACTGAGCTGCTGAGCTCATTTATTCCTCCAGATATATTCTGAGAAAAAAATCACTGGTGGCAGTAGAGCAAAGTAGTTAGGGGCTCAGCTCCCCAGACCAAAAATGAGCAAACAGGTAGATAGCCTTGGCCCCTGCTCTCAACCTTCCAGTGGCTTCTCCATCAGATGGGAACCATGTAATACTTAACCCAGCAGGGTGGGAGTTAAAAACAACGAGGCATATAGTGCACTTAGCTCAGACCTTGGAATATGGCCAACCATCATGATAAGGGCAGCAATAATCATAACCATGTTTACTGAGCACTTAGAAGCACATGGCTCTGTTAACTGCCGTACACCCATGATGACATTTAACCCTCACAACAGCCCCACACAATGGGTACTGTTTTTGCCATGCTTTTTTTTTTTTTTTTGGCCATGCCACACAACTTGCGGGATCTTAGTTCCCCAACCAGGGCTTGAACCTGCGCCCTCAGCAGTGAAAGCACAGAGTCCTAACCACCAGACCGCCAGGGAATTCCACCATGCTTTTTTTTATGAAAAGCAATAATGGACTCAGAGATGTTAAGTAACTTTCCCAAGGTCACACAGCAATTAAATATTGGAGCCAGAATTTGAAACTAATGTTTGCCATCCTAATCACACTACTATCTACTCATTTAATGTTCATGAAAACTTTGGAAGTGGATACTATTGATGACCCCATTTTACAGATGAGGAAACTGAGGCACCAAACAGTTGAGTAACTTGTCTCAGGTCACCTAGGCCAGGCAGTCTCTTATCCACTGCCCTGGGTGCCAGGCACTATACAGAGTCCTCCATATACAGTTCTATTTAATCTTTGCAAACACTATAAGAAAGGGATTATCACCTCATGTTGTAAATCAGGACACTGAGACTTGAAGACATGCTGTAAGTTGCTTCTAGTTACACAGCAATGACACGGGGTTACTGAGATTCAGGTCTGCCTATGGCTGACCACAGAGCCCTTAACTGTTACAAAACCCAGTGGCCTCCTCCTCCTCCTGTCCCGATGGCCCAGATCCCAAGTGGCCTTTTCTCTCCCTCTGCCATGTCTCTTTTTCTCATAAATTCAAAAAATTAGGATTCTTTAGATCTGGCCTCAGCCTGGGACTAAACTTTAACCTCAGGACCTCATTTAAAGAACAGAGATGTTGGAGGGGTCTGCCAGTGATTATCATCCAAACTTCATCACCTCCACGACTCGCTGCAGTCGCTGGGTTCACACGTTACGAAACCGAATCAGAGATACCTCCTTCCAGCCTCTTAGTCAAACCAGCAATGAAAAACTGCCCTCTCGTCAAACACATATAAAATCCAGAGAAACAGGTTCAACCATTTGAAAAGTCTTCATGTGAATATGATTGGTACCAGCTAAGAGATTGATCCATTATCTTTATATACTTACTTAAAAATAATGTAATCGTTTTTTTTTTTTTCCTTAAAACTTAGAATAGAAAAGATCAAGAAGCTCCAAGGTGGATAATACTCAAATTCAGTCTGTATCATTTAGGGTTTGTTCAGGGAAGCCAGAACCATGCTGAGTGATCTAGAAGAGGGATTTCTTATGGAATTGGACCTTATCCGATTGTGGGAGCAGAGTAAGGACTTTTAAGTTGGGGCTCCTTTACTTCCCTCTTCTAAATTCTGTGCCGATTTCTCTGGCAGGCAACCTCAATCTGGAAATACACAGGAAAGCAAATTCGGGGAAATGTCCTACCTTAGCTACATTGACACAGTGCAAATCTACCACCCATAAGATGAATTTCTATACTTGAAAATTAATAATAATAGAAGCAAATGTATTATTTCATCCACCCATTCATTCATTTAACAAATACTGAACATCCCTTATTAGGCACGAGGGAGACACAGGTGGACAAAATGAGGTCATAATTCTGCCGGAGTCCACTTCTTCTTTCATCTGGATGCTGGTCTCCCTGCTTCCTTTGGGCAACACCCACCCCACCGCAAAGATTTCTCTACAGAATTGCCAGAGCAATCCTTTTTTTTTTTAATTAATTAATTTTATTTTATTTATTTTTGGCCGCGTTGGGTCTTCGTTGCCGTGCGCGGGCTTTCTCTCTAGTTGCGGCGAGCGGGGGCTACTCTTCGTTGCGGTGCACAGGCTTCTCATTGCGGTGGCTTCTCTTGTTGCGGAACACGGGCTCTAGGCACGTGGGCTCAGTAGTTGTGGCACGTGGGCTCAGTAGTTGTGGCTCGCGGTCTCTAGAGCGCAGACTCAGTAGTTGTGGCGCACAGGCCTAGCGGCTCCGCAGCATGGGGGATCTTCCCGGACCAGGGCTCCAACCCGTGTCCCCTGCATTGGCAGGTGGACTCCCAACCACTGCACCACCAGGGAAGCCCCAAAGTGATCCTTTTAAACACAGATCATGTCACTCCTTACTCTCAACCTCCCAATGGCTTCCCATCCCAACAAAAATAAAACCCAAAGTCCTTCCCATGGCCTAGAAACCGTCCAGGGTCTGGGCCCGGCCGCCTCCTCGTTCTCATTCCCTCCTACTCCTGCCGGCGCCCTCTAGCCCTCCTCGCACCCATGCTTTTCCTCAGTCACACGAAGCCTGTCCCTGCCCTTGGGTCGGTGCACTGGCCACCCCTCTGCCTGGACCACTCGCCCCCAGAGCCTCTCAGTGCTCTCCTCACTTCATCTCAGTCTCCTCTCAGATGTCACCTCCTGAACCCGGTCGTCTTTGTCCCCATGCACTGAACCCTTCAGGACTCTCTCCGTGTAGCAGCTGCGTGTCATCCTCAGGGCGTTTATCGCTACCTGAGTCGCTGTAAATGTGTTCCTTTGCTTCCCCTTGGTCTTCCACGCAGCAAAGGGCACTGCAGAGTGGCAGGGACTCTGCTTTATCCAGAGTGACTTTGTCTGTGCCTACCTCTCCGTCCTGTTTCCTTCACAGCACACATCACCATCTGTATTGACTTGTTGTTCGTAGCATTTACTTGTTTACTGCCTGTCTCTCCCTCGAAAGGAGGCAGACCCTGGGTGGGGCAGGTGTTGGGCAGAGGTGGCCTTCCTGCTCTAAGGCAGGGCCTGGCAGACACTCTGCTCTCTTCTCCAGGAGTAGAGAAGGGGTCTCCCCATGAGAGACCTGCTCAGAAGCAACCTTTATGTTCAAGGAAGCAATCCTGGCAAAACGTATTCCAGTGAATTTCATCTTAAAAATTTCAAAGCCCCACCTAAGCAAGCCATCAAAATTTACATCGCCCATCGAGGGGCAAATTGACATCGTGGGCTTCCTGGTACGATGCACATGACGGGAACATACCGCCACTCGTGTTTTCCTGTCAGAATGTTCAACCCAAATCTAACTGGGATGAAGCAATCGAAATCAAACCCAAACTGAGGGTCGTTCTACAGAACGGCTGGCCTGCACACTCAAATCTGTCCGTGTCCAAAAAGACAAGGAAAGGCCAAGGAACTATTCTAGAGAACAAAGGGAACTAGACGTGATAAGACAATATGTGACCCTGGATCCTGGGTCACAAAATTAATCGCTTTAAATAGCCTTTGTGGGTGGGAGCAGTTGGGAAGATTTGAATGTGGTCTGTACTGGTAGTAGTATTGTTACCAATGATCAACTTTAGGAATTTGGTAATTGCATGTGCTTGTATGAGAGGATGCTGGTGCCGTACGCAGTACCTGAGGGTTTTAGGAGTAAACGGACATGATGTCAACAATTTGCTGTCAAATGATTTAGCAGAAAAATAATGTATATATTATCTTACTATATACAGTACATACTACATAATATATAGTATATCTCAGAGAGAAAGCAAACGTGGCAAAATATTAACAACTTGAAGAATCTGGGTGAAAAGTAAAAAGGTATTCCTGGTGCCCCTCTTCCAATGTTTCTGTAGTTTGAGATTTTCAAAATAGAAATTTGAAAAATAAATTTTTAAAGCATCTGGGTGGATGAACAGACAAAGAAAATGCAGTCTATAGATACAGTGGAAATATTATTTGGCCTTTAAAAAGGAGGAAATGCTGCAAAATGCAGAAACATGGGTGAACTTTGAGGACATTATGCTAAGTGAAAAGAAGCCAGTTACAGAAGGACAAATACTGCGTGATCCACTTATATGAGGGATTTAAAATGATTAAGCTCAGAGAAGCAAACGATAGAATGATGGTGGTCAGGTGCTGTGGGGAGGGGCAAATGCAGAGTTGCTAACCGTTGGGTATAAAATGTCAGTTATGCAAGATGAGTAAGTTCTGCAGATCTGCTGTACAGCATCAGGTCTACAGATAACAAGACTGTATCACACACTTAAAAATCTGGTAAAAGGGTGGATCTCATCTGAAGTGTTCTTAGCACGATAAAATTTAAAAGAAATTTTTTTTAACCCAGCCCACCACAAAATCATCCACAGAGAATTGTTTTGAGTTTCTACCTGGCTTCCTTGGAATATAAGCCCTTTAAAGATACAATAGCCTTCCCTATCTTTGCTGAGTCATTTCATAGTTTAAGTGGTAGACATTTCACATTTCACAGTGTGCTGAGTTAGTAACTTATAAGATGTTGTGTACGATATTATCTGCTTTAGATTTAATACATATACTTTAACACACTCCTTTACTCATTCACACACACACATGCACGTAGTCACCCACTGGATTTGACCCCGTTGACACTGATCTCATCCATGAACTTGATGCCTCACCTGCCCCCGTTGTCCACTCACCTCCCCTTGGCCAAGTCACATTTTAACAGGAAGGTCACAAACCTCCTTGGCCTCTCTGAACTCTTCCCCAGTAGGTCAGGAACAACTCCACAAGCACCCGATTCCCTCAATGAGTCTCATTCACTCTGTTGATCAGCTGAGGCGAGCGACAGAGACACTGATGGGTCGAGGAGGGAGGGATGCCGTGGACCCAGCCTTCAGCGCTCACATCACCTCCCGGGCCTCTCCCTCTGCGGGTCCCCGGCATGGGAAGGAGTTATAGCTGCCAGAAGCACTCAGGGAGTTGACACAGACCAAGGGGAAGCCATGTTCAATGATTAACTCAACCCTGACTGCAGCGTGCACTTCATGACCTCTCATAAGAGCCCAGCAGAAAACAAGTTCTAACACTCAGAACTGAAATCCATAAACTCAAAACCTTTTACAGAGGGTTCATAGCAGGAATAAAATGCTGTTCCGAAAAATGCACATCTAAGTATAAGCGCTAAACGTGTTGAAACTATAAACAGACAAAGAAAGGGGAGAGCAGACAACACAAGTAATGAAATACGTTTTTAAAATTCTGAAACATTTCAAGCATACCGAAAAGCATCTACCACCCAGCTTTGTCAAATCTTAACATGGGTCATTTAGGCCCCAACGCTTTTATAAGAAATAAAATATTACAGATAGTGTCAAATTGCCCTGAGTTTTTTTCAGCAGATCGAATCCCCTGTTCCTCCTTTCCCAGAAATAACAGCCAACCTGAATTTCTGAATTTGGGATCCATTATTTCCAAACATGTTTTATATGATTACCACAAATGAACATATTCACAATCAATATATGATACTGTTTGCAGGTTTTAGGCGGCATATATCTTTCTGGAGTTTGCTTTTTTTCAACATTATGCTCTTGAGATCTTGCCTTGCTGATGTAATTTATTTGAGCGCTAATGCATTTATTTAACTCTGGTGTAAGATTCCATTGAATGACTTTATCCTAATTTGTTTACTCATCATCTTGTTTCTGGACCTTCTGTTTGTTTCCATTTTTAACCATCTCACATCCTCCTGCTGTCAACATTCCTTGTGCACGGGTGTGAGGGCTCCTCCAGGACATCACGAAGTTGCTAGGACACAGGGATGCACATCCTCATTTTGATTAGATCTTGTCAAATGACTCTGCAAAGTGGGTGCAGTCCTGGCCCCCACCTGTACTCTATGAGAGTTCCCATCACTGCATATTTCAGTACTATCTTATTCCAGATTTTTGGTCCACATTCAACTCAGTGAACACCATTAGTTCACTGGGGAAAAAAAACTGTATAAACATAAAACTTAAAGTAGGATCACTTTTATCCCGTTTCCCATATACACATAATTATATTTACATTTTATATAAAAAGCACTCACCTCTGAAATAAAATAACAGCCTTTAACACAGATGTCAACATCGTGATAATAATCATTAAAAACTATCAGCTAAAAATTCTGAAACATTTCAAGCATACCGAAAAGCATCTACCACCCAGCTTTGTCAAATCTTAACATGGGTCATTTAGGCCCCAACGCTTTTATAAGAAATAAAATATTACAGATAGTGTCAAATTGCCCTGAGTTTTTTTCAGCAGATCGAATCCCCTGTTCCTCCTTTCCCAGAAATAACAGCCAACCTGAATTTCTGAATTTGGGATCCATTATTTCCAAACATGTTTTATATGATTACCACAAATGAACATATTCACAATCAATATATGATACTGTTTGCAGGTTTTAGGCGGCATATATCTTTCTGGAGTTTGCTTTTTTTCAACATTATGCTCTTGAGATCTTGCCTTGCTGATGTAATTTATTTGAGCGCTAATGCATTTATTTAACTCTGGTGTAAGATTCCATTGAATGACTTTATCCTAATTTGTTTACTCATCATCTTGTTTCTGGACCTTCTGTTTGTTTCCATTTTTAACCATCTCACATCCTCCTGCTGTCAACATTCCTTGTGCACGGGTGTGAGGGCTCCTCCAGGACATCACGAAGTTGCTAGGACACAGGGATGCACATCCTCATTTTGATTAGATCTTGTCAAATGACTCTGCAAAGTGGGTGCAGTCCTGGCCCCCACCTGTACTCTATGAGAGTTCCCATCACTGCATATTTCAGTACTATCTTATTCCAGATTTTTGGTCCACATTCAACTCAGTGAACACCATTAGTTCACTGGGGAAAAAAAACTGTATAAACATAAAACTTAAAGTAGGATCACTTTTATCCCGTTTCCCATATACACATAATTATATTTACATTTTATATAAAAAGCACTCACCTCTGAAATAAAATAACAGCCTTTAACACAGATGTCAACATCGTGATAATAATCATTAAAAACTATCAGCTATGGGCTTCCCTGGTGGCGCAGTGTTTGAGAGTCCGCCTGCCGATGCAGGGGACACGGGTTCGTGCCCCGGTCCGGGAAGATCCCCCATGCCGCGGAGCGGCTGGGCCCGTGAGCCATGGCCGCTGAGCCTGCGCATCCGGAGCCTGTGCTCCGCAACGGGAGAGGCCACAACGGTGAGAGGCCCGCATACCGCAAAAAACAAACAAACAAAAAAACTATCAGCTAATATATTGAGTATTGACTGGGTGTCAGGAACTTTCTGCATTCAATAAATGCAATATCTCCTTGGACCCTCACCACCACCCTTATTTAGATACTATTGTTATTCTCTCAGTCTTGCAAAGGACCTAGTAAATGTTGAAGTCAGTAAGTAACTTGGCCAGAGCCACATGGCAAGGAATCGGTGAACGCAGGATTTGGACCATCCTCCTAAGCTTCATAGCTTCCAAAAATTTACTTACTCTGCTCCCATTTCCTCAGCTGTAAAAAGGAGGAAAATAATTGGACTTGTCTCGTAAGAACGGACCTGATGATGCAACACAAGTAAAGCAGAACAGTCACAAGCACGCGGAAAGCTCTTCAACAATTCTCAGCTGTCATTATTTTTCTGTTTATTAGTTCTGTCATTTAAGACTCTTACAAATAACCTTAATCTTAAAATGAAAAGCTAACATCGGAGGCCTCTGCTGTCACACGTGTCCTGTTCTAAGGGCTTCAAATAATTCTTACTGCCATCTTTTCATCTCAGTGTGTCTTCATCAGTACAAGACGGTGCTCACTTTGAGTCTGGCTTATAACCATCCTCGCTAGTTACTCTGAGCACCGTTACCATTAAAATGCACAGGAACAAGTGACGCAATTGAATGTGTACACCCAGTTCAAAAGAAGGAGAAATGACTGAATAATTGCCTAGACCTCCAGAGAGAAAAGGTTAAAGAGGCTTTGCTTCATCAACGACCTTAAGTCATGATTAGAAAAATGTCGTTGCTGACCTCTAAAGAACCAGCCGTTTTACATGACCCAGATATTCGAATCGTAGAATTTCAGGTCTAGAAGAGCTTCGCAGATGAAAGATTAAGAGTTCCAAAGCGTCTTTCAAATAAGTTTGGGAAATGCTGTCTGCCGCACCCCATCTTGGAGATCTATCCCATACATTGGTACATGAAAGTCTCTGAGAAGTCCTATAATAATAATTTTTAAATCTGTTTCATTTGCTCAGCACTCATGTCCCCTAACTAATTGGATCACAGCATGCTTTCATTATTAAGCACCCCATGCCCATCCTTGGGAACCAGTACCCCACAGACCTCCGTCACCTTAGGGGTCATTGATCTAAAGAGACTTTATTTTACACATGAGAAGACTGAGACCCAGAGGCAAGTGGGCAGCTGGTGGATGGATTTCTCCAGTGTGGAGGGTAGTGCTTTCCCCATCATCCCAAGCATTTCCCTTTCTGGAAGATAAGAGCCACTTAACCTAACTCTGCCGCCATCCCACTGTCCAGGAAAAACAAGTCACATTTCTTACAGATCTCAGCATCTGTGGTCCCTGCTCTTGTACACGAATGTTATCATAGCCACCATCTGTTGGCACCTACTAAGCACTGAACTAAATGGCTTAAATTATTCATTTAATTTTTACAGCCTATGGTTATTTCCCCCATCTTATAGATGAACTAACTGAGGCTTAATGAGAAAATCAGCAGAGCTGGCACTTGTCTCTTTGAAAGCCCTGCTCCTTCTATGTATGGCAGTAAACTAACTTGGCCTATTTTTTAGTGATGGGTAGGAAGGCTTACAATAGAAGCCTCTAGAAGAGGCAAAGAACTCTATAATTGTTATTAATTATTCTGCCAAGCAAAGATAATGTCACCTCAATTTACAGGTGATGGAACGACTCAGAGAGAGTAGGCCAGTCTCAAGATTTCACGAAAGTTAAAGGCATAGCCTGCCTCTTGCTTGATCAAAAGTTCTGCTTTTCCAGCATGACAGGGATTATCTACGCCATATTATTGCCATTTTCTAGGCCAGTTTTTAGCCTCACATAGTGGAAGCAACTTGAGTTTGGTGGTAGATCTAGACTTGCATCCTGGTGCCACCCTTGGGGAAGTCATGGAACCTCTTTGAGACTCGGTTTCCTCATTTGCAAAAGGAGCATGTAGCCTGGTGCTTGGCACATAATTGACCTTCAGTAAATGGCAGTTGTTTCTCTTTTGATGCACCTGGTGATCCTTGCCCCATTGGATTATCCACTGGTGTTACCTGCCATGCCCCTGCCAGCTGACATGTCCTCTCCAGCCTGTGGGCACTGACGATGGGAATGCTTCTTCAGATCAATCTAGACCAGCTACAGGCTGGGGCGCTCCACCACCTGTGCCCTCAGTGACCCCAGAGACCTGGCAAAGAGGATGACTCAAGAGCCCTCAGTGACCCGGCTGGGGATGTGCCGCACTCACAGCTGTAGCACATCCATCATCGGGCCGTCCTCGCTGGCCTCCACACCTGCAGAAGGAAAGCAGACTGTCAACCAGCGTCCAAAGGTCAAAGGAGAGCTCAGCGTTTGTTGGGCACTTGATCCTGTTTCTTTGGGAGTCGCCTGCCTGGAATTTTCAAGAAAATCTGAAAATTTTTCACATTTTAGGCTTATCCAAGTGATTAATGCCACAGTGTGTGCCTGGTCCCCTGTGCTCTGAATTCACTCAGCTTGAAGCTTGGTACAAATAGCATCACATTCATCACTTCTGCATCTTCGGGTGAGACTTCACTCAGCTTTCAGGCTGTTAATTTTATTAGTTATGTAATTTCCAAGGATCGTCTTGGGGCTTTGTTGTATCTTGAACGAGAAGGAAAATGGAAGTAGAGAAAAAGGGAAATATTATGGAGGGGTGTCTATGGGTTTTGTGCTAGGACGTATTAAACACGGTTAATCCTCATATTCACTCATTGTGGTGGGTATTATCCTCATTTTGCTCAGAGGAGTCAGTTAAGGTACCTAAGGACACAAGTAGTCATCGAAGCTCCTAGGATTTGGCCCCAGGTCCACAAGACACAGAGCCCAAGCTCTTTAATCACATGGCCTGGTCAGCGTCACAGAGAGTCAATCATGGGTTGGGTTCTTACAGTTTATACTGGTGATGATTGGATTGAAACAATACAATGAAACCCCATTAAATCATGGCCCACATAGTTCAGCCTCAGAAAGGAGTGCAAGAAACACGATCTGCTGTGGAAAAAGAATTTCCGATTTTTACATAGATTTCTCCACAGTCATAAGGGAGTTCACAGTCAAGCGGGGGGAAGACAGATGTGTAGTTGGATTCAGCAGCATAAATGGTACAGTGTGGAGCAGACAGGGACCGGCAGGCAGAGTGCGAGGAGAGATGAGTCCCATGTGCTGGAAGCAGCGGACATTCAAGCAAGGCTCCACCTTTACCCACTCCTTCTCTGCCTTGCTGACCTCACCTCCCATATTCTTTCAGTTCTCTCTACGTCCCCCTTGTAGTCACAAGCTGGCTGCCCAAATGTCCAAAAAGCACAACCTCTCAACAACGTCCCAAGCAGGAAGGAAGAGGACAAGCCTTCTTCCTGTAACAGTTAGAGAAGAAAATCTTTCCCAGAAGCACCCATCAGACTTTCCCATATATCTCACTGGCCAGCCTGGGTCATCTGCCCACCCCCAGACCTGTGGGCTGGATGTCTTCCAGTTCCCCCCAGCTCTGCATCCTTTCTTCAACATTCTAAGTAGACCAGTGAGGGCTACCTGTACGGACTTCAGGGCTCCCAAATTCCCTGCCTGGTTTCAGCCAAGGCGGGATCCCTGCAGAAGGTCAGAGGAAGAAAAGACAGTGATGGGGGAGGGGGACGAGTCCCCAGATGTCTTCTCTGGATGTGACCTCAGGCTGGCTGGGGACTTTTCTGCTCTCAAGAGGGTCCTCCCTACTTGACTCTCTCCTCAATTCTATGATGACTCTACTGATGCCTTTGGCCTAAGGAAGGTACAGCTCTGTCGCTGCTAGTCTGTAATTACCTCACTATCCTTTTGGAGTCCCATATGTTCACACCTCTATAAATATTCTATTTTAATAACCCCTCCTAAATCACTTGGTGCCATCTGTTGCTTCTTGGGGGCCTGATTTGCTACAACTTGTCATTTCCAAAGAAGAATCATGGTTTAGACCAATCCTATTTTGTTCCCCTGGGGCCAGGAGAAGGGTCTACTCTTTCTGAGGGGCTAAACATACAACACAAGGCAGTGTGTGCCATGAGCTGCAGGCCAAGAGGAGGGAAGGACCCTTGGGGGCAGATGTATCCATGTCTGAAAGCTTCACAGAGAGGGTGACAACCTCTAGAAACCCAAGTAGAGGTCTCCCTTCACTTTTCTCTCCATCCCTCTCTCCCTCTGTCAGCTGTTGCTCTTTTTCTACTTTACCGGTTTTCACTCGTGAGCGGTTTATTCACACAACTCAGCATCACAAAGCTGATTTAGAATCTAAAGTATTGGGCTGGCCAAAAGGTTCATTAGGGTTTTTCTATAAGATGTTACAGAAAAACCTGAACGAACTTTTGGGCCAACCATAGCAGTGGGTCTCAAAGTATGGTCCCTGGACTGGCAGCCTCCAGCATCTGGGAACTTGTGAAAAATTCTCAGACCCACTCCAGACCTACCGAGTCAGCAACTGCGTTTAACAAGATCCCCAGAAGATCCTGATGGACACTGTGGCTAGAGACCCCCAGCTTTAGATGGTGGCAGAAACTGTCAGTTGCCATCTCAAGCCATTACCAACCACGCTCCTTGCAAGCAAACTCAGACAGCGTTTGAGTTTCAGGTGAGGGACATTGTTCTCAAGTTCTTTCAGGACAGGAAGCAGAAAGGTCTTCTTTTCTCCATTCTTTGGTCCTTTCCCTCCTTGGCAGCTTGCACTACAGGGTGGGGCGGCAGGTGTCCCGTGGTCGTGGTCAGAATTGTTGCTGAAAAGGTGAGAGGTGAGGCTAGCCAAGGGAGGAGGAGGGGGAGGGGAGGGGAAAGGAAAAAGAAGGCGATTGTGGGGAATCTCCGGGATCTGGTTAAAATGCAGATTCTGGTCCAGCATGTCTGGGTGGGTCCTGAGACTGCATTTCTAACAACTGCCATGTTGCAGTCAAAGCTGCTGGTCCCTGGACTCAGCAAATGCCCCCTCTTTACGCACTCAGCTTCGGAGTCAGAACCGAGACCTGGCCATCCTAGGCACTGCCCTAGCGGGGAGGTTCTCCTACCTGAGTGCGTGCAAATCACAATCACTGTGCCGTGCCCCTTGCCCCTATGCACACACCCGAGTTTCTGACCCAGCCCTGCTGGAGAGTTTGCATTTCTACAAGTCCCCCAGGTGGTACAAATGATGCTGACATTTTGAGAACTGGTGCTCTTAACTAGCAGAACTCTTTCTTTGATATTTTTTAGCATTAAGTGACCAAGATAACTGTTATTTATTCCGGATGCTAATGATTCCAGGTGTTGATAAAGAAAAAAAAGACAAGTATTTATCGTCCCACAAAACCCCCAGCTGAAAGAGCCCCAGGCCCTGACCATCTAAAATGTAATCCAACTCCACCACCTGCTGGTGATCTCAGGAAGTGCAAAAAGGTGTCCTGTTTGAAAACAGCTTGCTGCAAAATATCTTGGCAAACACAATAGGACGCGAGACACTCACTAACCACCATCCTCCTCGCCTTTATTTAGAGCATAAACATGATTTGCGTAGTTAATAAATCAGTCCCTTGATTCTCACCTAAACGGTGCCTGGCACATTGAAATAAAAGAAGTGATAGCTAACATTTGTAACATGCAGGATAGCCACGCTTCGGCCATGCGTGCGTATGAACTCTGCTGCTCCCGTGCTTCCTACAGGAACCGGTGCAGGGAACTTAAGTAACTTTCTTAAAGTTACACAGCAAAAAGTGGTGGAGACAGAATTCAGACCAGGTAATGTGCCTCCAGAGTTGCCTGCTCTAAATCTCCATGCCATGCTACCTCCCAAAAACAGCTGGAGGAAGTGCCCAATAAATATGTTTTAGGTTAGTTAACTCACCCCACCCAGAAATGTAGCACTGGAATATGTCTCAGATCCAAACTTTTCCATCCCTTTCATTTTATAAAAAGAAGACAACAACAATCTGGGGCACAGAGAGGTGAGGTGACTTGCCTGAGGTCACACAGCAACTTGATGACAGATCAGCAAGGCCACTTGGGCTCCTTCAGCTGTATCACCCTTGCAGTAGCATTTACTGAGGGTAAATTGCCAAGTCTCTAGCACAAGGTGATGTGCCATGGGAAAAGCAGAATTGTGACTAAACGCCCATTTTTGGACAGTTAGGGGCTCTGATTCCATTTGGGGACTATGATTCTAGAAATAATAACTCATTTAAAAAATATAATCAAGGGCCCACTACATTCTCTCTTCCACTGTTTAAAAAATTATTTTCTATCCATTCAAATAAGCTATTAAAATTGTTTAAGCTATTAAAATTTTTGCCATGTACTACCTGGATGATTATTTACTCAATATTTTTCCTGTAATCCATGTTCATTTGTCCTTGTCCAAAGTAATATCTGTCAAAGCATGTGTATGACATTACTTGATAAATCTGTTGTTTGATTTAGTCATTTGGACTACACAGAATTTACTTCTGTAAAGCCTAATAGCATCTTCCGCTCCACCAGTGACACACCACCATGTTTTGGGCAGAAGTGACTGGGTCCTCAGTAGCTGTGGGACCTGCATCCTTCTCTTCTCAATGATACCTGTAGGTCATGTGATGTGGGGCAGGTTATTAACCTCACTGAACCCTGGTTTTGTCATCTGAAAAGTGGGATTAATATCATTTCCCATCCAGTATAATTATTGGGATTAAATGAGAAAATCCAGAATTTGACAAGATGCCCCACTCATAGCAAGTATCCAATCAACGCCAGCTATTATAATGAGCTATAATCATTGCTCTAATGAGGCATGACAGTGTATTTTTTCAAAATGAAGAACCATGAATCTCAAGGCTAGTCATACATGTGGCATGTCATCGTTTTCTTTGAGAATAGACCTTTCTTTGGAAGAGGGTCTTGTTTCCCATTTAACAGCTGGACACACTGAGGCTTAGGAAAAAGTCATTATCATGAATTCCCTAAAGTCGTTGCATGACTCAACAGGAATACAGGCATCTTCAAGTCTTGAACTTAGTAGGAGGTTTTCATTCTTGTTTATTTTCTAAATATGTGGCTTGGGAGTTTATGCTATTAAAAAAGGTGCATCCCTTTTCCGTGTCAGGGAACAAACAAACCCGGAATTCTTTTTTTTTTTTTTTTAACATCTTTATTGGGGTATAATTTCTTTACAATGGTGTGTTAGTTTCTGCTTTATAACAAAGTGAATCAGTTATACATATACATATGTTCCCATATCTCTTCCCTCTTGCGTCTCCCTCCCTCCCACCCTCCCTATCCCACCCCTCCAGGCGGTCACAAAGCACC
>NW_006785484.1:1330241-1346504 GCF_000442215.2 Lipotes vexillifer | reverse complement strand
TATGTGCCACATCTTCTTTATCCATTCATCTGATGATGGGCACTTAGGTTGTTTCCATCTCCGGGCTATTGTAAATAGAGCTGCAATGAACATTTTGGTACATGACTCTTTTTGAATTTTGGTTTTCTCAGGGTATATGCCCAGTAGTGGGATTGCTGGGTCATATGGTAGTTCTATTTGTAGTTTTTTTAAGGAACCTCCATACTGTTCTCCATAGTGGCTGAACCAATTCACATTCCCACCAGCAGTGCAAGAGTGTTCCCTTTTCTCCCTCTCCAGCATTTATTGTTTCTAGATTTTTTGATGATGGCCATTCTGACCGGTGTGAGATGATATCTCATTGTAGTTTTGATTTGTATTTCTCTAATGATTAATGATGTTGAGCATTCTTTCATGTGTTTGTTGGCAGTCTGTATATCTCCTTTGGAGAAATGTCTATTTAGGTCTTCTGCCCATTTTTGGATTGGGCTGTTCAAAATGGATTAAAGACCTAAATGTAAGGCCAGAAACTATCAAACTCTTAGAGGAAAACATAGGCAGAACACCCTATGACATAAATCACAGCAAGATCCTTTTTGAGCCACCTCCTAGAGAAATGGAAATAAAAACAAAAATAAACAAATGGGACCTAATGAAACTTCAGAGCTTTTGCACAGCAAAGGAAACCATAAACAAGACCAAAAGACAACCCCCAGAATGGGAGAAAATGTTTGCAAATGAAGCAACTGACAAAGGATTAATTTCCAAAATTTACAAGCAGCTCACGCAGCTCAATAACAAAAAAACAAACCAGGAATTCTTAATGCTGCTTCCTAAGAAGGGAATGGACTCTACCTAACTGAGCGTGGTCTCCTCCGTGATTCATGGAGGACAGTTCTCTTGCTTCAGGAATAAATTGTGCATACGGAGAAACCACTTAGAATTCATAAATTCTTCCATCTATTCAGGAGGAGGAAATTCAGTTTGACTGTATTCTTTGACCTTCTTGTGCCATAGACATAAAAATAAAGCAGCTTTTCAATTTAGAGAGGACCTTATGACCCAGAGCGTTTAAGTAATTTTACACAAACAGAAAAGCCGGGATTATTAAAAGAAGATTCAGATTCAAGCTACAAATCCCGTTCAATGGGGGCATTGTTCTTTTCTCCTCCGGGGAAGGTTGAGTGAAAGTGGATGGTTCCAGTCAAAATCAGGAAAGCACACTCCATTTTTTTCTCCCCACAGCCAGTTATGCAGTGGAATTACATAGTTGGGAGCCAGCTGGGGGAAGAGGGAAACAATACTGCAATTGAAAGAACACTGCTTTGCACACACGCTTGATTTAATAATATGCTTTGTGTTTCTGCTTGTTCATATTATTTGATCTTCTCTGGTTGGAAATGCCCCAGCAAATTAACAAAGCTGCAATCTCAGCCCTCACCAAAATAGGAAGAAGTGAGAGCCTGACAGGGCTCCCCACTACGGGGATTCTTGCTCTGGATGCACATTGAAACCACCTGAGTAGCCTTAAAATAATACAAAGTACCTCTGCCCAGGCACACCCGGAACCTACGGAAACTTAATTGCTGGGCGGGCAGCTTAGATGAGCCCAATGTACAGCCAGGGCTGAGAACCACTGAGCAAGCAGACAGGTGGGCAGGGCCGGACAGCTCTCCATCATGAAGCAAGAGGGCTCTCTGTCCTCAAGGAGATGCACTGTGGGAGGATGCGGGCATCATGGTGGATGTTGGAACATCAGAGAAGTCATTGGTCTAATACCAGTCTGACTCTGATTGGCTGTGATTTTTCAGGCCTTTTCTGTAATCTGCCTGAATTTCTCTCAACTTCTATTCTGTGGACCGAGGAAAAGAACTCATTCTACTAATGATTCATAAAATCAATATCGTGGCTCACAAGAAATATTTTCTAAGTGGACCAGGATAGAATGCAGTAGAACATAATTGAAATAGAATGTACTATTCTACAGAGTAAGTGAGAGCATTTTTTTTTTTTTCAGATGCCTGTGTGTGTGTGTTTCGGTGAACACGGTCCTAATGAAAAAATGTGTGTCTTAATTGTAAGTGACCATTAGAAAAGTTTGAAAGCCTGTGTTCTCACCTACAGGGTTTTGGGGAGGATAAAACGAGATAATGTTGCAGTGCACGTCACATATGTAGTGCACATCACATATTATACAGATTAGGTAGATTGATAGATCAGTAGATTGATAGACAAGCAATCTACAGCAAAATACGTCTAACTTGGTGCACAGATGACGGAACCAGCTGGATGAAAGTGGGGCCACTTCAGCTGTGGTTCTGTTAGTGGTAGAATTGGAAGGTCTGTGTCCTAAGAGAGCATGATTTTGAAAGGGACTCAAACCCTCGATCGATTCCCTGTGTGATGAATGGGAATTTGCTCCATCACATTCAGATTCAAGAAGTGTCACATCTTGGGCTTCCCTGGTGGCGCAGTGGTTGAGAGTCCGCCTGCCGATGCACGGGACACGGGTTCGTGCCCCGGTCAGGGAAGATCCCACATACCGCGGAGCAGCTGGGCCCGTGAGCTCATGGCCGCTGAGCCTGCGCGTCCGGAGCCTGTGCTCTGCAGCGGGAGAGGCCACAACGGTGAGAGGCCCGCATACCGCAAAAAAAAAAAAAAAGAAAAAGAAATGTCACATCTCTTCTTTTCCTCTTTATCAAATGAATCCAGCTGAAAACCTTCACTAACTTGATTGCTGAGAAATTCAATCTCAGTCCTGGTTATGAGGTCACTGCTCTTTTTTTTTTATATAATCATACAATAATAGAAAATAATAATAATAATAAAACAGCTGTGATTTATGAACCTTATTATGTGCCAGGCACTGTGCCAAGCACTTAAGCACATAGTATTGTTTAATCCTACCTATGAGATACTTACTATTACAATCTATTTTCCAAATTGGAAACTGGGGATTCAGCATCTCCAGGGATTCACTTTGAAGTTACAGCTGCTGTTTCTGCTAATTACCCCCCTTACCGACCTGTTCTTCTGTCTGCAGAGCCCAGATGCTTCAAGTGGGCTCAAAGATTCTCGCCTTTCCCCTGACCACAGGCTCAGACTGTAACCCTCATTGTTACTCTCAGAACCTCTGCTCTCAGAAGCTAGATTCCACTGGCGTCCCATAGCTGCCCTCCAGGGAACATGAAAGCAAAGGTGGCACTGGTCTCTGGCACTAACAAAAACAGCAACCACCCAAAAGAAGTGTTGCCCCTTCCTTGGAGCTGGGCATAACCCTCTGTCTACCAGGGTAGAATCACTCCCCCTTTTTCAACCACCAGCCCCAGCTTCCCTCCTGGGATCCTCTGTGCACCTCTTTCTTTTCTATAAGAAAAACCTAAATCTTGTCCTTGGAGTGTTTAGAAACCTCTGTCTTTGAGCTTGAGACACAAAAACCACATCTCAGGGAAGCACAAACACTAAACACAGACAGTTTGGCTAATTTCTTAAGGAACCTCTCATGATTTCAAAACCCTTACATTAAAAATAAGTATCTCAATATTTGAGGTGTGCCACGGTAACAAATCACTTTGACACCGTTGGTTCCCCACTTATTTGCAAACAGAACCCTGTTTGTTTTTCCAGACAGCGATGCGTCCAGCCCTAGGGAGTGAGCCATGCTTGCTTCAAGCCTACTGCCACACGTGGCAACGTGTTACAATTTGCCAGTGATTTGTCTGCAGGTGAGCGGTTCTTGGAGATATTTTTCTCCCTGCATCTGAGAGAGCCACTCAAAAGTGATGCTCCATCCTGCTTTGGAAGCTACCATGCCAGGATGCGATATTTAGATCAATACAACCATGGGATAATAGCCTAAGGACAAAAGTCAATGTTCCAAGGACAGTTCAGTGGAAAGGTGGAAAGTCCTACTTTCCTTGATGACATTATTAAACCAGTATCATCCCTGGGGCTGCAAATTTGTGTACTTCTTAAGTAATAGATAAGTGTACTTGTGATTTAAGCCACTGTTTTTGGACATCCTGCTACTTGTGGCTAAGACTGTCCCTACAGATGCATGAATCCTTCAGGCAAAGAGGAGAAATAAGTCATTAGAAAAATCTGAACAAACTTTAGGGTACCAACTTCCTTGACTTAACAGTGTTTCGATCTTTTCTGCCTTTGCTGAGTTATTCAGACTAGATCTTCAACAAGCTTAGCCCTGAAAAGCTCCTTCAGGTTTAAAGTGTTGGGGTAAATATGTTATTACCTAGAAATGCAAAGTCTTTGTGTCCCTTTGTGTCTCTGATAGCACTCTTCAAAAACTTTTCAGATAATTCCACAAGCATTTATGTTCCCAAGGATGCTGGGGGATGGCAGCGGGAGGGTGCAGTACAAGGTGCCTGAGACACAGTCCCAGTGCTCATGGGGCTTGCTGTCTAGTGGAGAGATGGGTCTGGAAAGGAAACGTCTCAAATACAGCATGGCAAATACAGAAGATTCCAGGTGAACAGAGAGGAGGGATGCTCTTCCTTCAGTTCCCTCAAGAATTTTGGTATAAAGCAGAAATGGTCAGAAGTGAAGGGCATGTCCCATCCCTGATAATGTTGAGATGAATGAAGAAATTTCTCCAGGTGACTTTGGGGTTCAAGAGGGAAAGGGGGACGAGAAAAGTCTTTGGATGAAAGGAAAGGGATGTTGGAGATTCCAGGGAATTACTGAGGCTTAGGCAAGTGACTTCAGAGCAGAAGCTTCTGCCCTTCTTAAAAAAAAAAAAAAAAAATCCCTTAAGGCAAGAATATTAAAAGTCTGGCTGATAGCTTGAATTGAGGACCAGGGGAAAATATGAGATTGACAACCATAAATTACAAATAGATCCTTCCAGATTCTTGTCTTCCCTCTGTCATTCACTGTTGCCTTGTTCGCAGCTAATTTGACAGCATTTTTTTTAGGTTGTCCTTTGCTGAGGTTTTTTCCCCCCAAAAGAATTTAACTAACTTTTCACTGAAGCAACAACTCTCTTTATTTTGATCCTGATAGTTTACCGAATTATTTATTATTTATTTCAGTGATCACTAACAGGTACTACTCTTGTAAGCGGGTATGGGGACAATCGTAACTGAGTCCTATAAACGTAAAATTCAACAGGTGGGAACAAAGGGAGCCTGCAGACCATGGAATAACCAACTTCCACAAGCCGCCAGGTGCTATGGGCATCCTCGGTGTGTTTTACAGGCTGTGTGTGTGCAAATAAAAGAACCATCTATTTATAAAGGGAATGGAGGAAAATTTAATCCAGAGGTGAATAATAAGATCTATTGTACTTTAGTCAATCATTCTGTTATCTGGGCTTTGAAATATATTGTACTTTTCCCTGATATAGATACAGTAGTTCTTGGACTGGAATGTAGCATGTTATTCTTGTTTTAAAAGACTTGCCGAACTTTAATTGGTACTTTTTTTTTTAATATAAATTTATTTATTTTTATTTTTGGCTGCGTTGGGTCTTCGTTGCTGCACGCGGGCTTTCTCTAGTTGCGGCAAGTGGGGGCTATTCTTCGTTGTGGTGCACAGGCTCTAGGTGCGCGGGCTTCAATAGATGTGGCACAAGGGCTCAGTAGTTGTGGCTCCCGGGCTCTAGAGCGCAGGCTCAGTAGTTGTGGCGCAGGGGCTTAGTTGCTCTGTGGCACGTGGGATCTTCCCGGACCAGGGCTCGAACCTGTGTGCCCTGCATTGGCAGGTGGATTCTTATCCACTGCGCCACCGGGGAAGTCCTTAATTGGTACCTTGAGTCGCCAGCCCAAAAGCCGATCGGTGATACAATCGGTCTTTAGGACTAGCTTCACCAGAACCTTCCCGTCCAGGCAGCTCAGGAGCCTCATCTCTCCTGGGGTGTTTCTTCTGTTTGCCTTACTGTTTCCAGCCCTCTCCACCTGCGCTCTGCCTCCCAAGGCCAGCCTGTGTGGACGGCGTCAGCACGCAATTGACATGGTGCTGTGCCCTTGGCTTCCGGTTCGGTTTGGCCACTGGGGATACCAGACAGGAAGTTAGAGAAAAGGAGTGTGAGGTGACCTCAGGCTGGCCGTGTCCTTCGACAGAAAGTCACTGTTCAGCTGAAAGCAACCAGCTTTCTCCCGCTCTCTTTCTTTCTGAGTCCACGGCTGCTGCCCCTTGGGTTTCCACGCTGTCCTTGTCCTTCTGCTAAGCTCCACCCACACCTTGGGAATGAATCTCTCAGGAGATAAATCTCCCTTGAATTGTCCTCATTTGAGCTTGCCATCTGTTCCCTTCTGACCCTTACTGATACACCACTGGAGGGCTCTCTTGGATGCTAGCCACGGACTTGCGGTTTCAAAGACACAGGGGGAGAAAATCGATGGGGAAAGATGCAGTTACAGACATACTTTCCTATTAGGAGGAGAAATTGTCAAGGCTTGAAAGCCGCTTGGAGGCAAGGGTGTGGGACAGTTTGAGAAGTTCCTGATGGCACATGCTCTCCGAACAGCCATTCTTGGCTTTTAAACAAGTCAGTGTCCTTTTATGAGAGTTTACACACTGTAACTTAGAAAAAACATGATTCCCAGGAAATCAGCAGCAGTAAATGATGCCAGGAGAGGTTGAGAAAACTATAGGTCCCGTTTTCAAAAATCCTTTTCTCTCTCTCCTTTATGGAAACTTGGAGCAGCGTTGAGAGTGTGCTGAATCATAAGAGTAGCACCAACGACAGTAAATTAATTGTTGCAAACATCGATTCAGTGCTTCCGGTGTGCCAGGCATGAGCTCCAAGCTTTCCGGGCACTGGTTCGCTTAATCTTCACCAACTGCCCTAAGAGTAGCTACTACTGTTCTTCGTACTTTACAGGTGAAGAATTTGAGGGCGACGGAAGGGCAATGACACACACTTGGTCACACAGCTGGTAAATGGCAAAAAGGAGTCAAACCCAGGTCTGTCTGATTTCAGTGCTACCCGGGGCTCGTCAAGCGTGGGTCGGGAGGTGGGCATGGGCTCAAATGCTGCCTTTGCCGCTTAGTGCTCGGGTTGCCTTGGGCAAGTCACCAAAACTCAGAATCCATGTTTATCCAATGAGGCTAATATTACCTGTGTCCCAGGGCTGTTGTCAAAATGAACCCAGGTCCCCTATGCCCCCTACAGAGACCCCTGTTACAGTAGAGTGGACTTTCCAGAACATGCAGGAGAAGGGCAGGAGGTTGGCATTGCGAGGGCATGGAGTTCCCGTCCCTTTGCAAATCTGCTTTTGTAATTCTTAATTTGGCCATCTCAGCTAGGGCTACAGTTGAGGAATAATAGTCATGCTGAACATTTATTTTTTGCCAGACTGTGCCAAGGGTGCTGTGTGCAAGATCTCCTTTCAACCCCACATAATCCTAAGAGGGAGGAACAATCATTATCCCCATTTGAGCAGTGAATAAACTGAGTACCAGAGAGGTGAAGTAACTTGCCCAGGGCCACACAGCTAGGAGGTAGCAGAACTCACATTAGCACCCAGATCTGCCTGGCTCCTGCACCTCTGCTCTAATCCCCTATCCTATACCACACACCTTTCTTTATTGCATTTAACAAACATTTCTCTGCTTACTCTGTGCCAGGAACTGTCTGAACCCTTCAAATATTAACTTGTTTCATCCTCATGAAAACTTCATGAGGTAGGTGCTATTATCATCTCATTTTCATGGGTGGGGAAGACTAAAGCCCAGAGAAGTTAAGTAACTTGCCCAAGATCACACAACCTTTCCAGTTCCAAACCCACTTTTCCTTAAATTTGCAAATGAAACCAATGTCAGGCACTGTAGTATGTTGGGAGTGACAAGTTTGAGTTGTCCATAGACTTAGTGACGTGTACTCCCATGTCATAAAGTTGTGTTCTTTGTAAAAGGGTGAAGGAAACAGATAGTGGTTTTCAATCCTCAGCCTCACCATAAAACAGCTTGGGGTGGGTCATGGCCTCAGTGGGGATACCAAAAAGATGTCAGAAAGCAAGCCCTGTACCCGTTTAACCTCAGAGATTCGAGAGAACCTCCAAGCCGTTTGTCTGCAGACAAAATAATTCTGTATGAAATGCTCCCAACAAGCAGCCCTGGGCCAGGAGAAATGAGCTGGAGAAACACCCATTCCCTTTTTCCACAGGGATATGGTGGGTACGCCAGGCTGAACACTAAAGGTTAATTGCTCTGAGTAATATTGTAGCATTTAATCCTGGTGCCAGACGAACTGAGACAATATTGACCATGATTCAGCCAACATCAGAACGCAAACACAAGTCCTTAGGCAGAGGGAGTCCAAGCAGGAATCTGAATATCCAGAAAGAGCACCAAGGCCGGGCAATCCCCTCAGAACTGAAAATTTGGGACCCGTATGCCAGCGCTTTACTACTAGCAGTGTTGTGTGCGCTGGGCCTTTGCACATGTAGCTCTCTGTGCTAGAAGCAACTTTCTCCACCCCTCCAGATCCCTGATTTTCACCTGACCAATGCCACGTTTTTGTTCAACTCTCATGTGTAAGATGCTTCCCGCAGGAAGGCTCTCTCCCCCGCCGAGGCAGAGCTAGGGTGTCTCCTCAGTCTTCTTGTATTCCCCCTTTGTTGACTGCTGTTTGAACACTTTTTTTTTTTTTTTTTTCAGTTTATACACATGCATTTCTCCCTATTAGTCTGTGGCCCAGACAAATCTATACTTTTTGTGTCTTTGTATCCTCTTGTAATCTTAGCACTTACCACAAGGCCTGGCATGTGATAGGTGCTTAATAAATGTTGAAAGGAAAGGACAATGGATGGATGCATGGATGAATGGCTGGATGGTGGCTGGATGGAAGCGTGGATAACTGGGAAAATGGATGGTTGGGTATTTGGACGGGTGGGTGAGTAGGTAAGTGAATGGATGGTTAAGGGGATGACTGGATGGATGGATGAGTAGACAGATGGACAGATACCTCTAGAAGGCAGCTGATGAAGGAATGACAAAAGCTTCCATCTTCTGGAATTCAAAGAAATCAAGTCTTTTCCAACTGTAATTGACCCACAAAATTCTGAAACTCCATTCCTGTGGAAGAAAGCACAGGCCGCACTCCCCCTTTCTCAGAATGTAAGTTGTCTTATCTTTAGACACTTGTTCTCCTTCAAGATAGTCTGTTTGCTAATTGTAAGCAGGTTTCACCTGGATAAAGATATAGTTCAATATGGGTCACATCCTGAGAGCTGAAACCACAGCCGCCCTTGTTCCTAAGGAAAAAAATGAACACTTCTAGGGGTTTTCTATCCCAGCCCTCTGACAGGGGAAAGCCACTGGAACACTACTGATTTCTTAACTTGTGACAGCTATGGGGTTTGGGGGGGGCAAAGCTGTAGTGAAGTTGGTGGTTGATCTGAAGGGCAAGCAATCCCAGCTATTACAAGTAGTATGAGACCTGGGTTTGAATTTCAACTCACTTCTAGTTGTGAGAAAACCTGGCTAAATTTAACTTCTCTAAGCCTCCTTTTCCTCATCTGTAAAGCAGGCAGTAGGAATAATTGAGAAACAGTATGAAAGAATATCTCAAAGAGTTTTGTCGGGATTTGAAAAATATAGCACATTGTAGCGATTGTTCAGTCAATAATAGGTTGGCATAGTAGCTGGTAGGTAGGAGTAACCCCAGTGGTAAAATACAAATATTTTCAGTTCAATCAATAAATGATTAATAGTCCACTGGGATTTCACAGATTATGGAATACTTACCAGTGGTGATAGAGAAAAAAATTTACATTGTAAATAAAATGAGATTTAAATAGCATTAACTCACCAAGTAAGCAAGTGGCAAAGTTATTCCCTGTGAAACTTTCTTTCAGTTACGAATTACTGCTTTGAATTAGTCAAGGAGGAAATCTTAGTTTGATGCTGGAATTTCTTTTTTTTTTTTTTGAAGATGTTGGGAGTGGGAGTTTATTAATTAATTAACTTTTGCTGTGTTGCATCTTCGTTTCTGTGTGAGGGCTTTCTCTAGTTGTGGCGAGCGGGGGCCACTCTTCGTCGCGGTGCGCGGGCCTCTCACTATCGCGGCCTCTCTTGTTGCGGAGCACAGGCTCCAGAGGCACAGGCTCAGTAGTTGTGGCTCACGGGCCTAGTTGCTCCGCGGCATGTGGGATCCTCCCAGACCAGGGCTCGTACCCGTGTCCCCTGCATTAGCAGGCAGATTCTCAACCACTGTGCCACCAGGGAAGCCCCTATGCTGGAATTTCTTTAACATCTTTAACAGAATGAGCAGGACTCAGGTGTGGATCTTATGCAGGTAACAGAATCTAGCTAGCATGTATGACCCTTCTTTATATTTGTTGCAAGTTTATTTTTTTAATGTTACTTTTTAATTGTGGGAAGTAATATTGGTTTTCCTTTCATGGTAATCATGTCCAATTTTTAAAAAATACATTAAATAAAATTGTGAGTCATTTTAAAAGAAACATATAAGTAATAGTTTAGGTGGCATAGGAGGTATGGCAAAAACCAAAAGTGAGTGACTAAAGTTTGGAAAACCCTTCAGGAGGAGGGAGAAAATACAAATATGGCCATATGGATAATGTTTAAATCCACCTATGAAAAACTTGCCATCTTTTTTCCTAACCGTCTGTTTTAATCTGTCAGAGCAGTGTACATTATAGCTCCTAAGAGATGGCTTTTCTCATTTTCTCAGCTCTAGCTCTTTAGAGAGGCTAAAATAACCCAGATGCCTAAACACTGCACATGGTGAGTTGAGAAATCTCATTCTCTCAAGGGAAGGAAAAACACTCACAAAGCTCAGCTTAAAGCTTCTGCCTAAATGCAAGAGGAAGATGGATGGACACCATTTGACAGCCTTGTTGGGATTCATAAACTCAGGTGTCTACAGTTCAGAAAGACCCAGAGCATGTGATACACATGTTGGAATAAACTCTCCATCTAAAAAGAGCTTGATGCCTGGGCATTTTTCCAGAGGTTTTTTTAAAAAAAATAATAGTTATGTTTTAGATGAAAAAATCATACCTGCTGCTTTAAACACACATGCTTTGAATATTAAGTATATATATTTATATACATATATATAACATATTATACATTACATTAAGTGCATTGCATTAAAATGTAGTATATCAAATTACATTAAATATGTGTCATATATGAAATATATGTCATTTCACTTTCACAAGCATACTTACAAATGGAGACAATGGGGTCTCCTACTCTTCTTTTTGGTACTTTTGATAGAAACTTGCACGTAAGAAACAGTTCATGGTTCTTTTAAATTTACCCTAAGAAAAAATGGCAGCATGAGGGTGAGGATAAATGGCAAATGATGCTGGGACTCAGGGCCAGAGAAAGAGAGAGAGGGAGATGGAGGTTGGGATAGGGGGAGAGGAGGGGACCAGGGTGAATTGAAACTTGAGCAGGGAACATGGCTTTTTAAAAGGTACAGCCGGGCTTCCCTGTACTGTAAGGGGGATTAAGAGTGGTTAAGAGTCCGCCTGCCAATGTGGGGGACACAGGTTCGAGCCCTGGTCTGGGAAGATCCCACACGCCGCAGAGCAACAAAGCCCGTGTGCCACAACTATTGAGCCTGCGCTCTGGAGCCCGCGAGCCACAACTACTGAAGCCCACGTGCCACAACTACTGAAGCCCTTGTGCCTAGAACCCGTGCTCCGCAGCAAGAGAAGCCATTGCGATGAGAAGCCCGGGCACCGCAACAAAGAGAAGCCCCTGCTCACCGCAACTAGAGAAAGCCCGCGCGCAGCAATGAAGACCCAATGCAGCCAAAAATAAATAAATAAATTTATTTTAAAATAAATAAATAAAAGGTACAGCCAATGTCCAATCCCTGTCAACAGTGATGAGAGGCTACTTCCTAGCCCTTTCCAAGTTAGAACTGTGAATTTTCATATGCAGTTACCTGATTATTAAATTAATTCCTGCTTTTAAAAAACACTCTTCCCTTTACCCATTCCTCTGTTGATGGACACTTAGGTTGCTTCCATGTCCTGGCTATTGTACATAGTGCTGCAGTGAACATTGGGGTGCATGTATCTTTTCGAATTCTGGTTTTCTCCAGATAAATGCCCAGGAGTGGGATTGCTGGATCACATGGATAAAGGAGACGTGGTGCATATCTACAATAGAATATTACTCAGCCATGAAAGAAATGAAATAATGCCATTTGCAGCAACATGGATGGACTGAGAGATTGTCATACTGAGTGAAGTAAGTCAGACAGAGAAAGACAAATATATGCTATCGCTTATATGTGGAATCTAAAAAAGAAAAAGGTACAAATGAACTTATCTACAAAACAGAAACAGAGTTACAGATGTAGAAAACAAACCTACGGTTACCAGGGGGTGTAAGGGGGGAGGGATAAATTGGGAGATTGGGATTGACATATACACACTACTATATATAAAATAGATAACTAATAAGGACCTACTGTATAGCATAGGGAACTCTACTCAATACCCTGTAATGGCCTACATGGGAAAAGAACCTAAAAAAGAGTGGATATATGTATAACTGATTCACTTTGCTGTACATCTGAAACTAACACAACATTGTAAATCAACTATACTCCAATAAAAATTAAAAACAAAAAAACAACGCTCGTCCCTCTGACAACATCAGGGAAGATTAATCACTAAGATTATGGCCCTCATGCCACTTATTTCCACCTCTGCCTTGGTTGAGTAATGAAAGCTGATCAGGAAGGAGGCCGACTCCTGGAAGGTAAACGGAACTGGGTGTCAAGAGTCAATTGTTTTGGCAGTTGACAAAGAATAAAGACAAATGTCCAATAAACATGTGACAGCGTTTTCACCCCCATGTTCACTAAGGCAGGAAAAATTAAGAGATGGAATACTGATGAGAGATCATCTTTTTTCACTAAGCAAACACAAAATAATTTTTTTAACTGTGAATGCCCAATTTTCACCTGGATACAAAGAATCTGTCCCTCTCACACACTGATTCATTCATTCATTCATCTGTGGAAAAACAGAATATAATCGTATGAGTGTTGGCGACCCAGTCCCTGGCCTCACGGAAGGCCATTTAGTGGAGAGGAATTTGGCCATGTGTATCAAATGCCTTTAAAACATGACTATCCTTTGATCCCACACTTCAACATCTGGGAAATGCTTCTACAAGAAAAATCTAGGAAATGACTTCAATAATACTGCTGCAAGGATGTCCATCTCTGTCATGTGTATAATAGTGGAATATGTCAAACACTTAAAGTACAGCATGGCCAGTAGTTAATTCATCTGGGGCATGGCTACTCAAAGAAACTCCAAACCCTATTTTAAATGACATATTTGGCAGGATATACAGTGATTTTTTAAAAAAAGATATCTTAGCTTCAAAACAGTATTTCAGAATCAGTAATGTTTGTGATATTGACATGGAATGAGAGAAATACCAAAAGAGAGTATTTCTCAGTGATAGGGTTATGGATTATTATTCCTTTTATATGTGTGCTCCCTGCATATTTTATAAGGAGCATCTATTCCTTCTGTAATGAGAAAAGAGAGGAGCAGTTTTTGAAGGTTTGTTCTCTAGAACCCTTTTAAACTGTTAAAAACTACTGAGGACCCCAGAGTGCTTTTATTTATGTGGATTAGAGCTACAGAAATTTGCCATATTAGAAATTAAAGCTAAGAATTTTAAAAATATTTATAAATTCATTTTTTACAAAATAATAAACCCTTTCCATGTTAACAAAAATAACATTTTATGAAAAAGAACTCTTTTTCCAAAAGCTTCCAACAAAACTATGTGGTTTGTTCCCAAACTGAAAACAAAAGGCAAAAATAATGGTACAGTTTTTCATTTTTGCCAGTCTTTTTAATTTCCGCCTTCCGAGAAGACAGCTGGATTCTCATATCTGCTCTATTTCAATGTGTTTCCATATGTTGCTTTGGTTAAAGTATAGGAAGAAAATCCAGCCCCACACAGTTCTGTAGTTGGACAAGAAAGAAGTATTTTCACAGCCTCTTCAAATAATTGTGGGTAGCGCGCTACGATGCCGCGCCGAAACTTGACAAGGGACAGTTTCTTAAGGTTAGCTGTAGTGTGAAATCTGAAACCATATAATGAACTTTTTATTGTCTCTATAGATGTGAGAGGATGAGCGAGAGAAAGGCAAATAGCATCTTAGTGATATTATGAAGACCGTGTAACCTTTTGGACCACCTGAAAGGCTCAGACACATCCACAGATTCCTGGACCACAATTTGAGAATCACCATCATAAATTATCCACAAGAAAGTGTGTAGCTCCTACCAAATGTGAAATAGATAGCTAGTGGGAAGCAGCCTCATAGCACAAGGAGATCAGCTCGGTGCTTTGTGTCCACCTAGAGGGGTGGGATAGGGAGGGTGGGAGGGAGACGCGAGAGGGAGGAGATATGGGGGTATATGTATACGGACAGCTGATTCACTTTGTTATAAAGCAGAAACTGACACACCATAGTAAAGCAATTATACTCCAATAAAGACGGTTTAAATTAATTAATTATTTATTTATTTTAAAAGGTATGTAGCTCTAGGGTGTCATCCTAGGAGAGTTGGAGTGATAGCTCCATTTTTTTGTTTGTTTGCATTTGTTTGAATAACCTTTTGAATTATTTTTTTCACTTTTTCCCATGTGCATTTCAGTTTAAAAAATCAACTTTCCTAAGGTCATTATCATAGATTGGTTCCATGGGATGCAGACTCTGAGATGGAGATTTGCCTGTCAGGAGTTTATTGGGGTGTGCTCTTGTGAACCACTCCTGGGGGTGGGGGGGCAGGGTAAAGGGAGCGGGGCTGGGCAGAGGGAGAAGGGAAACACTGTGAATCCGACAGGGAGCTCTGGAGCTGAACCCACCTTTCAGGGCTGTCCCCACTGAAGCAAGGTGACCAGGTCTTTATATGTATACTAAGCAGTCATCGGATGCTGACTGCCCAGGGAAGGGCTGATCTGAGGCAGAGCAAGTTCCAGAGAGAGAAAGAGCCATCGACAGCCAGCCCTTCCAGAAGCTGGGACCGAGCGCTCAGTCCTGGAGGGGGCGTCTGGGCAGGCCTTGCAGCATTCCCTGCAGCCACATGGCTAGTTCAATGCCAGAGCTGAGATTAAACCCTGTCCTTCCATTTGACTCTGGAGCCTCTGTAAAGAGACCCTCTGAACACTCTCCTCGTGTAATGCTCTATCCATCCATCCATTGCGGATGACGATCAAAGCAGAAAATCCTAAGTTAATGGCGTAAGAAGAAAGGGTGGGATCCGCACACCACTGTGTCCTGCACGAGTACAGTTGGCCCTGGGCTCTCTGCTCCTCTCGCGGTGAGAATCTGATCCACTTGTCGCTTGCAAACACGATAAGCAGGTCCACGTGCGATTTGCTCTGGGCTCTCGCGGGATGGATTCTGGGAAAATGGAGGACTTTTCCCGAAGATTCACACACTTTCCCCATGGTGATAGGAATAAGCTAACTGACCAGGAAGGGGAGAGGAAACCGTAGAAATTATGCCTTGAAAGTGTCACCTGAGTCTGAAGTGCTACTATTAAGAAAGTGAAATAATCGACATAGGAATATCCACGCCCATCTATAAGACTGGAGATGGGGGTACCCAGCTACAGGGGCTACAGATGCCTCTTACACCCACACGGCCATAATGGATACAGCAACGGCCCATGTCTCTCTGACACAGTAAGCTTTTCTCTATTCTGGAAGTCCCCACAGGAGGAAATCTCTAGTTGGCATCTGTGTCGCTGCTCATGTTTTTGCTCTAATACAGAGGGAGACCTGAGGTGGTTTTCTGACACTCCTGCCCAGGAAACCCCGTCCACCTTTCTGAAAGCAGGAAAAGAAAACAAAACAAACCCTGCCTGCCCTCCGATCTATGTTCTCTGCCTCTTATTTCATTCAGCGTGAGCAGGAGAACCCCACGAGAAATCACACAGGGAAGGAAAATTATTAGCACCTCATAATACCGTATTTCCAACTCTATTTGCAGAAGTATTTACAGATGCTTCTAATTTAAAACAGCTTTTCTGACTGAAGTCTCTGAAGCACAGTACATTGACAACAGTACGATATTTAGACAGTTTTATCCTATGTTCGTGGCAATGAAGTCTTGGAACAAGCTAGGAAGATGGGAGTCCTGTCCCCTTGCCATCCTCAAGAACAGGGGTTAGCAGGGAAGCCATTAATTCTAACGATTAGAAGAAAGAAAGAAATGACTAAAACTGTGGGAATCTAACATGGTGTTTGATTTCCATGCCAGTCCGTGTAGATTTTTTTTTTTTTTTTTTTTTTTTT
>NW_006785484.1:1266124-1330184 GCF_000442215.2 Lipotes vexillifer | reverse complement strand
TTTGTTTTCCATTCCAGTCCTTGTAGTTTTTTTTTTTTTTTTTTTTTTTTGTGGTACGCGGGCCTCTCGCTGGTGTGGCCCCTCCCGTTGCAGAGCACAGGCTCCGGATGCGCAGGCCCAGCGACCATGGCTCACGGGCCCGGCCGCTCCACGGCATGTGGGATCTTCCCGGACCGGGGCACGAACCCGCGTCCCCTGCATGAGCAGGCGGACTCTCAACCACTGTGCCACCAGGGAAGCCCCAGTCCGTGTAGATTTGTGCACCTTCTCGGCAGCCTCTCCGTAGCTGTGCGGGTCCTCCCATGGCCTTTATGTCCCTGTAGACTCTGAATAAGCATGTGGGTGCAGAGACCACTGCAAAGCTGGTGTTGGAGGCTGGTCTGCAGAATCAGATGGGTTAGACTGTGTGAGCTCCCTTACCCCCGTCCATGCTCAAAATCTAGCTCCCAAATCTAGACCAGGATCCATGAGGTCAGAATCTTCCTTCTCATCAGTGCTGTCATATAAAAGCTAATGTCGTCCCTTTCTTTCCAAACCCAGAACCATACTTTGTGCCAGGCAGTGTGTGAAGTGTTCTCTCATTTGAAATAATCAAATTATCTCATTTGATTCCCACAAGTCAATGACTTGGGTGCTGCTGCCAATACCCCCATTTAACAGACGATAAAACCGAAGCACAGAAAGGGCAATCTACCTTCTCAAGGTCACACAGCTAATCAGCTACCGAAGCCAGGATTCTTTTTTAGACTGCATGGCTCCAGAGCCTGGGTTTCTAATCAAGGCTGGGCCCTGGATTTAGCCTTTAACTGACTCCAGTGTCAGTCTATAGTTTAATTTGGAGCAAGACATTTGTCTTCTCAGAACCTCTGTTTCCTCCTTACCCAAGTAGATACCTCTTATGTCATATGATTTTACTAAGGAGCACATCAGGTAATGTACAAGAAAGTGATCTGAAGAATGCCAAGTGAAGAGTGGACACATGTATTAGATTTAGTGTCTCAGCCAAAGCAGGGTGGGCATGCATGACCACACTGTGATGTCTGGGTCATTCCCCACTCTGGGTCAGTGATCAAGAACATGGCTGAAATCAGCTCAGAATGAGTGAGAGGCCTGCAGGTAGAAAGGAGGAGTATCTGCAGTGCCGGCCGGGGGAGGCCTGGAAAAGTTGCCAGGGAGACTTCAGATTTCAGATTTCCAGTGAATCTTCAGCAGAGGGACCAGCTCCAGTCCAGATTCCAGGAAAGCAGTTTGATAACAGGAGCTGACAACTTCATGAGTTTGTAATATTTGAAGAGGGGTAGAGATGGTAAAGAAAGATTAAGAGGAGAACCAGGTCATGAGATGTGATGATGAACACCACCTAAAATATGCATGGCCAGGAGCAACTCCTGCCACGTGGACGGTCAGAAGTGAATTCTTCCACCAAGAAGTCTGTCAACTCACTGCTACCTCCAGCCAGTGCCCTGAGCTTGGTTTAACACTCTGTGGTCACCATCTTGAAATTATTAACAATTTTATCTTTGAACTCGTGTTGTGGAAGCAAAATTGGATGGGACAGCCTATTAGAATGGTCAGACCAGAACACTGACATCAGACGCTGGTGAGCGGACTTCCCTTCCCTGGTGGCGCAGTGGTTAAGAATCTGCCTGCCAATGCAGGGGACACGAGTTCGAGCCCTGGTCTGGGAAGATCCCACATGCCGCGGAGAAACTAGGCCTGTGTGCCACAGCTACTGAGCCTGCTCTCTGGAGCCTGCGAGCCACAAATACTGAGCCCACGTGCCACAACTTCTGAAGCCCGCACACCTAGAGCCCGTGCTCTGCAACAAGAGAAGCCACCGCAGTGAGAAACCTGCTCTCAGCAACGAAGAGTAGCCCCTGCTTGCCACAACTAGAGAAAGCCCACACGCAGCAACGAAGACCCAACGCAGCCAAAATAAATAAATAAGTAAAAATGCTGATAAGGTTGTAGAGCAACAGGAACTCTCATAGATTGCTCATGGGAATGCAAAATGTTATGACCAGTTCAGAAGACAGTTTGGCAATTTCTTATGAAACTAAACATACTCATACCATGTGATCCAACAATCATACTCCTTGGCATTTACCCAAAGGAACTGAAAACTTGTGTTCACACAAATACCTGCACATAGATGTTTATAGCAGCTTTATCCATAATTGCCAAAACTTGGAAGTCACCAAGATGTCCTTCAGAAGGTGAATGGATAAATAAACTTGTATATCCAGACAATGGAATATTATCCAGCGCTAAAAAGAAATGAGCCAGCAAGCCATGAAAAGACATGGAAGAAACTTAAATACATATTTCTAAGTGAAAGAAGCCCATCTGAAAAGGCTATAAACTGTATGATCCCAACTATATGACATCCTGGAAAAAGGAGAACTATGGGGACATTAAAAAGATTAATGGTTTCCAGGGTTAGGGGGAAGGAAGGATGAATAGGCAGATCACAGAAGATCTTTTGGACAGGGACATTAGTCTGTATGATACTGTAATGGCAGATACACGTCATTGTACATTTGTCCAAACCCATAGAATCTATAACATCAAGAGTGAACTGTAATCAAAACTATGGATTGGGGGTAATTATGAAGTGTCAGTGTAGGTTCAGTGAGTGTAACAAATGTATCACTCTGGTGTGGGATGCTGATAGAGGAGGAGCCCTGCATGTGTGGAAGCAGGTGGTATATGGGGAATCCCCCATACCTTCCTCTCAATTTTGCTGTGAACCTAAAACAATAGAATCTTTAAAAAACATCTGATGGAAAAGGCGGCAGGTACGTGAGCAGAGGAAGTACAATACACACGTCTGCTGCTTGTTGCTGCCTGTTCACAGATAGCATTCATGGTGCCCCACAGGAAGAGAATCCCAGTGGACCGTGATGGGTGGGTGTCTAGCAAGCCTCAAGGTGAGTATAAAGTACAGTGTGTTGTAGCTACAGCCGAGTTTGTAGGGGCGCTGGCAGCCCTGAGGAGCCACAGTTTCCATTCAAATCCGAAATTGTCTCGAATGCAGAAAGAAGGTGATGCAGTCTAAGAAATATGAACAACAGAAGAACCCTATTGCATGAGTTGTTACTCGCTGTACCTCGCTGCCAATGTGCAAAAATGATGACTTAGAACAGGAAAGATGGAGCAACCAGTAGCTTCTTTTCCTTCCCACCCTTCCTTACTCCTCCATAAACTGAAAGTACATGGTGTTGGTAGAATGCATGAGTGTCTAGAAGCAAAATCAAAACAGTGGAGTCAGTTTGTGTGGCATTTACTCTGCTTTAGTAAAAAAACGAAATACGAGTTGTGTGATTTGGGAGATTCTGCACAGAAGTTCACTGCACTTAAAATCGACATTGCGCAATAGAATATGAATGGTAAAACTCATGCTAATAACTTAAATTTTTAATTTTTCTTTCCTTAGAATGACTTAGAATAGCAAATAAAATACATAACACGTAGCGAGAGACTGTGGAAGAAAGGAAAGCACTTTCTATTTCAGGATGTCTACCAGTACTATTTCCTGCTTTTAGAGCGAGGGGCTCAACATTTTCCTCTTGCACTGGGTCCTGCACGTCACGTAGCCAGCCCTGCCCACATTACCACTACTCAGTAACACTTGAGGAGATTCTGAGATACACCAGCCACAATGCCAGGTGCCCTGCCTGAATGATGTTCCTTCGTGGCCCAAGTCACTCACGGCCCTAAACCTCATATAATTAATTCTTCTGTAAAACAGATGCCAAACTCCTAATCATGGCGTGGACATAACTGAGATGGGTGGATGTGAAATGCTTTGCAAAGAGTAAAATGCCATCCACGGGGCACTTATTGTCACAAATAATGACGGGGGGGGGGCGGTCCCATCAGGAAGTGCTTGCCCAGCACCTCTTAGACGGCGGGGAGGTGGTCACCCCGTTCTGCAGGGTGCTGAGAGTCGGGATACAAAAACCAGCACCAAATCAGCTCAAAGGCACTGGCAGCCAAGAGGGGCGGCAGAGACTGAGGGGGGCGGAGGGCAAGCTGCTGGTTCCACTCAGCAGCTGGTCAGAGTCGACGTGTGAACTCAGGGTCCGGGAGCCCAGGCCCTTGACCCCCAAGGCCAGCCTGCCTCTGTGCTTGTGTCCGCACTGTGTGCGCGCCTGACAGCTGCTTAGCAATTGGGTTTATTACATTCCAGATTTAAAGGTACAGCGCTGAGCTGAACTTGAGGTTATAGACCTAATTATGGTGCATCCAGCTGTGAATTCAGTTTTTATTTCAATAGTATTTTTGTCCCTTAAATGTGGCTTTCTGAAAGGGGCCTTCTCCAGCTCTCCCTGTTTCTCTCTCCTAGCAGCCTCGGCTTTTGTTTCATAATGAGGATCCTACTCTGTGACTCTATTTGTAGGACTCTGTGTTTAATTATAATGAGCCCAGGCAGGGTGGGGACAGGGCCTCTTTTCCTCACCACTCTAAATGCAGGCCTATATATAGCCCGGTGCTCAACAAGTATTCATGGTGGGTGCTTGGATGTGCATATTAATGAATAAAGCCACAATAATTACTAGTTTGTATTTCTCCTGAATGTTTTCAAGAACACTGAATAATATAACTTATCATCTTTCCCTTTTTGCAATGGCTATTAGGAGGCTCAAAGCCACATCTGTGAAGCCTTCATAGCAAGTTTATAAATCCACATGCAGATTTATATGTGGTCCTGGTCCCATTTGCTGTACCCACTCTTATTTTTCTATCTTCTTTTGTTATCTTTTTATTTATGCTCTCATACTGCATTGCATATGTCTTTCTAAGACACCTTAATAAATATCCTTGCTGGAATTAAATAAAATAAATAGCCTGTCTGGAATTTCTAGCCTGCAGAGAAAAAGAATGCCTTTTCCAATGCCGTGCTCTGTCTCCAGAGCAATAAGCCACCCTTAGGTTACCTGCCTTCCAGTTTTGGGAGTGATGTTTATGTGACTGGGGGCGGTGCAGTGGGGGGGATGTTATTTCCTCCCGATTAGGTGGTTAGGTGGTGGCGGAGGGGGTGTTCCAGAAGGAGTGAAGGTGAAAGGCAGACAGAACGGTAAAACCTTACAGAACGTGTTTTCCCTGCTCTGCCCATGACCCGTGGTTCCTGCGGAGAGGAATTAGCTACCCAGGTCAACCCGAGCAGCTGCGGCCGGTGAGGGCAGCCAGACAGGATGCTTGTGGTGCCAGGGAGGCATTAGCACAGGAGAAATCAGGTACTTGGGTTTTATTGGAGAGGTGAGGACAGCCCCTGAATCCAGGAAGAGAACCTGCTTCTATAGGGCAGTCGGGGAGAGGAGGGCTCCACCCAGACTTGTGTTTGCCCTGCTCTGTGTATTCAGCCAGCAGGCTGCGGACGAGGAAGCAAAGGGCAGGGAGCCACCGGGCTCAGTTGACAGCCTGGCACTGGGCAGCACCAGCTGGAGACACAGCGCTCCAAGTAAAAGCAGCTCCAGGTGACACCAGAGGACAGAAGACACTCCCAGCAGGGGCTCAGCAGGTAATTGCTTCCAGATCCTTTAAGCATGGCTGGAGGGTTTGTTGTTTGTGGCAGGCAGTGAAATGTAGAAGCCAGGGGTCAGAGAGGGTTGCGCTTGACCCCGGCTCTGCCACTGAGTCACTGTGTGGCGTTGGGTATGTGAGAGCCTCAGTTTCACCATCTGTGAAATGGACCCAAAGATAGCCTTACCTAAAAGGATACAAAGATTAAATGGCAATGTGGGCAATGCCAAGTTCAAAGCAACAGAAATAGCTCCTATTTGCATGGAACAATGGAGCGTCATTTCAAGTGTAAAACTTGGGGGAAAGTCAGCAGATGGAAGGGTATTCTATGTGATTTGGGGACCACCATCAGGACAAGAATCCCCCATAGTAAAGCCAACTTTGAGTCTGTGTCTAGGGCCATTGTCTAAGGAAGGAAAGGAGACAGGGAGAAGGACTCCCCGAGTGCCTTTTGTGAATCCTGCTGTTTACATAAATTGTCCTAGTTAACATTCAAGACTGCCCCTTGAGGTAGGTGCTGATTCAAATCCCAGCAGCACAACTGCAGAAATTTGCATTGCCCTCAGAAGTTTTCCTGCTTTGAAGAGTCATGGTGACGAGAGGGTGGGACCAGTCTCAGTCCCACCTCGGGCTGCCTGGTTGCCCTGGGGCAGGTGACTTCACTCTCTGGGCTTCAGTTTCCTCAACTATAAAATGGGCATTATCATAGTACCGAGATCAAAGTGACAGCCATGAGAGCTGAGGGGACCAAGCATGGGAACACCTATGGGCTCGACACGTTAGCTGTTATTTTTGTTGTTGTTATATCATCATCGCCGTCTGATAATTAGGAAAATGAGGCTGGGGGAGGGCGTGGGTAGGAACTCCTTCTAGAGCTCACAGAAAGGAAGTTGTGAAACTGGGATCCGATCAGGACCAGAACTTCAGTGAGGCATTCACCTTGGGTGCAAAATTTAAGAGACACCAAAACACTCAGTTTTCGAGATAAATTATATTTTAAGGCAATGGTTTAAAATTTTTAAATCAGTGCCAAAACTCCACTGTGAACAAAGTAGCAACATATTTAGTAAAGATAGGATCAGTTCCAGCACTAATTTTGGTTTTTTAACTATTGTGATAAAATATATTGTCTATCTTGATGGCTGGGTTTTCTGGTGCCCCTTAAATTTTACACCAGGGGGCACCTGGCCCCATCCTCATGGCACTCTGCTCCGATTGCGCTGCCTTAGATGCCTAGGGTGTATAGATCCTTCCTCTCTCCCTAAATGAAAGGCAAGAGCGGGCTGTGCTAATGTAGTTTTCAATTTAAGGGGTCTCAAATCATGGTGGATGTTTTTTCCAAAGGGTTCTGAAACTTGGGAAGGGTTGTCTTTTTAGGAAAAAGGCATGTGCTTCAGGAGAGTAATGGGCCTGGAAAAGCCCATCCTGGCTTGTTTCCAATGATGGGGATGCACAGGGAGAGGGATGGAAAAGACCTGGGAGGGCTGCTCTCAGCTCCCACAGGCCTGCCCGAGCTGCTGGCGGGTTAAACATTTGTGGAGTGTCACCGTGTCAGCAGCTTCTTTTGCCGCCCAGACCTGGGCCTGGAAGCGGTTAAGGATCTGAGTGCCCGAGTCACGTGGAACCAGGTTCAACCTTAGCTCTGCCTCTCCAGAGCTTTCTTTCTGATCAGGATTACTTTACTCTCCTTTATCCATTTAATCAGCAAAGGTGAATTGAGGGCTCACTCTGTGCAAGCAGGAAAAGCAAGGTGCCTGCCCTCATGGAGTGTATATTCTAGGGATGAAGGGCTTGCGTCACTAAGCCTCAGTTTCTTTATCTGTGTAATGGGGGAATAATGTGGGCTGCTGAAAGAGAAAACGGAGACAATGTAAATAAAGTGCCTGGCCCCAGGCACCTTGCGGGCAAAATTCAGGGAGGCACTCACTCTTAGGTGCCCATCTGCACCTACCCAACCTTGAGGGGGAAGCCTCCTTGCATTTTGCACCTGGACGCCTCTCCTGTCCCACCACACTCCTGGCCCTGCCCGGCTCATGGTAAGCCTGCAGTTAATGTTACCTGCTATCTTTATTAGCTTAAAAATGGTTGGTGCAACGCTCAGAATAAGATACTGAGCTCTGACCCTTCTAGGAACAACAATGCGTAAATGGATGCAAACACAATGGAGTGTTCCAATAGCAGGACGTCAGTTACCAAGCGTTCCTAAAACACTCAGCGCCATTTTGATAAAGAAGCCCCTTCCCCTGGGCCCACATGGGCCCATGCCAGGGCGCAGGGCACAGGACTCGGGGACCACAGAGACGGATGGATTTCAGTCCTCATGTGCTCCCTCGTGCAGGTGGCAGCCTGCACCACTGCACACTGCAGCCCATGTTCCCAGCACGGTGCTGGGGACCATGGGGAGATGCAGGACCATGGGACCTGGCAGAGCAGGTCTGTTCTCTTTACTCATCTTGACCCTGCCTTTGGAGTTGGGGGGCAGAAGGCTTCTGCTGGGTGTGCCAGCCTGGCCATGTTGACACCGCCCTCAATGGGTGGTGAGAAGGGCCACAGTTTGCCTGCATTCCATTGCATTGATCAAAGGTGTTTCTGTTTACTTGGTGACTAATTCTGTCACCATTCCACCATTCGAGGACCTCCTCCTTTCATTTAACAGTCATTTAGCTGCCGGCTGGTAAGGCAGCTGCAGAAATGCTCTTTCTCCAGGGCAGGTTGTACCATATTCGGTGTTTGATCTGTTCCCAGGAGGACGGCATACTGTTAAGCTGTAACTAAAATGAGGAGATGCTGGCGGTGGTGGGAGGGCTAGGAGGGGATAAAAGTGAAGGTGTCTAAGAGAACAAACTTGCAACGAGTCATAAATAAGCCATAGAGATCTAGTACACAGTATAATGAGTATAGAAAGTAATATTGCTTTACAATTGTGTAATGTGATAAATATCACTACATCGGCAGTTACATTACAATATATAAATGTATCAAAGAAACGTGTTGCACCTTAAACTTACACAATGTTACACATTAAATTTATTCAATTAAAAATCTTTTAAATATTAATTGATTAAATTAAATGAAGCCACATGAACACAAATCACTGGAGTAAATGAGGAGGGATTCAAAGGAAACTTCCAGAATGGCCAATTTACTTGTGGATCAGACCACAGAGCTAATGGGGATCATAACATTAATATGAGAAATAAATAGTAAAAACTAACATTTTCTCATCTGACTACTGCCAAGCCCTTGGGCTTAAATCTTTCCAAAGATTATTGATGACTTCTCAATTTTTTATTCCTCACCTTAGATCTGGCTACATTCCTTGACTAGTTATGATTTTAATTCCTCACTGCAAAAACACATATGCAATAAATATTTAATATTCTATGTTGTATTAATAAATAAAATATAGCATAACTTATATGGCAGAGGAGACAGTAAAGGTAAGAAAGTTAAGCGTTTGAACTCTGGAACGAGGCTGCCAAGGGTTAAGTCCTGACGTTCCTTCTTACTAGCTGATCATCTGTATTGGCTGCATAACAAAAATACCATAGACTGGGTGGCTTAAACAACACATATTTATTTTCTTACAGTTCTGGAGGCTGGGAAGTCCAAGGTCAAAATCCTAACCAATTCTGATTTTGGTGAAAGTTCTCTTCCTGGCTTGCAGTCCTCACACCTCTGCCCTCTTGCTGTGTCCTCACGTGGGAGAGAGAGAGAGCAAGCTCTTGGGTGTCTCCTCTTATAAGGACGCTAATCCTAGAGGATTAGGGCCCCACGCTTATAACTTCCTCTAATCTATCTCTAAATACAGTCACATTGGGCTAGGGTTTCCACATGTGAATCTGGAGGGGGATGTAATTCAGTTCATAGCATGATCTTAGGCAAGAAATTTAGGGTCCCTGGGCTTAGGTTCTGTATCTGTAAAATGGGGACCATAAGAATATCTGCCTCATGAGGTTCTTAGGAGGATGTAATACAGAAAAGCATAAAAAAAGTAATACAGAAAAGTTAATACAGAGAGTTAATACAGAAAAGCATTCAGAGCAATACCCAGCATAGAGAAGGCACTGTAGAAATAGTAGGTATTATTGTTTTTAAAGTATGGCACACTTTATTTACCATTTATAATAGCTAATCTTTATTCCTCAACTGCTGTGCACCAGCCGGTGGGCTAAACCCTGCATGAACTGCTTTCTTTTCAGCTCAGCCTCCACGTAGTGACATTGGGGCCAGATCACTCTCTGTTGTGGTGCTGTCCTGTGCATTGTAGGATGTTTAGCAGTGTCTCTGGTCTCTACCCACTGAATGCCAGTAGCAGCCTCCCTTCTTGAGTCATGACCATTAAAAATGTCTCCAGACATTTCCAAATGTCCCCTGGGGGGCCCCCAGTTTGAGAAACACTGCTCTTGAATCATCGTGAGAAACAGAAGCATATTTCTAAGGAGAACATTTTTTTTTTTCCTGTGGTACGCGGGCCTCTCACTGTTGTGGCCTCTCCCATTGCAGAGCACAGGCTCCGGACGTGCAGGCTCAGTGGCCATGGCTCACGGGCCCAGCCGCTCCGCGGCCTGTGGGATCTTCCTGGACCGGGGCACAAACCCATGTCCCCTGCACTGGCAGGCGGACTCTCAACCACTACACCACCAGGGAAGCCCCTAAGGAGAATATTTTAATATAATAATGTAACTCATCAAGAAATATGACAAGATCTGAAATATGAAATGTAAATATATAGTCCTGGATAATTGGGACCAAATGTACCAGACATTATATAATTTAATATACTAGCTCTGTGCCTGCTATGTGCCTACCTCATTTAACCTTCCCCACACACTACTGTGATGTATAAAGATTGTTGGGTAAGTGTCACAACCTTCCTGTGCCTCAGTTTCTCATAAAAAAAATAAGAAAATATCGAAAAAGACAAAAATGCTAATTCAAAAAGATACATGCCCTCCAATGTTCATAGCATCATTATTTACAATTGCCAAGGCATGGAAGAAACCTAAGTGTCCATCAACAAAAGAATAGATAAAGAAGTTGTGATACACACACACACACACACATTTATATACAATGGAATACTACTCAGTCAAAAAAGAATGAAATTTTGCCATTTATAGCAACATGGATAGACTTGGAGAACATTTTGCTAAGTGAAATAAATCAGACAGAGAAAGACAAATACTGTATGATATCACTTATAAGTGGAATCTAAAACGTACAACAAGCTAGTGACTAAAACAAAAAAACAAGCAGACTCACAGAGATAGAGAACAAACGGATTGTTACCAGTAGGGAGAGGGAAGGGGGGAGGGGTAAGTAGGGAGGTAAGGGGAAAGGGTTATTATGGGATTATATGAAACCATGTGTGTGAAACTTTTGAAAATTGTAAAGCACTGTAGAATTTAAAGACTCTTTCATTCAATTAAAAAAAAAAGGCAATTGAGAAAATAGCATCTAACCCAGAGGGCGGTTGCAAAAGGGCCAAAGGAAGTCTGTACACACAAATCAGAAGTGCTTGGGGGCTTCCCTGGTGGCGCAGTGGTTGAGAGTCCGCCTGCTAATTAATGCAGGGGACACGGGTTCGTGCCCCAGTCCGGGAAGATCCCACATGCCGCGGAGCGGCTGGGTCCGTGAGCCATGGCCGCTGAGCCTGCGCGTCCGGAGCCTGTGCTCCGCAACGGGAGAGGCCACAACAGTGAGAGGCCCGCGTCCCGCAAAAAAAAAAAAAAAGAAAAAGAAAAAAGTGCTCGGCACATAGGAAACACTCAGAGCATGCTATTGTTGTCACCATTAGGAATACTGTCATTTTCCACAAGAAAAATGCATTGAAAGGGCCCAGTGCTCTGCCCAAAGCCTCACAATCGTGGGGTTTACAGAGGCATGTGTCACTCCAGAGCTCTTTTTCATGGGGGGGAAGAGGGGGTGCCCAGAAACGGAAGAGAGTGATGGCTCCCCGCTCAGGCTGCCCTTCTACCCTCCTCCCGCGGGGCACGTGCCCCTCACTTCTCAACAGCCAATCAGGAGGTGAGGCTGTCCAGGAGCAAGTGTGCCCTGCACCCCTATTCTCAGGAAAGGAAAGCCGGAGACCCAGGAGGTTTCTTTTGATTTTCAGGCTGACAAAACAGAGGGCTCGAAAAGGAGTGCGGGACTTCCCTGGTGGTCCAGTGGCTGAGACTCCATACTTCCATTGCAGGGGGTGAAGGTTCCATCCCTGGTCGGGGAACTAAGATCCCACATGCCACATGGGTGGTGCAGCCAATAAAAAAAAAAAAGAAGTGCTTTGAAAGGGTTGTGAATGTTTTCAAATGCCCAGGCTGATTGTGATTTGTGGGACCTGAAAGCCAATGCCCTTCCTCCATCTGAGAATCCTGAGCCTGGTTCTGGGGACCAGGGTAGTCAGCATCTGGAAGGGTCCCTAGCCTGGGGGATGCTCACTTCCCCAAAATATCCAAAACAGCACCTCTTGGCCTCAGCTCTCATGGAAGTCACCCAGAGATCTTGAAAATATTCCGATGCCTGGGCCCCACCCCAGGGAGTCTGATGGAATGGGTCTGGCTGCGGCCCGGGCCTGGGCATTTAAATCTCCAACAGTGATTCTAATGTGTAACCCAGTTTAAAGACTGGCCTCAAGGACACAGTCGGGAAGCAGAGAGATAAAGGGACTTACTCATCTGAATGAGCCCCAGCCAAAGACTTAACCCATGTTCTCCAAATGCTGGGCCCTCAAACATGAGTCCAACTTCAAAAACAAACCCCTCTGCCATATGGAGGCTTGTGTTTAATGTCAGATAAGGTCATGAGAACAAAACAACTCACACCATCAGTTCATCAAAGAAGGGGCATTTTGACATCACCTTCAAACTTTTTTTTTTTTCAAAATAAAACCTAGCTCTTTCAAAGAATATGTTTTTCTTGATGAAAAAACTTGTCATCTGATTTATGTTTCTCCTTTGTTGGAGACTGGAGAAATCTTCATCACAGACAGGAATTGTCATCTGGACCACCTGGAGCCTTAGTTTTACCATCTGCTAAATGGGGATAAAAAGGGTCCTTGCCTCACAGAGTCCCCGACCTGGCTTCCAGGGTGATCAGCTTATCCTGGTTTGCTCAGGACTTTCCTAGCTTTAACAGGAAAGTCCTGCATCCCAGAATGCCCTCACTCCCGGGACAACCTGGTTGATGTTCCCCATCACAGTGTTTCCCCTTATGTGCCTGATTGTGAGAATCACCTGTGTGCATTTGCTAAAATTACAGATCTAGGGCCCCAACCTGACTTTTTGGTGAGACGATCATGGGAATCAGAAGTGCTGCAAAGTTCTTTAGTTGATTATATGAGACAACTGGGGGAAAATGACTGAAAATATCAGTGATGATCATGGTGATACTTCTAATCATGAAGAACACCTTCAGGGTACTCACTGCGTGCCAGACCCTGTTCGGGGCACCTTCCACATATTAACGCCTTTAACTCCCATGAAACTCTTAAGTGTGTGCCCTTATTATCCCCATTTTACAGAAGAGGAAACTGAGGCCCAGTGAGGCTCAGTAACTGGCTCAGGGTCACTCATTCAGTATGTAGCCGAGCAGGGATTCTCAACTTGGTGGTTTGTCTCCAGAGCCCACATTTTTATCCTGCTGCAGTGCTCTCCACCTAGAATTCTTACCGCTGGGCTGGCACGTCATAAGGCAGATGTGATCATCATTATTGTCTTATTAGCTGTACTATCTTTGGGGCTAGAGGACTTGCCACTGTCTTGCCAACTTTTATCGGAAGGTTTAACTGCTAAACGTAAAACCGCTTCCTTTGACCTCCCCAGACATTTTGACCTTGCCCTGGAGGCTGAATATGTTCATTTCTGCCGATACTGACGTTGACCAATAGGTGGCAGTAACTGTTTTTGTCTCGTGGAAATCCGGCTCCTCGCAAAATTTGAAGGAAGGGCAGGAGCAATTTCACAACACATATGTTGTAACTGCTGGTGGAAAGCAATGTTATCTGAGTCCAAGTTGTCCCTGCAAAAGACGTGCAAATGGATTTTCCTTTTCTGAGTCCATTTGGCCTTGAATCTGCCAAGAGGCTCCTTAAAAGTGCAATGATTGGGATAATGGAACCCGAACTCTGTGGGTTGAAAAAATTTCTCTCCTGCTTGCACACATGACACCTCTCCCTGTCCAAAGATTTTTTCATAACCTCAAATATTTTTATTGAAGGTAGCCCCCAAATTGGACTAAATTTAGATTGAATAACAGGAACTTTGAAAGTTTGTAAATCTATTGGTAAATAATTTTTAATTTTATAAAACCTGGATGATGGAGATGTCATCTAGTGTTGTGTCCATGTTTGCAAGTGGCCTTGGTCGAGGAATTTAACCTACAAAGCTCAGTTTTCTCATCTGTAAAATTGGAATGATGATACCACTGCCTTGTTGATTTGCTATAAGGAATAAATTCATTTACAGCAAGTAAAGCTCTTAGAACAGTTTCTCAGCACATGGTAAGCACTCACCAAATTTGTTGTTGTTATTATTATTATTACTATGTTATCATTACTATGGTTAGAGTGTTGTTGTCATTATTCTTATACACAGTGGGTTCAAATCCTGGTCAGTATCAATTTGGGCAACACAACTTCTCAGCTGCTTCAATCTCCTTATTTGCAAAATGGGTATATGTTACCCAGGGTGATCTTGAGCAGAAGTGGTAAACTTTGTAGAAAGGGCCAGACAGTATATATCTTAAGCTTTGCAGGCCATATGGTCTCTGTTGCAACTACTCAACTCTGCCTCAGTACGTGAAAGCAGACGTACGTAGATAATACATAAATGAATGGGCATGGACGTCTTCCAGTAAAATTTTATTTATGGATACCAAAATTTGAATTTCATATAATTTTAATGTGTCACAATCTATGATTCTTCTGATTTTTTTTCCAACCACTTATAAATGTAAAACCCATTCTTAGCTCACTGGCCATACTAAAACAGGCGGCAGGCTGGATTTGTCCCCCAGCTGTCATTTCCTGACCCTGGCCTTGAATATTCAATATTATATTCATAAAGTCCCATTTATAGATGAAGTGATGGCCTATTGTAAGTATGTATATCTTGGATTTTTTTTTTTTTTTTTTTTTTTTTTTTTTTTTTTTTTTTTTTTTTTTTTTTTTTTTTTTCCTTGCGTTATGCGGCCCTCTCACTGTTGTGGCCTCCCCCCCCCGCGGAGCACAGGCTCCGGACGCGCAGGCTCAGCGGCCATGGCTCACGGGCCCAGCCGCTCCGCGGCACGCGGGATCCTCCCGAAACGGGGCCCGAACCCGCGTCTCCTGCATCGGCAGGCGGACTCTCAAGCACTGCGCCACCAGGGAAGCCCTCTTGGATTTTATAAATAGAAAATATTGCAACATAACTAGTGTCCTGTATGTTTTAGCACTGCTCAGCTTGATTACATGTTGTAGTTAGTAAACATATGTAATCCCCATATTCTGATATCTACCAGGTTCCCCCAAGAAAGCCCTTTTCTGGCCTCCCCAATTTCTGATTACTTGAGTCTATTACCAGGGCATAAAAACTCATACCATGGGCAGAGGCCCATGGGAATCCTTGGAGATGCACTGGCTGCTTTCAGCCAGAAAGCAAAAGCCCTGGCTGTTATTCTGGGAGCCATCAGGGCCGATGAGCCAGCAGCCAGGTCTTTGGAGACGCACGCTACGCTGGAATCGTTTGTGTGCGTGGAAAAGCTTTCAGGTAGTAAGGAAGCTTGGAGCGGCTGAAAGAGTCCCACTTCTGGAACCAGACATACTCTGGGTCAAATCCTCACTCGGCCATTTTCTGGATGTGTCCTGGGTGAGTTTGGGAGACTCAATTCCCTCCTTTACAAGGGGAGGTAATAATAATATGTGGAACATTCCAGTGGTTGGGAGCACAGGCAGCCGGTGTTTGAATCTAGTCTCTGCCATCTTTAACAGCCTGACCTTTGGAAAGTAATTTACCTCCTTGTGACTCAGCTTCCTCTCAGCTAGAGGGACACGATGGCAACACCTCTTTCACACGGGTGTGTAGGGCTACATGAGACGGTACAGGAAACGCTCTTGGAAGACAGTACTTGGAACTGAGAACATGCTAAATTATTGTTAACTATTATCATTATTGTTCTAACAAGGCTCTTGAGAGGTTTAGTGGTAATGTGGGTAAGTGTCTAGTTCAGCACCTGCCTGCCGGGTGAGGGGTTGTTACGAATGATTATTCCCTCCCCTCAACTAATAAGTAATAATTTAGCACCTGATCAATGCAAATGCAGTGCTGAGAATAGGAGATACAACAGTGGGTAAACACAGTCAGTCCCTGCCTTCGTGCTTACAGTTTATTGGGGAAGGCAGACAGAAGTTAAATACTCTGTTTTGCCCTCCAAATCTAGATCAACTGTTACTTCATTCCAGAACCATCCTATTCAGTGCTGCCACCTCTTGCCCTCTGCTGTGGCCCCCCTCTTGTTACGTTACAAATTTCCTTTTTATTCATAGCACTGAATCCTATGTGTTTTGATAACACATTAACATATATATATTGCTTCTTAAGAGCCACACATTATTCTAACCACTTTACAAGCATTAACTCATTGTGTCCTTGTAGCAGTCCTGTAAGGCACAGAGAGGCTAATCAACTCATCCAAGGACACACAGCAGTGAGGGGCAGGGAGAGGGTTCAAGCCCAGGTTGTCTTGCTCCCGGTCTGTGCTCATAACCACTGCAGCATGCTGCCTTGAACTATCGAAAACGGCCTGATTTGTGGATTTATTGTCTATTTGTTTATTGTCTGTCCACCCAACAGATTTCAGCTCCATGAAGTCGGGGGCCTCATCCATTTAATTCACAGCTATAACTCTAGTGTGTGGCACAGCGTAAGGTACAGAGCTGGCACTCACTATATATTTGTTGAATCAATAAATGAATGAAAATATAGCCAAATAAACATATAATTACACGTAGTGCTAAGTGCTATGAAAAAAAAATGCCAGTCCTATGAGAGGTTTTAACAGGGGACTAAATTTAGTTTGAGGATCAGAGAATACTAAAAATTATAAGTATTATTTTAACTGTCCCCATTCTAAAATCTCCTTGATATAATCATTGTGACTGGCTAAGAAAAAAGAAAATGTTATCTACACGGAATATCCTTTTTGAGATGATAATATTCTCCCAGCACTGAAATGCAATTGAAAACTGGGGCTCCATTTGACTTTAATTCTGTTGAATTTATGAGCCCCAAATCTCCCCTCATTCCCCAAAATAAACACAAGCAATTGGTCTACCTGGGGCTTGTGATGATATACCCACAACACCTTGGCAGTCTCTGCACCTTAGTTTTATAGGCAGGAGTGAGACTTCTGCTGGTCTTGGGTTTTCATTTTTCTCTGTGTCTCTCTTTTTCTCTGTTGCAGGAACAATGGGTAACCAAATGAGTGTTCCCCAAAGAGTCGAGGATCAAGAGAACGACTCGGAAGCGGACACTCACAAGGTGGTGTAGTTATGGTCACTGGGTCATTAGCTACTAGTTGGGAGAGTTGGGGTAACGGCAGAATAAACAGCCTGCCCAGGGCTCATCACAGAGGCGTGATTGATGCTGCTGCTTTTCCCAGGGGTTGTTCAGTTGTATTCAAACCTCCAGAACCCATCAAGGAGCTTGTTAAAAGTGCAGGCCCTTAGGCCCCACTCAAGGCCTGCTGAGTCAGAAATTGCAGGGCTGGGAGCCTGTGAAACCTGTCTCCATGGTGATTGATTCCCATGGGGCCAATCTGATCTCTGTTCCCAGGTGGGTTTGGACCAGGGGTTCTCAACTGTGGGTGATTTTGCCTCCCCACCAGCAGACACTTGGCAGTGTTTGGAGATGTTTCTTGGTTGTCACAACTCGGGTAGTGCTACTGGCATCTAGTGGGTAGAGCCAGGGATGCTACTAGACACCCTGCAATGCACAGGGCGGCCCCACAGCAGAGAATGATCCAGCCCGAAGTACCAGCAGTGCTGAGGATGAGAAACCCAGTTTTTGATCAGCAGTTTGCAGCCGTGGCTGGACATTAGAATCATCTGGGAAACTGAAAAATAAATCGTGAGGCTGGAATTGTACCCTAGACCAATGAAATCAGAATCTGTGTGTGGGAACCAGGGCGGCACCTGTATTTTCAAGGCTCCTCTGTTGCGTGTTCAGCCAACAGATAGAACTTGTTTGTGAATCCCTCCTTTAGAAGATTGCTCTGGAGGGCTGAGGCCGGGGACACCCAAATGCTTCTCCTTAGACCTTAGATCTACAAGCAGGCAGCAGAGAACCTAAATGTCCACCACCAGTGCTTCTGCAATCAATTCAGTTTAAGATCTAGAGCCCAGTTAGACACGGAGCTCATTGTAGGAGGAGGTAATACCTACAAACTGATATTGATCACAGCATAGAGGGAATTCCTGCTCAGAACAGAAGGCTGGATTCAGAGAAGATTCTCACACCTGACCAGGTATTAGAATCCCTGGGAAATGTTGAAAACGCCCGATGCCCAGCACCACCTGAGACCAACTAAAACACAACCTCCGGGTAGGGGCCCTGCCATCAGTAGTTTCCCAAGATCCCCAAATGATTCCAAGTCTGGGAGCCTCTGGCCTCCAGGACCAGGCAGTGACAAAAATGAGCAAAGCAGGAGGGTGAAGCCCATTTGCAGACAGCTGGTTCTGACCAACTTTACCCTCAGCACGTTCCCAGAGACTTATTTTTCATGTGAAGCTGGAAAATGGTGTTAATGCAACCTCCTGATTTTTTAAAAATTGGCAACTGATTCCAAAATACTTAAAAAACAAACTTCTGTGAGCCAAGTAAATCAAATTTGCACACCAAGTATTACCCCAGTGATGCCAGTTATGACCTCAGAGCCAAATGATCACATGAGTTTGATATTTCAATTTTATGATTTCTTGGTAGGGTTAATGATAAATTCAAGAACACAGGCTTCTTTTATTTTTATTTATTTATCTTTGGCCACACCATGTGGCTTGGGGGATCTTAATTCCCCGACCAGGGATTGAACCTGGGCCCCGGCAGTGAAAGCACCGAGTCCTAACCACTGGACTGCCAGGGAACTCCCAACACAGGCTTCTCTTAAGCAAAACTGTTACAAAAAATATAAAGAAAGGAAACATCTTCCACATCTCCCCAGTAGTTTCCCATCATCAGGAGGTGAGTATTTTGTCTTTTAGTTTATTTTTCTCTCTGCACTTATTAACATATATTATACTACTAATAGTATTAGCAAAATAAGACACGATATGCAAAGTACTTAGCATATAATCAATATTCAGTTAATGCCAACTATTAGAGGTATAATTTATTTTATTACTCAAATGACATTATATAACATACATTCTTTTTAGCAACCTTTTTTTCTTTCCATGTGAGTGTACGTGTATATGTGCATGTGTATATATGTGTACATCTATGCATACATATATATGTATAATCTTTTTAGATGTCTACAATAAATAACAGAAGAGAAAAAAATTCAGGGCAGTGGTCTAAAATTGGAAGGGTGTTGTAACAGTGCAGGGGAAGGAGTGGATATGGAGCAGCAAAAGAGCAACAACGAACTTCCTGTATTTGATGAGAGAGGCCTGTGCTTGTGTGCAGGACCCTGGAGTGTGGTTAACCTCACAGCATGTCAAGTTCTTGTCCCCTCCCTGGTCAGACCAGCACCCCAGTTTGCCTGTGTGTCCCATCTGTACGAGGGTGTCTGTCCTGCTCGTGCTTGTGGGGCTCATTGAAAGGAGGTAGAGACCATTCAAAGCTCTTATCAACACAGGAGTCCAGTCCTTGCAGCGGTTTATAGAGTTTCTCTGAGGCGTGATAGAAAACGGGGTAGTTCCTAGAAATGCAGACTTTAATTTTGTGAGGCACCCTTGTGGCCTTGAGGTTCTTCCTTGAGTTTTTCCGACCTTCCCCAAAGACTCGGCTAATACTGCCACATGTTCTGTTCCAGGTGGCATCTGGCGACGAGTGTGATCAAAATGGGATGCCGGTGATGGTATCCACCCACTCCGTTCAACTCTACCACGAAGGTCAGTGTCACGTGGGGACTGCTCCTCCTGGGGGTTGGGGGGATGGTGAAGGGTCTGCTGATCCCTGTTGATGGTGAAACAAGATGGAAGAGTTGAAGCCACAGACTCACGTGGAAGACACTTGTATTAGTTCCTGGGGCTTCAAACACAGTGTCACGAATCAGGTGGCTTAAGCAACAGAAATGTATTGTCTCACCGTGTTGGGGCCAGAAGTTGGAAATCAAGGTGTGGGCGGGGTTGGCGCCTTCTGAGAGTTTGCGGAATAATCTGTTTCCCTGCCTGTGCCCTGGCTCCTGGTGGCCTCAAGCACTCCTTGGCTTCTACGTGGTGCTCTCCCTGTGTCTTCATAGCATCTTCCTTCTCCGCTCTGTGTCCAAACCTCCCCCTTTTATGAGGACACAGCCCCGTGGGATTGGGCACACACCCACTGGCCTCATCTTAATTTGGTCCTCTGTAAAGACCCTCTTTCCAAATGAGGTCATAGGAACTGGGGGCTAGGACTTCACCTTCTTGGCAATTCAACTCTTTTTTTGTTGTTGTTAATTATTTTAATTTATTTTTGGCTGCATTGGGTCCTGGTTGCTGCACACGGGCTTTTCTCTAGTTGAGGTGAGCGGGGGCCACTCTTGGCAGTGGTGTGCAGCCCTCTCACCACGGTGGCCTCTCCTGTTGCAGAGCACGGGCTCTAGGCTCACGGGCCTCAGCAGTTGTGGCCCGTGGGCTCCAGAGCGCAGGCTCAGCAGTTGTGGCACATGGGCCCAGCTGCTCCATGGCATGTGGGATCCTCCCGGACCAGGGCTCGAACCTGTGTCTCCTGCATTGGCAGGCGGATTCTCAACCACTGCACCACCAGGGAAGCCCCTCGGCAATTCAGCTCTTAACAGTACTCATCTCTCTTGAGTATGTATGACGCCTGGAAGAGGCCGAGGCTTTACAGCAATGAGTTAAAAGCAGTAGAGTAGAAACACTAAGAGTCTGGCCTCTTCAGAGTCCTACAGACCAAAGTGAAAATCCCTGCCCTGCAACTTACTAGCTGTGTGACCTGGAGCAAGTCGTTTGGCTTTCTAAGCCTCGGTTTTCTCATCTGTAAAGTGGGGATAAGAACACCTAGCTCACAGAATTGCTGAGAGGACTCAAGGAGATCATTCACCAACCATTTTACATATTACCCAGCACTTAGGAATTCCAAAGAAACAAGTAAAGTATAGAAGACAACAGAGAGCAGTATTAAAACTGGACAATGTACTTACCTATTTGATTTCATTCTGGAGTATAAGGCTATAAATTCAAAGCATCAAAAATGACTGGAATATCTATAAATTATATGAGGCAGTATAGCCCATTGGTTGAGGGTAAGAACTCTGGAATCAGACCGCTGGTTTTGCCACCTACCAGCTGTGTGACCTTGAGCCAGTTAATTAACCTCTCTGAACCTCAGCCTCCTTGTCTGTGAAGTGGGATAATAACAGTACCTACAACACAGATATCAGATATAATACAAGTATATCTTTCAGTGCCTGGCACATAGTTAAGTGCTATGTATGTATTAGCTATCATGATTATATGGTGGTTATGGTTGCTCTCCTTTACATGTAAGTTTCTGGGCTTCAGCTTCATTTCCTGAACAATGAGATGAATCATAGCATTGGTTCCAGAGGCTTTAGAGTTTCCTAGTGTAAGAAAAATAACTGCTCTCTGTTTCCCCTCGCTATGCTCTGCTACCCACACCACATCTGACACCAGATGTGTGGGTTTTCCATACAAGTGATTCTGTGACACCAGCTGGGTGTCCCACAATTCAGTTCGGTTCTGACACCATCAACCCAGAGTTAGCAGCAGCTCCCACAGGTAAAGGGCTCACTCCCACAAGACTACCTCCCACTTCAGTTGCCAATGGCAAGTGGGGAGTCCCCAGGTTACCCACAACTTCTGTTTCTGCTTGGCTACAAATCAGAGGTTCTCATGACCTCCTCCTCAGATTCAGTCATTTGCTAGAATGGCTTACAGAACACAGGAAAACAACGTACTTATTAGATTACCAGTTCATTATAAGAGGATGCAACTCAGCAACGGCCAGATGGAAGAGATGCATAGGGGAATGTATGGGGGAGGGGATCCTGGGGGCAGTGGATGGGGCAGTGGATCTTCCATGCCCTCTCTGGACAAGCCACCCTCCCAGCACCTCCATGTGGTCACCAACCCAGAAGCTCTCTGAACCCTGTTCTTTAGGGACATTTGTGGAGGCTTTATTATGTAGGCATGCTTGATTAAATCATTGACCACTGATGGTGGAACTCAATATCCAGCTACTTTCCCCTCCCTGGAGATGGGGGGCGGTGAGGCTGAAAGTCCCAGCCCTCTAATCACATGACTTGTTCCCCTGGCAACCGGGACCCCCATCCTTAGGGGCTTTTCCAAAGTCACCTCAATAACATAAACTCAGATGTGGTTAAAAGGGGCTGTGGCTTGTTATGAATGATAAAAGTCTTCTTCGTGGCTCTTAAAGTTAAGTTTTAGGAGCTCTGCGCCAGGAACAGAGGTGAAGGCCAAATACAGATTTATTTTTTAATTTATTTTTATTTTTTGGCCACGCCGCACTGCTTGCGGGATCTTAGTTCCTCGACTAGGGATCAAACCCGTGCCCCCTGCAGTGGAAGCGTAGAGTCTTAACCACTGGACATCCAGGGGAGTCCTGTATTTCTTAATACATTATACCCCTAGGTTGCTTGTTAAAAACTTAGATGCCCAGAATACCCTAAGGTTGAGGCCTGGGGATCTGAACTGTTGAAAGCCTTCTAGAAGATTCTGACGCATAGCCAGGATTGGCAACCACAGGATGAGATCATGTCACAAGTCTCTTCCTGCCTTTCAACCTTGTGAGTCAGGCTTCTACTTTGATGTGCACAAAATGGATTGTATTGACAGCAGCGGCCTTTGATGAGAACAGTGTAAAGCTGGCTATTGAGACGCACAGACTTTGAAATGAGAATCATATTGTTTTTATAATTTGCAAACTGTAGGTGTTCTCAAAAAATTGAGAGGCACTGAGAATATAATATGCCCTACAGAAATGGTTTTCTTTATCATCATTTTATTTGTATTATTACTGTTGTTGTTGTTTTTATGCCCCTATTTAATATGGGGCACAAGGGCAAGGAGTGTGTAGGAAGGGCATAGGAACAAACTTGAAAATTGAGAAAGCCTTTCTCTCTCTTTCTGTCTCTCTCTTTCTCGTTCTCTGCCCCTCCCTCCCTTTTTTTCTCCCTCCTTCCCTCCTTTCCTCCCTGCTCCCAACATTTATTTTTATATAAGAGGCAGTCTTCCTGGAAAGAGGAAAATAAGTAACAGAAATATAGGGTAACAGTCTGGGACAGTGTATTGCTGTGTGGATACCTACACACAAGGGAAAAGAGAATCTGGTTTGAGTGAGTCGTAGGTTGGTTGCACGTAGCTCTCATACCCTGCAGCCTTGCATCAGCACCGGCTTGAGAATCTGTGAAGGGTTTAAGTTAATCCTCTGAAGTCAAAAACTCTGCCTACGTTCACTGACAACCCAGGTCTCTGCAACTCACTTTGGAATGATTATCTCATTTAATGAGGAAGGCAGCTTATCATCCTCGTGCTCTTTCCCCTGGGTTATTATAATTTTCAATGCAGTTTTCAAAGGGGTATGAAAGTGGGCTTCTGGGTGACTTTTTTGTCCTTTGGACAGAATTTTCTGACTGGGTCTTTTGTTGCACATTTGTGTTCATCTCTCTTGGTGTTTGCATATATGTATGCACATAGAGAAAAGTCACCAGAGAAATAGCTAAGTGGGATGCTGGGTGACTGTTTTCCTTCTTTCCATCTATACTTTTTCCTATTATAATTAAAACTGTTCATTGCCATGCGGGAATGTTTCCTGTGAAGACTTACTGAGATGCAGTGATGGCACAGTGGCTGAGCACACAGCCTAGGCAGTCAGGATCCTAAATTCAAGTTGTGGCTCTGCTGTGTGACCTTAGGCAAGTTGCTCAGCCTCTCTGTTCTCACATCTGTAAAATGGGAATCATAATAACAGTAGGCCAGAGCTTCAAAGATTACTGGGAAGCTTAAAGGAGTTGATACACCTACAATATTTGGAAGAGTGCCTGACACTTGGTCAACATGTGAGGAAAGTTTATTTTTCTGTGTTGGATTGAATGTTAATAAAGGCTGTCATTATAGTTTGAAGTTAACTGTATTAGCTCTGTCTAGCATAGCACTTACAAATTTAAAATCTGACCTTAAAATTTTTTTTCCTACATCCCTTATTCTTTTCCAATGTTTTACTTATTTGTCTTCCAGAGACACTGTGGGAGAAAGCAATCAGGCAAAACACTTCTTTTAAAGTGATTCATGAAATTACATTCTGTTTCTTCATAGAAATAAATTTATCTTTTCTTGGGAAGGGCAAGAAACCAGGGGATTTTGATATCAAACAAACATTAATTAGTACAGCTCATGTGGATGAGGGCTTTCTCTCCAAAGCTTAGCATTATAATTCATCTTCAATAACAATATCCTAGAAAATCAAAATGTCTCATTTTTATTGCCACGTTATATTTCTAGCTTAATTTGCCAATTTCAGATGCCATTTGAAAGTCTTGTGTCAGAGAAAGCTGGCAATGATGCCAAAGCCACGCACAACGTGATTTACCTGCAGTGCCACAGAGAGCAACACACTGTCTTGCAACTTCGGGTTAGAGGCTAACGTGTTTGCTCTACCAAAACGTGATTGTTTAAATTCATATATTCGCTTTCTCCCTTTCTTTTTCCAGTACATGTTGATTTGAATTCCAAAGTAGCTGGGGGAGTACTTCCAACAGAGCAAAATGTCCATTGGTAGAGTGGTTGCACCAGTTAGGGCAGACACACACAGTCCTCAGCATCAATAGGAATGAGCTACCACCAAATACAGCACCGTGAGGGATCTCAAAACTATACTGCTAAGAAAAGGAGGCCAGATGTCCACATCTGAATCTCCGGAACCTGTGAATATGTTACCTTGCTTGTCAAAAGCAGGTTTTGCAGAGGTAGTTAAATGAAGGATCTTGAGATGGGGAGCTGATCCTGGATTATCCAGGTGGGCCTAATGTAACCACAGCGTCCTTATAAGAGGGGGTGTTACCAGATTGGGGTGTTATCGTATGGATCACCACTTAGGCTCTAGGCAGACTGAAGCCCCCTGCCTTGGTGGGGAAGGTGCTTTTTCTGTTCGGATTCACACAGCCAGTGACGAAACTGACGCTGAGGCTGAAACAGCACATGCTTTATTCCGTGGCCAGAGAATGGAGAAGCGGGGACTTAGTTCGAAAATCAACTTCTCAACCCGCCTTGGTCTGAGACACCGTATATATAGGAGGGTCAAGGCAAAAGGGAGGGAATTGAGTAAAGAGAGGGAGAAATGTTCATGACTTCTCCGAGAATAGGGGTGTGGTATGCTCAGTACTGGAACAACACCCCTTTTCAGTCCTTGCATGCCCTCCTCTGGCTGTTGCCATGGCAACTGTCAGCAGTCATGGTGCTGGTGGGTGTCATTTAGCTGCTAATGTATTACTGTGAGCATATAATGAAGTTCACGGTCTGCTGGAGGTCGGGGCTTCTGCCATCTTGGCCCTTGCTGATTCGAACCAGTTCCGGTGGGCTCTTGTTTTTCTCTTCTGGTGGTCTCCTGTAAGATAAGGATAACACTTCTCTGCAGCTTACATCCCCTCAAGCAAGGCAGAGGGTTAGAGCTCAAGACTAACAGCCATTGTAACAGGAGGCAGGAGGGTCAGAGTCAGAGAAACAGATGTAATGATGGAGTGGATGTCACACAGAGAGAGACTTCAAGATGCTCCATTGCTGGCCTTGAATATGGAGGAATGGGCCATGAGGCAAGGAATGTGGATTACCAAACCAAACTTGGGTCCACTCGCCCCATGCACAGCAAAGCCAATGTACTGACACTGGATTGTGGTGAAGGAGAGTACAGTGTTTATTGCAAGGCGCCCAGCGTGGAGAATGGGCAGCTTAGGCTCAAAAGACTTGAACTCTCCCCTGGCTTTTGGGGAAGGGTTTTTAAAAGCAAGCTGAGGGAGAGGGTTGCAGGCTGCCTGATCAGCTCATGGACATTCTTCTGATTGGTTGGTGGTGAGGTAACTGGGAGGTATTTCAGAAATTTCAGTCATCAATCTTCTGGTTCTAACTGGTCTGGGGTCTCTGTGCTGGTGGTCATCATGTAGTTAACTTCCTTCACCTGTGGGGTTTTTAGTATCTGCAGAGCAACTCAAGGATATGGCTTAGGATATTATCTGTAGCCCTTGAAGAGGAACTAAAGGTCTTGACTTTGTTTTGTGGCTAAACTATAATTCTTTTGTCTTGCTTGACTGTGTTCCTTTGTTTCTGCGTTTTCTCATTTCTGTGATTAAATTTGCTCTTGGGAACTTGGGGAAGGCCTAGGAGGCTAAAGGTTTTCTATAAACAAGAGGCAGGGGACACAGAGGTCTGTCCCCTAGAAGGTCCTGTAGGGTCCTGCTCGATTTCAGAGCAAGGAAGCAGATTCTCCCCTCAAGCTTCCAGGAGTTGACCCATTTTTGATGTCTGACCTTTAGAACTGTAAGATATTTTGTGTTGTTTTAAGGCACAAAAATTATGGTAATTTGTTACAGCAGCAAAAGGAAACTAATATGAGTACACTGAAGCTTCCAAGGCTCACAGACCAGGTCCTGGCTCTGCCACTCACTAGCTATGTAACCTTGGCAAGAAATGTGTACTCTCAGAGACTCATCTAGAAAATGGGAATAATAATAATATTAACTGTGTAGCTCCAAGAACAGTGGCTGGCACAGGGTAAATGTGACGAAATAAAAAGACAGGGAAATCTACAATCAGAGTCCACTGTCATGAGTGTCCCTTATCACTGGCCTTTCCCTTGTTGTATCACCTGACCAGACTTTCCCACCTGTGTATTTATGCCTAAAACCTCACCAGTTTTTAGGGGAATAAAAATGCCTCATTTTTCTCCTTCTTTGATTCCTTTCTATCAAATTTATCACATTCGTTCCCCCTTTTAAAAAAATTGTTCAGTTCTCACTGCTGATAAATGGTAGAGACTAAGGCATGATTTATCTGCCAGAAAAAGCCATTTTTCAGAAACAGAGGACCGTCTCTCTGTTTCACCTGGGTAAGAAGTTTCTAAAAAATTAATCTTTCCTTTTTTTGTTCCTAGTTGATTTTTTCTAAAAAGAATTGCCTGATTTAGCTTTTTTTAAAAAAAGAAGTGGAATCATTTTACTGGATTGAAAATCCTTACTTGAGTGAACAGTGCTCCTGCCGATGCTGTAACGTGATGAATGAGAGGAAAAGAATATGCCAATCATGATGCCTGGGCAAAGTGTGATGGGAGACCCAGTGCCAAAACTCATAGCTACCTGATAGAGAGAAAGACGTGGGACCAGCCTCACTGGTTGAGAAGGGAGCAAACACACGTGTCCTCTTAGCATCCTCTATCCCCCCCCACAATTGGCCGGCTTTTTTAATGTTTCGCCCACTTGAGTAAAAATTCCTGAGAACAGAGTATTTTCTTTGTTGTTGCAATAATCCCAAAGTTAATACAGGCTCTGAGATACACAAAGGGCTTGGAAATGACTGATGAACCAATGAACGGTGGCACATCAGACCAGTGGCAACAGAGCAAGAAAATGCGGCTGAAGAGAGAGTTGTAGATCCTGACGTATCTGCTGCAATAATACAGCCCTAAGTAAATAGCACTTTTAATTATAACAAGAAGTCTGGGGGTTGGCAGTTCCAAGCTTGGTGCAGCATCTTGACGGCATTATCAAGACACCAAATAATAGTGCCAATTATGTACTGTGGCTCACGTGGTGCCAGAGACCCACACATCACATCCTCACATGACGGGACCCAAAAGCCAGAAGGGAAAAGCCACGATTTGCTACTCTTTTTTTCTCCTTTTATTAGAAAAGAAAGGAAGGTACTTCCTAGAAGCCCCTGCCTCAAGTAGGCATCCACTTATATCTCATTGGCCAGAGTGAGGTCACATGACCACCACTAGCTGCAGGGGATGCTGGGAAGTCAGGTACTTCTCTGGGCAGCAAGGAAAGAAAACGGGTTGGAGTGGATTGGCCACTGGACAGGCAGTCCCCAGTGTCTGCCAGTGTTTTGATTTCAAAGAAGTACAATTGAGCAACCAAAAGTAGCACGTATGTTTACTCAGGCCTTTCAAAAGTCATTAAAGGGATCTAGCTCATTTCCTCAACACCCATTTTCTCTCTCCTTCCACCATCTTGCTGTATATACCTCACTCAATAAATAAGCTCCTTATCTTCAGTTCTCCACCTTGCAGCCCTGCTAGACATGCCACCCACACAGACGCTTCCTCTGGGTTGCACGGCATCAGCTCTCTACTTAAAGTGGCTACAGAGAATCCTGAAAACTGGCTCTGCCAGGTGGCCCGACAGCTCCTTGCTTCTCTGTCCTTGGACGTATGCAGAAGTTACTGTGAAATCTAATACTTCTCAACCTCTTAGTGCTCTTCCTCATCAAAAATTCTAGTGGAGGGCTTCCCTGGTGGCGCAGCGGTTGAGAGTCCGCCTGCCGATGCAGGGGACACGGGTTCCTGCCCCGGTCTGGGAAGATCCCACATGCCGCAGAGCGGCTGGGCCCGTGAGCCATGGCCGCTGAGCCTGCGCGTCCGGAGCCTGTGCTCCGCAACGGGAGAGGCCGCAACAGTGAGAGGCCCACGTACCGCAAAAAAAAAAAGAAAAAAAATTCTAGTGGAGAATTTCTGTCTGGTACATGTAGCCTCCCTGTTACTCTGTTGTGATAGACAGTCTCTAAAATTGCACATCCCTCCCTTCCCCCCAATAATCAAGGCTTCCCAGTATTCACACCCCTGTAGTCTTCTCCCTTGATATCTGGAATGACCCTGTAGAACCAATAATATGTAGTGGAGGGGATGATGCATGACTTCCAAGCCTAAGCCTTAAGAAGCCTTCCAGCCTCTGCCTTTGTCTTTCATAGCACTAGCTCTGGGGAAAGCTAACCGCCATGTCAGAACGACTCAGACTGCCATGGTGGAAGGGAGCCCAAGCTAGTCACATGAAGAAGCCATGTGACAAGAAAGAAATGCTCAGCTAGTCCCCAAATGTTCCGGCCATCCCAGGCCGGGACAGATCCTTGAGCTCCACAGACGTGTGCAAATCCCTTCCATTCAACTGGTACATCTTTAATTCATTGTTTTGTAACAGCTACAAGGTATTTTAAGGTGTGGATGTACTGTAATTCATTCAGCCATTACCCTGATGTTGGGCATCTTTTTTTCTATTTTTCTCTGCTCTGAGCAATGTTGCAATAAACATTCTTGTACATGTTTTTATTCTTTGTATTTTAGATACAGCTTCTTCAGGAGGGAAGCCGTGCAGTGCAGGCACATGTTGTTTTATTGCGCTTCACTTGATTGTGCTTTGCAGATATTGCATTTTTTGCAAATTGAAGGTTTGTGGCAACTCCGTGTTGAGCCAGTCTATGGAGGCCATTTTTCCAACAGCATTTGCTCACTGCATGTCTCTGTATCACATTTTGATAGTTCTCACAATATTGCAAACTCTTTATGGTGATCTGTGATCTTTGGTGTTACTATTGTAATTGTTTTGGGGTGCTGCAAACCTCACCCATGTAAGACAGTGAGCTTAATCAATAAGTGTCATGTGTTCTGTCTGCTCCACCGACCGGCTGTTCCCCCATCTCTCTCCCTGTCCTCAGGCCTCCCTTTTCCCTGAGACACACCAATTGTTGAAATTAGGACAATTAATAACACTATGGTGGCCTCTAAGTGTTCAAGTGAAAGGAAGAGTCACACATCTCTCACTTTAAATCAAACGCTAGAAATGATTAAGCGTAGTGAGGAAGGCATCTTGAAAGACAAGACAAACCGAAAGCCTGTGCCAAATTGTTAGCCAAGTTGTGAACACAAAGGAAAAGTTCTTGAAGGAAATGAAAAGTGCTATTGCAGTGAGCGCATGAATGATAAGAAAGTAAAACAGCCTTATTGCTGACATGGAGAAAGTTTTAGTGGTCTGGATAGAAGGTCAAATCAGCCAACATTAGCGCTTGAGCAAAAAAAAAAAAAAAAGCCTGATCCAGAGAAAGCCCTCACTCTCTTCAGTTCTATGAAGCCTGAGAGAAGTAAGGAAACTGCAGAAGAAAAGTTTGGAGCTTGCAGAGGTTGGTGGGAAAGAAGCCGTCCGTCTCCGTAACGTAAAAGTACAGGGAGAAGCAGCAGGTGCTGATACAGAAGCTGCAGCAAGTTATCCAGAAGATCCAGCCCAGATAATTAGTGAAGGTGGTGACACAACAGATTTTCAGTGTAGATGAAACAGCTTTCTATTGGAAGAATATGCCATGTAGGACGTGCATAGCTAGAGAGGAGAAGTCAATGCCCGGCTTCAAAGTTTCAAAGGGCAGGCTGACTCTTGTTAGGGGTTAATGCAGCTGGTGACATTAAGTCGATGCCAGTGTTCAGTTACCGTTCTGAAAATCCTAGGGCCCTTAAGGGCTAACTCTACTCTGCCCGTGCTCCATGCGTGGAAGAGCAAAGCCTGGATGACAGCACGTCTATTTACAACATGATTTACTGAATTTTTTTTTTTTTTTTTTTTTGCGGTACGCGGGCCTCTCACTGTTGTGGCCTCTCCCACCGCGGAGCAACAGGCTCCGGACGCGCAGGCCCAGGGGCCATGGCTCACGGGCCCAGCCGCTCCGCGGCGTGTGGGATCTTCCCGGACCGGGGCACCAACCCGTGTCCCCTGCATCGGCAGGCGGACTCTCAACCACTGCGCCACCAGGGAAGCCCCAGAAATGGTTTCTTGAGATGGAATCTACTCCTGGTGATGAACCTCTGAAGGTTGTTGAAATGACAACAAAGAATTTAAAATATTACATGAACTTAGTTGATAAAACAGCGGCAGGGTTTGAGAGGATTGACTCCAATTTTGAAAGAAGGTCTACTGTGGGTAAAATGCTGTCAAACAGCATCACATGCTGCAGAGAAATCATTCGTGAAAGGGGCAAACTTCATGGCTGTCTTATTTTAAGACATTGCCACGGCCTCCCAACCTTCAGCAACCGTCACCCTGATCAGTCAGCAGTATCCACTTCGAGGAAAGACCCTCCACCAGCAAAAAGCATACGACTCTCAGAAGGCTCAGATGATGCTTAGCATTTTTTAGCAATCGAGTATTTTTAAATTAAGGTATGCACTTTTTTAGACCTAATGCTACTGCACACTTAATAGACTACAGTATAGTGCAAACATAACTTTGATATGCATTGAGAAACCAGAAACTGTGTGTGACTCACTTTATTGCAATATTTATTTTATTGCTGTGATCTGGTAAACCAAATCTCCAAGGTCTGCCTGTACAATGGTTAGACAGGTGCTTTTGGACAAAGCATTTGTGTCTGAGGCCTCACCTCACCTCTCAGCAGCTGTGTGAGGATAAACAAGAGACTTTGTGACCTGATGGTAGAGAAAATCAGATAGTGCTTGCAAACCCCTTTACTTGGTGCCTGGAACAATAAATGATGGCCCTTATACTTATGTAGACTCCTGAAAATAGTGGTTCCCAAACTTGAATGCACATTAGAATCTGCTGGGGAATTTTTAAATCCTCATACCCAGGCCTCACCTGGAATAATACAATCAGAAGCCCTGGAGTATAGGGCCTGGGCATGTCTTTTTTCAAGTTTCCCTGGGCTTAGTATTTTTAAAGTTCCTCGTGTTCTGCCAGCCTTGAAAACCCTTTGAAATACACTCCAATAGAAAATTCCTTATTCACATTTTTCAAAAGTGAAACATTGGCATTTCTGTTTTAATTTGTTTGGGAACATTTTTGTCCCTGCCATGGCTGACACTCGGGGCACAGCTTTCCGTTCCAGGGCACAGACCATCTGGGTGCATTAACTTCCACGCAGCTGTCAAGTAACACACAACCAGCCCTTTGCCTCTCTGGACCAAGAAGACAACCAGCACACTCCTCTCTAAAGACAGAAACATCCACACGGTTCCTGCAGCTTGAGCGATATGAACCTGTCCCTCTCTTGAAGGGAAGACCAAGAGAGCCAGGGAGAGACCAAGGGAAAACATAAAAAAATGGCAAGAAGAGAAACAGTATCGTCCTGTGACAACTGCACATCATCTCATTTCCCCAGGGTGCATTTTCACCAGATCTGGAAATGGAATAAACACACCCACTTGCCAACAACTTTTCAGTTAACAAAAATAAAAATAATAAATCACTTAGACCAAATAAATGGTAAGGTGCCCTCCAAATTGCTAGAAGTTTAACAATTGAAACAGCATATTAGTGGGTGAGATCTGATATATGCAAACATACCTCAAAGACCAAATACTTCTGGGAATGAGAGCAGGAAAACATAAGCGGAGTCTGGCTCCATTTGTCAGTACAAAAGCTGGGATGTGTATCAGTGATTCTTAAGAGTGTTCCCTGGACCAACATCATCCCGTCACCTCAAACTAGTTAGACCTGCAGCCCAGTTCAGACCTCCAGAATCCAATGCTGTGGGTGGGGCTGGCCCTCTGTTCTCACAAGCCTTCCTGGAGATTCTGACACTCCCTCAGAAGCAAGGACCACTGCAGCTGAGAACTGGCACGAGATGTGGAGGCTGCAGGAAACTGGAAACTCTCCCTGTCTCAGCCCTCGGCCCGGCTGCCCTATGAGAATCCCTCAGCAGATAAGAGGATATTTCAGTGAAAGCCCCATTTTAGGATTTGCAAATGAAATTCCCCAATTCAGAAACATCTAAACATTTCTGCTGGCCCAATGCCAAGCTGTCAGTGGATCTCATATTTGCCAACCTCTGATCTGTAAAGTTTTTCTCCCTAAAGCACATCTCTCAGCAAAGCCTTTTTAAATCATCATCATTGTCATCAGGTTATCCCAGCCTGAAACAATTAAACATTTAAATCCTACAGTCAACTCCCAGTGTGCTGGCTTGACCTCTCTCGGCTCACTGGGCATCCTGCCCATGATGATGGGATCCCATGTGAGTTTCCCACAGGGAGGGACCAAGTGGGCGGGAGGTCGCCTGTGACCCGTCCCCTTTGCAGCTGTACTGTCTTAAACCAATAAGCTGCCTGTGGTTAATTCATGAGTCCTTTTTAGAATGACCTCTGGGAGGTACAGGGATTCCAGGTGACTTAAAAAGTTTGAATTTCTGAGTTTGCTGAGCAAAGGGTCAGACTCTGGAATATGGAGGTGCCCCAGAGGTCATGCCCCTCACTCCAGGATGCAGGACCCACTTGGCCTGGCAACTCCTCCAATCAGAGCTGCACCTTGTTACTTACAGAGCCTGCCATCACCGCTGGGCAGCCCCAGGCAAACCGGAAGCAGGTCAAACATACCTCCAGTTGGCTTTAAATCCCACCTCTCTTTTCTAGACCTCTTTTCTAGACCTCTAGACCTTTATTTTTTCTTGTCGTTACTTTACATTTTTAAGTGACCTGGGAGGTATACCTAGCAAACATTCTCAACAGTCTACATAATAAGATAGGACAGGGAACACCTTCCCACCCCCAATTCTGATCACTCCCCAACCTCCATCCCCAAATTTCCTTTCTTAGAGGCTGAAACTCTTTACAGTTTCTTGTGGCCCGAGGTATTCCACGTGTGTATATTTCTAAATCCTCCCCTCTACCTCTTGACACCATTAAAAAAACAAATGGGAACATACTATACAGACCATTGAACATGGCTTTTTTTCACTTACTGTATGTCTTGGAGAATGTTAATGCCTGTGGAGCAATTCACTGTGTGGACAAATGATCATTTATTTAACCAGATCCCTATTGATAAGCCATTAGGGTGTTTCTACCATTTTGCCACCACAGCAATAGTCCAGCAGATGATGTGTATCTGTTATATGTATCTTTGTGGCTCTGTGCGATTGTATTTATAGGGTAACATTCCAGAAGTAGAAATTAGAGCTCCCAGAGTTTGTGAATTTTTAAATATTGATATATATTCCTGAATTATCCTCCAAAGAGACAGCCAAATTACTCTCCCACCCACAAGAAATGCGGGCATTCTTTCTCATACTTTCTCCACTGCCAGTTACTGAATGTTTCCCGTTTTACCAAGTTGATAGGAGAGCTAAGTCTCATAATTTTATTTTGCTTATATTTTACTATTCATCAGGTTGCACACCTTTTCACTGGCTTGGAAGCCAGCCATCTGTCTTTTCTGTGGAGTCTCTGCTCATGTTTGGTGTTTATCCCCTGCCCAAGAGCCATCCCCTACTGTGTTGGTGTTTATATAATGTTTTCATTTTCAAAATTGAGATATAATTCACATACCATAAAATTCACACTTTTCAAGTGTACAGCGTAGTGCTTTTTAGTATATTCACAAGGTAGTGCGACCATCGCCACGACCTGATTCCAGCACATTTTCATCACCTCACAAAGCAGTTCCTTGAGCAGGTAATCTCTAGTTTGCCTCCCCAAGCCCCTGGCAACCACTAATCTACTTGCTGTCTCTGTGGATTTGCCTATTCTGGACGTTTTATATAAAGAGAATCATACAATATGTGGCATTTTGTGTTTGGATTCTTTCACTTAGCCTGATGTTTTCAGTGTTCACCCATGTTGCAGCAGGCAGCAGCACTTCATTGTGCTGTATGTGACTAAATAATACTCCACTGGATGGATATATGCCACACTTTGTTTATCCAGTCATCAGCTGATGGACATTTGAGTTGTGTGCAAGTTTTTGTGTGAACATGTGTTTTCATTCTCTTGGTTATGTACCTAGGAAGGGAATTACTGGGTCATGTAGCAACTTGATGTCTAACTTTTTAAGGAACTGCAAAGCAGTTGCACCATTTTACATCCCAGCCAGCAGGAATGTATGGGGGTTCCGATTTCTCCACATTCTCCTCAACACTGGTCATTGCCTGTCTTTTTGATTATGGCCATCCTAGTGGGTGTGAAGTGGTAACATATTGTGGTTTTGATTGCCTTTCCCTAATGACTGATGATGTTGAGCATCTTTTTATGTGCTCATTGATCATTTGTATCTCTACTCTGCAGAATATAATGTCTTCTATTTTTTTATAAATTTATTGTATTTTATTTTATATTTGGCTGCGTTGGGTCTTTGTCGCTGCATGCAGGTTTTTCTCTGGTTCGGCAAGCGGGGGCTACTCTTCGTTGCGGTGCGTGGGCTTCTCATTGTGGTGGCTTCTCTTGTTGGGAGCACGGGCTCTAGGCATGTGGGCTTCAGTAGTTGCAGCACGCGGGCTCAGTAGTTGTGGCTCACGGGCTCTAGAGCGCAGGCTCAGTAGTTGTGGCGCACAGGCTTAGTTGCTCCGCAGCATGTGGGATCTTCCCGGACCAGGGCTCGAACCCATGTCTCCTGCATTGGCAGGCGGGTTCTTAACCACTGCGCCACCAGGGAAGCCCTATAATGTCTTCTTGATTTGGCTCTTTTCCGCATCCTTCTCCTGTAGCCCCTTGTTTCATATGACTTTCTGTCTAGCTACTCTCAGTGCCCTGGGGCCCCAAGCTAATAACTGTCACTTTTTAGCAGTGTTCTTTGTGGCCTGAATTCAACCTACCCCCACCTAGCATCTCCAAAGCTTACCCTTTGTATCCTAAGAGCTGAGGGCACTAATAGAATGTTATATGATTTTCCTGTTTTTTTTTTTTTTTTTTTTTTTACCATTTAAAAGGTGTTTAATATTGTAAATATATGTGATCAATGTTCCTGCTGCTTTGCATCACTGCTACCCTTGGGGGTGGGAGCCACTCATCACATTACTGCTGGAAATATGAATCTCTAGAGCCTCTTTTGGGGAAGTAATCTGGCAGTGTCTCTTTTAGAAGTTAAATGCACATTAATTTGGGTGCAGCAATTCTACATCTGTACCTCTGTTCCATAGAAATAAAGCACTAGTTTAGGATTTTTGAACATGGAAGTTTTCTCCAATGTTGTTTATAATGGAAATGGAAAAATAAAGGTTTGGAAACTATCAGAATGTTCATTAATTAGGCAATGGCATACATGTCTTTTGGTATATCCATATTAAGGAATATTTTGCAGCTATTGAGAAACAGATAAGATAGATTTGGATATATTGATTGGGAGGGAGAACTATTGATGTCTTAGTCCATTTGGAATGCTCTAACAAAAATACCATAGACTGGGTGGCTTAAACAATAACCATTTATTTCTCACTGTGCTAGAGGCAGAGAAGTCCAAAATCAGGGTGCCAGCAGATTCTTTGTCTGGTGTAGGACAGGTTCCTGGTTCACAGTTAGCCATCTTTTCACTGTGTCCTCACCCGGTGGAGGAAGCAAAAGAGCTCTTTAGTGCCTCCATTCTAAAGGCACTAATCCCATTCATGAGGGCTCCACCCTCATGACCTAATTACCTCCCAAAGCCCCCACCTCCTAATACCATCACAGTGGAGATTAAGATTCAGCTTATGAACTTTGGGGTGGGGGGGTGGGGGGCAGACACAAACATTCAATCCATAACAGTGATATATAAAAGCAATCAAAAACAATATCCAAATACTATATGCTAACACATATATATATGGAATCTAAAAAAAAAGGTTCTGATGAACCTAGGGGCAGAACAGGAATAAAGACGCAGACGTAGAGAATGGACTTGAGGACACAGGGAGGGGAAAGGGTAAGCTGGGACAAAGTGAGAGGGTGGCATGGACATATATACACTACCAAATGTAGAATAGATAGCTAGTGGGAAGCAGCTGCATAGCACAGGGAGATCAGCTCGGTGCTTTGTGACAACCTAGAGGGGTGGGATAGGGAGGGTGGGAGGGAGATGCAAGAGGGAGGGGATATGGGGATATATGTATACGTATAGCTGATTCACTTTGTGATACCGCAGAAACTAAGACATCATTATAAAGCAATTATACTCCAGTAAAGATGTTAAAAACAAAACAAAACAAAATAAAACCCAAGAAAATCTAACATAATCGTATTTTTATAAAAACCAACCAGGATATATGTGCATATGTCTGGGAGGCTTGTATGTATTTGTCTGAGCATGAACAAAGTTTGATAAGCCACCCTGGCTTGCAGATGTTCATTATACTGCAGTGAGGGGAGAGGGTAGAGATAGAGAAAGGAAAGGATTGAAAGATTAATCATATGGGAGGTAAACATATGTTAAATGTGTATTATTATCAAACTAAGAAAAAATCAAACATCTGATGTGTCTTTGAGTGAAATATTTGCTCATGTTGGAGCAAAGCCTGGTTCTACAGGTAAATTATCTTTGTATGTTCCAGACTTTCATAGGCATATGAATGATAGGAAACGTGTGAGTAAAGAGGAGAGGAAAAATCGTTACATCACTGGCGTAGTCTTGCCCCACAGTGACTAACAGTCACTGCTGACTTTAGAGGATGCTTCCGGGAGAGCGTGGGGTGAGTTACCTTCTGCCCACATGATGTTTGAACCCAGCATTTTCATCACCAAATGTTTAGACACATTGTATCCAGCTGACAGTTGAGAATTCTTCCCTCCTGCCCCCCAAACCCATTCCTTTCTTTTATTTATGCTAGAATCTCTAGGAGAAGATAACCTGGCTTTTTAATATTGAGATGGCGAGCATGAAATCTGATCATGCAGTGAAGTTTTGAAATCTAACATCTCCCTCCAAGCCATAAGCAGCTGCCACGTGAATCCTTATTTCAAGACCTTTAAAACAACAAATGCATTTACACAACACAGAAAGCCACAGTTGTTTGAAGTGTCATTTGACTCCTGCAGGCTGACCGCAAAAGGGTCATTTTTGCAAAACTTTTTGAGGTCTTCATCAGTCTTCCCTAGGGCCTATTGTAACCCTTTGATATTCAGCTTCAGTTCTCTTTTGAAGGATTGCGTGTGTCATCATCTACGTTCCCTTCTATTTTTCCTTCTTCTTTGGCGAACTACTTTAACTCTGCCAGATCCCCATCCAACAATAACCATGTGTGTGATCTTTGTATGACTATGAACTCTTCCATCTTTTGCAAGATTTGCAATTTCCCTTTACAATTAGTGTGCGTTGTATTTCCTCTTTATTTAGCCTTTATCCTGACTGACCACCATATTGACAGTGTCACATAGGAAGGGACAGTGTCGCCTAGGAAGGGATGTCTGAGTGGGGAATCGTAAGTGGACACTTCACTTGTGGATAAAATTATGACAGTTTCTGTTTTCCTCTTTAACCTTAAGAACTAGGAATGTTTAGATAATGAATTCTTAAAAGAAGTCCAGAATAAGTTTAGCCATTTTAAAATGAAAGTGGCAGGGAGAGGAAACATAGGGGTAAGGAATTAAGAGATATAAACTACTTCGTATAAAATGTATAAACAAAAGCATGTATTGTACAGCACAAGGAAATATAGCCATTGTTTTGTAATAACTTTAAATGGAGTATAAGCGATAAAAATACTGAATCATTATGTTGTATACCTGAAGCCAATATAATGTAAATCAACTGTACTTCAATAAAAAATATACATAAAAGTTAAAAAACAACAACTCCATCTCTGCCACCACCATTATTACTTGGGTTGCTATTTTTGCCGTTGTTAGAATCATGGCTGCTGAGCACCTGCTATGCCCACTATGCTCCCTGCCTTACCGTGTTCCCTGATTTAATCCTACTATATGCCAAGCACTGCTGGGGGCACTGGGGATGCAGCTGTAATCAAAACAGACCAAGTCTGTCCATTCAGGGCTTACGTTCTACTGGGGAAGAAACAAGTAAACAATGAATTAATGAGATCGTTTCAGAGACCAATGAATGCTCTGCAAAATCCATGGAGTGAATGGGGTGAGTGGGAGGGGTTACTTTAGAGAGGGTGGTCTAGGAAGGCCTGACCTGGGGCCTGAATGATGACGAGGTAGCCATGGAAGATCTTAGGGGAAGCGTTCCCAGGTGGAAAGGACAAGTAGTGCGAAGGGCCTCGGGTGGGACTGCAACTGGTGAGCCGAGAGGTGAGAGGATGCACACAGTATGAGCTGAGGTTCTGGTGGGTGTGGCCTACCGTAGAGTTTGTATTACTGAGTCCAAGTTTGTGCTGCACGACAGACCAGTAATTTGAGAGATGAGGCACTGGGGCAAGGAATAGCGAGCGACTTTATTTGGAAAGCCAGTAGACCAAGAAGATGGTGGATTCGTGTCCCAAAGAACCATCGTCCCCGAGTTAGAATTCAGGCTTCTTTTATACTAAATGGGGGTGTAGCTGGTTGCTGCAAACTTCTTGATGACAGAATCCTTTGTTTTTGCAGCTGTCCATTGTAGGTCTGGTTATAATGTTCCTATAAGCCTCCACCAAGACAAATGTTATTTTCTGTTCTGCAACTTTCTATCTCTACATGAATGGAAAAGTGTTATACCTTTAAAGGTCAGAGCCCATCTGAGAATGGGCTCTCCTGTATATTTCAGGCTCTAGGCAACTTTTTTTTTTTCTAGGCCGCATTTTTTATACAAAGATGCAGAGCCAGCATGACTAAGCACAGGCAACAGAGCACAGGGGTTAGAGCTAAAGGGATAGATCCAATATGGAGTCAGCCTTGTTCTTCTCTGTTGTATTTGGACTTGATTTTAATGTGATGAGGCCCTCTTTGGATAGTTTTATGCAGATTAATGATATGATCTGATTTTTATTTAAAACAAATAAGCAAAAATCATACACCAATGTTGCCCAGATATGAGAAAGCACAGGCTTTTATTCCCCCTTGTGCAGAGTTTTTTTTTTTTTCCTTGAAAATCCACTAATTCTGTTAACCAAACTTTGTTCCACTCATCTTTCCTCCCTTGCTCTTCTGTTCTTGCTTCTACTACAATACATTGTTAGGAATTTGAGCTTTGAATTCAGGCAAACATGTGTTTAAATCCTGACTCCACCACTTGTGAGCAGGATAATGTTAGAAAAGTGACTTTATTCTCAGAGCCGCAGTTTCCACACCTGTAAAATGGGAGTGCTGATGGTATCTAGCACAGATTTGCTATAATACATAAATAAAATGTATCTTGTTACATACAGCATTTACTATAATGCCTGGCACCTGGGAAACATCCCCTGAATATTAGCTATTGTGTTTACAGTTGTACCAAGTGAAAATTGTAGCTTTAGCACATGAAAAAAACAAAAGATAGCCCTTACTCAGAAGTTCTGAATAGTGTAACACAAACCTTGTGTGTGTATGTATGTGTGTGTCTTAAATATGTGATAGAAATCTGATGAAGCAGTTTGTTTTAACTAAGAATACTTGGTGCTTTGGAAAAAGCATTCTTCAAACTTCTCTGGCCCAGGTTCTTAGATTTCTGAAGATAAGTTAATTCATATAATTACTATTTTAAAAGTCTTTCCAGAGCGCCCAAATTTAGAGGTTAAACCATTGGAATAATTCCTTTCCTTATGCTTCTATTTAGAAAATTAAATAGTAATTGTAGTAATAATATATAAATATAACAAAACAACTAATAGTTATTAAACATCCACCACGTACCCACCTATGTTAAGTACCATGTAGGAAGTATTTCACTTAATCCTCACTCTTTGAAGAAGACACTTATTTTCTTGTCCATTTTATAAGAAAATTGAGGCATAGAGGCATAGATATAAAGTAACTTGTCCAGGTCACATATTTAATATTTCAGAGGTTAAACCCGGGTCCCTCTGATCCACAATCTAAGTACTTAACAATTACGCTAAGATGCCATTCATCTCCATCACATGTCTAGATAAAATGACTTTCTTAGGGCTTCCCTGGTGGCACAGTGGTTAGGAATCCGCCTGCTAATGCAGGGGACGTGGGTTTGAGCCCTGGTCCAGGAAGATCCCACATGCCGTGGAGCAACTAAGCCCGTGTGCCGCAACTACTGAGCTTGCACTCTAGAGCCCACGAGCCACAACTACTGAGCCCGCGTGCTTCAACTACTGAAGCCCACACGCCTAGAGCCTGTGCTCTGCAATGAGAGAGGCCACTGCAGTGAGAAGCCCGCGCACTGCAGAGAGGAGTGGCCCCTGCTCACCCCAACTAGAGAAAGCCCGCGCACAGCAACAAAGACCCAACGCAGCCAAAAAATAATTAAAAAAAAAAAAGACTTTCTTAAAACACACACATACACACACACACACACACACACACACACACACACTACAAAATATCTTTTCTGCATTAAGGAGATCAAAATTTTCAACTCTTCTAAATATTTGTGAGCTACCATTTACATTCTTACTTGATTTCTTTTTATCTTCCTTAAATTCTTACACATTTTTTTCATGGAAAGTAAAATCTCTTTGGTATGTCATCTGTTTGTCTGCTTTATGAGAAAACTTTTTATTGAAACCAGACTCCAGATGGGCTTCTCCCAAGATTTTTCATAGGAACAGAAAGCTTAGTTCCAGTCATCTAGAAGGAACTTTTTATTCTTTCCATAATAATGTGAGGAAGCCTTGTAAATTATCCCCATCTTTGCAAGAATATAAAACCTGGAACTCCAATGGGTTTTCTTCCTACTCATTCACACAGATTGGGTGTGTGTGTGTGTGTGTGTGTGTGTGTGTGTGTGTGTGTGTGTGTGTGTGTAAGTTAATGTTTCAGAACATAATTTATTTGGTTTTTAATGCTTATCTAAGGTCTCAAATGACTGTAATCTCTTTGCCCACGTGGATTTTTTTCCTTCACTTTTACTGAGAAAACAAAGTGTTGGTGGGTAGTTTTTTGTTTCTATCCAGCTTCTTAGAACTCACTTTCTCCCATTTCATTTTCTTCCCCCTCCTTCATCCCATATTAAATGCCTCCTAGACATATTTGAAGAGCCCGGAGACCACTTCTCAAGGAGAGGATTGATTGCTATTAATTAACAGGTAAAATAGGTACTCACCAATTCCCTGAAATTCTCTCCAAGTCCCTGAGTATGTACTTAATTTGAACTGGCATAAGTGAAAAAAAAAAAAAAAAACTTGCTGGCTATGGCTATGTAATTGTAAACCAGCTTCAGGGACAGCTGGATTCAGGTGTCCAAATGTTCCCATGGATCTCTTGGCTCTGCTTTTCATCTATGTTAGTTCTCAGGCAGGCACTCTGAAAGGTGACAGCCAAGGCCACCAGCTCCAGTTGTACCTCCTACTGGTTTGCCAACCCAAGCACAAAGATTTGTAACTGTTCTAGTAGGTTCAGCAAAAATCGCAAGATCGATTTTTGTTAGTGTAGCTTAGGTCATGTGCCCACCTAGGAGGTGAGCATCTTAGCAAGGGAAATAGAAGCTCCAGATGATGGACTTGGATATACACTCACCCCAGTTTGGGGGGCAGAGCTTCATGGAAATGGGTTGCCCCATCTAAGAGGTCCTAGTTCTTACAAGTTATCAAAAACACTTTACCCATTCTCTGATATCAAGAGCCATGGTTTGTATCTGCTGTAACTCTTCATGCATTGAAGTCTAGTTTAGATACCTGGATGTAAGGAATGGATCCTTTATTGAAGCAATATATTGGCACTTTTTTAGAATTCTGTCCATGGGAAGGTTTTTTTCAAAGACTTTTTCTCTGACTGTAACACTCTCACTTACCACTAGCTCCTTGTTGTCCCGCCAGAGAGTAGGGAAGGCTAAAGGAGATCAGTTGATGTTCTTGGCATTTTGAAAAGCCCTTCCTTGTTTTGAATCTTCGTCTCCTCCCTTTTTGTCAACTGCTTCCCCTTCTCCTGGCATGGAGCATCCCCACAATTCATTTATATTCACTCTGACAGTTCAACTGCCTGAGTTGCTTATTTGGCATCTTGACACATCCATCCATCACTTCTTTATTCCCACTCTCTCCCTCCCTCTTCCCTTCTGAGTATAATAGTTACCACAATTACGAATTCCAGGACCACAAGAAAAATGGTTAAGAAGAGCCAAAGGATATATCCAATGTTCATAAAGCGTCTGAGTTTATGAGGAGCCCCTAGTGCTTGTCACTGGTCTTCCGTACCATTTCTTCTCTGCTTCTCAAAGCTTAAAGAGGAGACCACCACCCTGCACAGGAATCCAGAGCCCTCTCTCCATCTCTCCCTCCCTCTCTCTCTCCTTTACTGTTTGTTCTTGACTTTAGACACTGTGAGATACTAGAGTTTGGCAAAAATAATTGCTAATGGATGTGTGTATCTCTCACTACCTACGAGCAATATGAGATGAGCTAAATAAACCGCGGTTCTCTTCTTTCTCTATCTTCCTGCAAACAGATACTAAGAAGTGGTTGACTACAAACTACACAGTCACAGTATCTGTCCGTTACTAAGCAGCTACTATGGAAAAGGCAGGATTCTTGATCCTTTGCATGAGTTTTCTCCTTTAAACATCAGAACAACCCTGCAAGGGAGCTTCTATTTTTCCCATTTTACCAATGGGAAAATTCAAAGAGTTTTAGTGACTTGCCCAAGGTCACACAGCTTATCGGTAGAGAATCTTGATCTTTAACTGTGATTTCCAATTTTGTAGTGTATCTTTTTTCCTTAATATTGCACTGCTTTAGAAAAGGGCCCTCGAAAAGGATGCAGTTCAGTTAGGTCGATGCAGAGTTCAAAACAGAAACAGGTGGATTCTGGAAACAGCACCCCTCCCTGGAGGGGGCAGAACCTGCACCCACAGTCTTGCACAGGTAATGCTACTCTCCGCCTCCATGCGGCCCAAGGTCTAATCCACTTTCCTGTGTAGACATCTGAACTTCCAGACTTCACAATGGAAACTTTCTAGAATATAAGATAGAGCATGAACTTTCGAGTCAGATTTCTGCCCATAACCACATTCTGCTTGCTGGCCAGCTGTGGGAAGGTGGATCAACCTCTCTGGCTGTCCATTTTCTCACTCATGAATAATGACAATAACTAACGTTCATAACATTTATTGAGCATTTACTATATTCCAGGCACTGTTTGATGTGCTTTAAAAATATTAACTCATGGAACCTTCATGACAAAATTATGGGTGTATGTTCTACTATTTGCCTCATTTTACCAGAAAATTGAGGCACAGAAAAGTGAAGTAACTCAGATTCAAATTGACAGTCTGGCTCAGTGGTTCTCGAATGTGAGTTTTGCCCCCAGGGGACATTTGGCAACTTCCGGAGACACTTCTGGTTGTCACCACTAGGGGCTGCTATGGGCATCTGGTGGGTAGAGGCCAGGGATGCTGCCGTACACCCTGCAAGGCACAAGGTGGACCCTGGAACAAAGAATGATACGGCCCCAAACGGCAATAAGTCCCGAGGCTGGGAAACTTGTTCTCCTAACCCCATAACTGCTGTCCTGCCTCCCAGGTGAAATCATGATAATTAGCTTCTCACGGGATTCCCGCGGAGATAAAGAAGATAATTAATGTGTCACTAACACAGCACCTGGTGCGTGCTTTCCAGTAACTTGGCTTTCGTCTTCCCTAATCTTCCATTCCTCTCTCCAGAGAAAAGCAGTGTCAGAAGACACCTCGATAGCTGACCTCTGCTCTGCAGAGGGACCCAGGCACAGCAGAGTCCCAGACCGCATCACAGCCTCTGTGTAGGAGACGTTGGGAGTCCATTAGAAATCCTTGAATTTCCTCGCTGGGCTGAATGACCGCTGTTTATGTTTGTGTTTACAGTTGATTTGGAAACAAGTGTCCAGGAGGATAATGTGGCCACTTCTTCCCCCAAGACAATGGAGATAAGCGCTGTTGCGGATGCCAACGGGAAGAATCTTGGGAAGGAGGCCAAACCCCAGACACCAGCTGCTAAATCTCGTTTTTTCTTGACACTCTCTCGGCCTGTACCAGGACGTACCGGAGACCAAGCCACGGATTCATCCACTGGACCAGTGAAGCTTGATGTCAGCTCCGATAAAGCTCTAGGGAACAAAGACCCGAGTGAGCCCATGGCACTTCCGGTGGCAGCTGCACTGGGTTGCGACCCAGATAAAACCCCCGTGCAGACCCCAGCCCAAGCCGAGGGGCTGTCTGCCACTTGGGGACCAGAGTCTCGTCTATCTGAGTCCGGAGGGGCAGCCCCCTCCAAGCCCAAGGACTCCAGCTTCTTTGACAGACTCTTCAAACTGGACAAGGGACGGGACAAGGCCCTCGTGGACCGCCAACAGGAAGCCAAGCGTGCAGAGCATCACCACCCCACCGCCGAAACTCCTGGATTCTCCACGCAGTCGGACGATGTCCCTGCAGAGAGGGTAAGACAGTCCGTTTTGTTCTTAATGCAGGCTCGGGGGGCACTTGTGGGGCAAGACGATTGCACGTGTGTTGCTGTGCCATCATGGAGGGGTCCTGACAAGGTATCAAGCCGTGGATCCCTCTAGAACCAACAGCACATTGCAGCGCGGTGCTCGCCAGTGTTTCTGCGGGGCAGAAACATCTGTTGGAAGAACAACAACAGCTGTGGCATCTGTTTCACGTAAAAGAAAAGAGGAGGTGAGTCACATACAGATGAATCTGTCCTTCCATTTATCAAAGGCAGAGGTGGACAGGTTGCATTTATGATCAAATGGAGTCTGGAGGGAAAAGCATTAGCAGAATAAAAACGGTTCCTAAAAGACTTAAATACCTGCCCGTCTCAGTAGCTGGTTTCATATACAGAATGTTTATGGGCTTTTGTTGGAATGCATTTCACTTCTTAACGTTTAATAGCTTGGACTGATCTTTAACTATCTTTTGCACTAAAGTGTGCGTTTAGAGAAAGAGCTTTTACAGCTCTGGGCAGACTCTTTTATGTACAAATTATTTTTCAACACGCTGGAGTAATACCTTTGTAAAAAACGAGTTTTTTGTTTTTTTGTTTTTTGTTTTTTTTTTTAAGGAGGCATCTGAACCGGTTGCTTTCTTTCCTGCGCAAAGAAAGGCAAGTCCTTTTGATCTTAAAAAGAGCGTTTGATTTTAACCTTGAGAGTTTGTTTGTATTGGGGACGGAGAAAAGAACTCCTTGAATGAAGAAGGAAATAAAAGTAGATACATTGTATTTTAAGGCACTTATTCCCTTAGTTAATGGATTTAAACAACAGTATTTTTCAAAATTTGGGAGTAAAGTGCCTCTACTTGAGCTTAGACCCAGGAAAAAATTAAATGGGCTGTTTTTTATTACATGGTCGTGTATCGTGGCTGTCAATATATTTGTCTTAATGACAACCAGCTTCCCTGCCAAGTTGCTAATGATAACACTGGCTGTCATTTATGTAGCCTTTGCAATGTGCCAGGCTGTGTTCTAAGCACTGTCCAGATATTACTTTCCTTCAGGAAAATGAGTATCACATTAATCTGAGGTTTTAATGTATCCAGGAGGGTGTCAAAAATTATACTGTAAATATTAGACACCAACTGAAAATTCTGGACTGTTAGAATTGAGGAACAGATGATAAGGCTCGTATGTTTAGGCTCATGCTATCAGCATTCTTGTCATTTCTGTAAATTTTTACTCTAAGAACTGATTCTTATATTTTCTTTCAAAAGTTAGAAAAATTGCCCTTCCCCAAATGCAGCAGTTCAGGAGCCAATTGAATAGCTTTCTGTTTAATTCAAAGTGAGTCTTCAAATGTATGCTGGCATCAAATCTTCACTGAGGGTGACACTGCCAGGCACAGGTGAGGCACGGCCACAGTGGTGGACAGGACAGGGTCCCGGTGCTCAGGGAGTTTTTGGTCTAGAGAGAGAAGAGGTACAAAAACCTCACAGTTACAATGCAAGGTGCCCAGTGCTCTGGTGGGGAAGGCCAAATGTTGGAGAGGATGTCCAGACACAAGGAGAATTAGCCTACCTGGCCCAGGGAACCTTCCATCAAGTGTATAAACCTGGAGCCCGAAAGATCCTTGTCTTGGGGCTATAAACTGGTCATCAATATTCATGAATATTTGAGAAGCTATTTACTACTTTACTTTGAGTGGGGAAACTCTTGTTGCCTTCTTGTTATTGGTCATGGGCTACTAAGGCCATTCTGAGTTTTTGAATAGTCACATGTTTCATTTTCATGGGCATCCAAAGCCAGCCCATTGCTTGAGTTAGGAAAAGACTGAGTTATTTATGGAAAGAGAATGAAGGACTGAGCTTTACCCGTCTTGGGATAGGTGTCTGTGATGCATCCAAATCCCCATCCTAATTAAGTAAACCAGTTCAGCCTCTGATAACTGACCCTTGAAAGTATTTAACCTTAAAAACTTAATGTGATCAATCCATTCCTATCCTAATAAGAGGGCAGAAAGTTTTAGAATCCTGCTTTATCAACTCAGTTTGTTTTTTTTAATTGAATGCTCTGGGACAGCACCTCAACTGGAGTGGAATGAGTTCCAGAATGAGATTAGATTCAGAAGATGGGGTCTGTGTTGGGAACATGGCAGGTATTTAATACAGTCAAGCCTGTGGGCGATATTTTGAAGTTATAGTAACCTCTCAGAAAATCTAAAAATTGTCACTTATCTTCCTTTCGGAATAAGTTAATTTGTTTCCCTAGATTCACCCATGCAATTTGCATCTGTGTTTGTTCCACTACAAATTTCCATTTTTGGTTGGCTGTATCATTGGAATTTGAAATGTGGAGTGCTCACTCTGCCCTACGTGCTTATAAAACATGGAAAAGTTATGAAATAGCCACTCATTTCTCCTCCAGTCTGTAAACTTGTGGATATTCAAATACATATATCTGTAAAGGTTTTTAACAATAACAGCAAAACAGCCTTCTGATTGTTAAGATTTCTGTTCTGATCCCTGGCTGCACAGTCTGTATTTTGGGGAAAAATCAATTGTCCTGGAAGTGTAATGAAAGAGTCCAGCCCTCAGAAAGTAACAGGAATAAAACTTCTCAATCAATGGCTTTCTTGGTGGGAGTAGCACATTATGCATAAGTGGCGTCAATGTATCGATTGAGAATTCTTAGGGTAAATTATGCCTTCGGCTCAGCATGTCAGCTGTCTCTCCTCTCCCACCCACTCAGTCCTCCCCCCCCACCACCCGGTTTCACTGTGTGTCTCTTACTGGATTGGAATTCCAACCACAAACCCACAGAGCCGTGAATTGGGAGAAAGATGCCACCATTTCATTCTGGGGGAAACACACAAATCTTCTGTGTTTTCAGAACGACAATCTTATTTTTGTGCCTTATAAAACTACATTCAGAGCATAGCATAATTAAAACAAGGCCAGAATTCATGAACAAATGAAGCATTTACTACATAGGCCAAAGAAAAGATAAATTATATGCCTGAAAGGTTTCACTGAGCTGTGATTCACACAAACCAATGTGTTGGCAGGGATGAGGTGGGTTTTTTGTAATTTTTCTCTCACCCCAACAATTGAACCAGAATTATAAGATACGCATTTAACAGATTCAGCCCTCTCAAAATTGATCGCATCATGAAAACTTGATCTTTAGTGGGTAAAAAAAGAAAAAGCAACACTAAATTTCTGTTGTCACTGGTTAATTCCAGAAGTGTCTTTATGTTGGGGGTACGGGTGCTTTAAGTGTTGCCAAGCACAGATTCAGGAGATTTAAACAAGAATATCCCTTTTCTTTTAAAAGTTTAATTAAATTCTGTGTTATTTAAACACCAAGCTTGTGCAAGGCACTTAAAAGATAAATTATGGTCCTAGACCTTCAAAGATCATATGATCTAGTAAGAGACACACTATTATTTTTTAAATCATATGGTATTTGTCTGTTTTCAATTCACTCTTTTTTTAAATTAATTAATTTATTTGTTTATTTTATTTTGGGCTGTGTTGGGTCTTAGTTGCTGCGCGCGGGCTTTCTCTAGTTGCAGTGCGCGGCCTTCTCATTGTGGTGGCTTCTCTTGTTGTGGAGCACGGGCTCTAGGCGCATGGGCTTCAGTAGTTGTGGCTCTCGGGCTCAGTAGTTGTGGCTCGTGGGCTCTAGCGGTCAGGCTCAGTAGTTGTGGTGCATGGGCTTAGTTGCTCCGCGGCATTTGGGATCTTCCCGGACCAGGGCTTGAACCCATGTCCCCTGCATTGGCAAGCGGATTCTTAACCACTGCACCACCAGGGAAGTCCCGAGACTTCCCACAACTGGGAGGTTGTGATAAGTACATTGATCCTGAAATTCATTCAGGCTACAGATTTTTAGAGAAGTACTCAGTGTTTTGCTTCCTCCTCTTCTTTTCTCTCTTGAACACATGCCATTCAGGCTTTGTCCTCCATAAAACCTGCTCTTGTCAAAGCTGCCACGATGTCACACCTCCCCCCACCCCTCACCTCAGCTGCCAAACTGAGTACATCTCTGTCCTTATCCTACCCTACTTGCGGGTCACATCTGACACAGCCCACCATCCCTTCCTTCTTGAAGCAGCATCCTCACTTGGTTTGCAGGTTCCCCACCTCCCTGGCTGCTCTTCCTTAATCTCTCGTGCTGAGTCTTACCCTCTAAACATCGGAGTCCCCATCGTTCAGTTCTTGGATGTCTTCGTCTTTAACTACACTTCCTTCCTTGGAGATCTCCCCCAGTCCCAAGGGTTAAATATAGCCATCTGCTGACAAGTCCCAGATTGATGTCTCTAGCCTAGATCTACCCCTGAAGTCCAGACTTGAGTATCTAGCTGCCTCTGGTACCTGTCTACTTGGATTTCTACACCGCTGTTTGAATGTTTGCTGGACATCTGGACCTCGATAAGTCCAAAACTGAACTCTTCATTCACACTCAACACCACCACCACCGACAACATACCCACTTGTTTAATCCACAGGCTTCTCATCTCAGTTACTGGCAACTCCATCCTACCACTGCTCTTTAGTGGTAGAACTGGAATGAAAGAACCAAGATCTCTACAGTCCTTTTCTACATGGTATAAAGTAGTGAATTAGATCATAAGCATTGAAGGCAAGTAGCCTAGGTTTCAACTCCGTGTCTGTCACCTACTGGCTGTGTGACCTTGGGCAAGTTACTTAACCACTCTGAGCCTCAGTTTCTTCATCTGTAAAATGGGGATAATAATAATATCAAGCACATTTTCACATTATTCACACTTGTGAAAATTAAATAAGTCATGTAAAGTACTTAACACAGAGCTATTGCATTTTCAGAAATATTATCAGTATCACGGTTTTTCTCCCTCTTACTTCACATTTTAGTCTTTTTACCCTTCCCCTCCATAGTCTTCAACCAAAACCTGCAGAGATAGCACAATTGAATCTAATTTGAAAGCTACATAACCAAAGGCATAAGTCCTAATTTGGGTTAAAAAAAAGATGCCAGAGTTGTAAAATTATTTTTAGAAATAATAGAATTTATTCTATACCCATACCCGCAAGCCCCATACCCGCAAGCCCCATTTTCTTTGTCTGACATTCAAGGGTCTCTACAAGCTTTCCTTTGTCTGTTTGTCTAACTGTATTTTCCCCTATCCCCCTAGATTTATCTGGTCAAAGTGGCCAACATATGACCTGTGCAGATGCCGTCTGCTCCCCAGGATTTTCTCTGCCTGTATCTCCTTCTCTCTCTGTTTATCAGAAATCTATTTCACCTTCAAGTGCCAAGTTCTCCATGAAGCTGACCAGATGTCCCCACTCCTGGCTGGTTTCTACCCCTTGTGTTTTTTTTTTTTTTTTTTTTTTTTTTTTTTTTTTTTTTGGTATTCTATATGTTAAGTGAAATTCTGTGATAAAATCACTTTGAAGGAATCATCTCACTGAAGCATTAAAACTTACAAGGGAATTTTTGTATCTTTACCATTTTACAGATGAAGAAATCAAAGCTTTAGAGAAATCAAGTCACTCACTCCAAGTTACACAGCTAAAAAAGAATACGTGTCCGTCTCCAAAGCCCATACTTCTCGTGCTCAATATTATGTTTTTACCAATTATTTGAAACTGCAATAACATTGCAACTATGAAAAATTAAATAATGATGTGAGGAAGTGCTTTTAAAAATTTTAGTACGTGCAGTATTGGAAATATCAAGTTAATCTCAAATCAAAAAGAAAAAAAATCCCCTCGTTCCAGCATTTGAAGGCCAAGTGAATTACAGGGTGTGTTTTTTATTTCATCCTGTTTACCTCTGGCCAGAAGGCCATGACATTTCAACAGGTAAAGAGAACTATCCACCCAAAAGTGTTTGTCAGTAAAGAGGGAAAACCTGTTTTAAATTATACAAGTTATGGAGTAAGCAGGGTTTTCAGCTATAACACTATAATTTTTATGAACTTTATAAATTAGCACTAAGAACCATTTGATGTGAAACATTTACTGTAGCAGAGGTACAAGTGTTAGGAGCCTGATTGACAGAGGAATGAGTTCAGATTTTACCACTTACTAGCCGTATGGTAGAGTCAAATAATAATAATTGCCCCAGTTTTTAATAATTGGTTATTCCTCGGCTGTGTAGTAAGCATTTGTCACACCTTAATGGCTTTGATTCTTATAACAACACAACAAGGCAGATATTTTTATTGCCGTTTAACAAATGAGGAAGCCAGGGCTCAGAGAAGTTAAGTTACTGGCTCAAGGCCACACAGCTAAATTAGTGGCAGAACTGGAATCAAGATCCGGCAGTGACCAAAGCCTGTTACACTCACCCATTTCAAAACCTTGTGTTTTCATTCACAAGAGGAAGATACTGCCTGCCCTAGACGCTATTGCAAGGACAGAAGATGACATGGGCAGTCAGTAATAATGATGCTAAATGAAATAGTATATTTTCTAAATTGTCAGAAACTTAGAAATAAAGAATAATGAAATAGATCAAATGGTCTTCCAGTATGATGGAGTTTGGATAGTATATCATCTAGGGTACCTTTGGTTGCAAGTAAAGAAAAAAAACACTCAATCAGTAGTGGCTTCGTTAATGAGGGAAATGTACTATTTCTTGTACATAATAAGAATTCAAGAAGTGTGTTGTTTAGTCTGGTTCAGCATCTTCACAGCCCCAGAATGCATCAGTCTTCAGTGCCCTCTGTGTATTGACTTGGTTCACAGGCTTGATCCCTTGTGGTTTTTCTTTTTCTTTCTTTTCTTTTTTTTTTTTTTGTGGTATAGTTGATGTACAATATTATATAAGTTTTGGGTGTACAAGACAGCGATTCACAATTTTTAAAGGTTATACTCCATTTATAGTTATTGTAAAATATTGGCTTTGTGGTTTTAAGAAGGTTGCCATAGTTCCAAGCAGTGTATAGAGTCATAATGTTCTATCAAACGAAATAGGAGTTTCCTAAAATTTACTCATTGGTGAAACCAAGTCACATATCTGGGTGGAGGTACAATGGTGGGGTTGGAAAGTTTCTTCAGTAGAAAGCAGGCTCTGTGGCAAAGAAGATATGTCACAGGTAGAAACCAGATATATTATTTTCTATCCAACTTTATGTGAGAAGAACATTAAGTGGTTGGAGCTGCTAAAGGCTACTACAGTATCCCCCTTTGGTAATTTATTTAAATAAATAGCTCTTTTTTTTTTTTTGCGGTACGCGGGCCTCTCGCTGTTGTGGCCTCTCCCGTTACGGAGCACAGGCTCCGGACGCGCAGGCTCAGCGGTCGTGGCTCACGGGCTCAGCCGCTCCGCGGCACGCGGGATCTTCCCGGACCGGGGCATGAACCCGCGTCCCCTGCATCGGCAGGCAGACTCTCAGCCACTGCGCCACCAGGGAAGCCCGATAAATAGCTCTTTAACTTGACTATGATCCACAGTAAGAAATAGATTTTACATCTTGACCAGGTACATGTGATGTACATGAAACAAAGAATTCACCAAGTAGTAGTATTCTTACAGCACGTAACACAGGCTGGTATTTTCTATTCTTTCCAGTCTATTTCATTTGATGGTTTTAATGCTGGTTTTGATCCATTAAATTATGTTCCAGTCCACCCGTAGTCACAATCTGAAGTTTGAAAACCTCTTTTCTACCACCATCACCCTTTTCACATAAGGAGGCAGTGATCTTGAGAGATGTGACTGTTTCTTATGCAACTGGTTGTCCCCAGTGTACCCTGCCTGGCACACCCTGGCAGGCAGTAATGTTCGTTAGATGAACTTGACAAGGATGAAGGTGGTACATACACATCATGTTACAATTTTTCAAAGAATGTTAGAATATATTATTGCAATCTCATTATCACCTCTGCCTAACACAACTTTAAATAAAAATGATTTCAAAATATATGTACGCTATAGATGTTTTCTCATAGATAAACTATGTAGAATCATGAATCTCTACTATTTATTTGGTATTTTTCATTCAGCCTTTAACATGTTATGGTGTTAATCATCACGGTTGATTATCAAGTGAATTGTGTTTTGCAGTGAATTTGCAAAATAAATTTTGAGTTTACTTTCCCTTTGGCATTATCCAGTCTGATTCTCTCCTTCCAAGGTTATAATAACAGTCCTGATTTATTGAGCATTTACTGATTCACAGAGGAGTGCAGTAACTTGCATAAGATAAAGTGGCTAGAAAGTGGCAGAGCTGGAATTTGTCACCTACAGGCTTAGTCACTGTGCCTGTGAGTTTAAAAAGAGGGAACGTTTAGAACCTTTGGAAACATATCTTTTTAAAACTCCTGAAGCTAGTATTTCCCAAACTGACCTTCTGTGGACTCATCAGTCCAGTGAGATCAGCCTAGAAACAGGGTGCCACCGTCACATAGTTTTGGAAAATAGTACTTGCTTTATACTCTCCTGAAGATTCACAGTGATGTCAGCCAAATAAAGCCTCTGAAAAGTCCTGCAACAAGCACACCTGCTTCACTTTAACTGCTTCTCAGACTTAATTATCCATAGAACAGTTGTATCTTCCAAGGAATAGTTCTTCTAGGAAATGCTGAGCTACGCATGTAGACCAAAGTTGGAAAATGGGCTCTTGTAGGATGCATCATGCCACAGATGGGTTTTATTTGACCTACACAGTGTCTTAAATAATATTTTAATTAATTGATAACATTTTGAAATTGACAAAGTTGACAATAGTTTTAAATTATGAGATTTCAATAGAATTCCATATGTCAGAAATTTCTGAAAAATGGGAAGTTTCATCCTATATTCCCAGGTGGGATGTCAGCTGTGACTGCCCCTCGAGATGGGGCATTCACTCCCCAGTTCACCCAAGTCCCCACCCCTCCCTGTTGGTTCCTAAGAGTACAGCATGTGAGTTGTCCTTCACTATAACACTTGCACTGTTATTTTCTTGCGGTAGAGTTGAGAGTAATTCCATCAGAGACCACTTTGCATCCTTCATAGCACATAAGGCAATTTGAAGCAATTTAGGTGACCATCTGGCTAATAAACTATAAATCCAGCCCAAGAGTCAGTTTGTCGGCAGGTGTTGAACAGTAAATGGGAGGCATTGATACTTTAATTTATTCATTCAACAAACATCTGAGTGCTTTCTTTGGGCCAGGAATGATTTTAGGATGGATAGAATGATGTACCTCATGGGAGCTTTCATTCTAGTGGAAAGACCAGCAATAAACAGGAAAATAAATACACAAAGAGTTCCAGTGTATTAAAAGCGTTACAAATGAAATAAACAGAGTTTTGAGAAAGCAGAGAAGAGAAGGGGCTGGTAATTAGGATTGGGTAGGGGGTAGGGTCAAGAAGGATTTCGTCTAATGTAAAACTTCAGGAAAAAGGATGTGACTTTTCTTTTTTCTGCATAAGGCCAAACCATTCTTAGAAAATCTGCAACTTAATTTTGGCAGCATTCAAAACAGTTTTCTCACTACTGGGAAGTGTTTGTTAAACAGAAGACAAACTCGTTCTAGGCTATGGGTTATTTGCTTTTGTATTTTGAAGTGGTTTTTTTTGATGTTGGATATTTTTTTCTCTAATAAATGTAAATTGTCACTATCAGTCTGGAGGTTGCACATGTTGGAACTGATCATAGAACAGAAGAATCTACCACAGATTCTTATTTTGCCTGAGGTGAAGTGGGAATCACTCTCCACCCACCCTTTGCCCACAGTAAATGTATTTTTCAATTTTATATCATACATAATGGACTCTATTTAAGAGTGTGCCAGGGCTTCCCTGGTGGCGCAGTGGTTAAGAATCCGCCTGCCAATGCAGGGGACACGGGTTTGAGCCCTGGTCCGGGAGGATCCCACATGCCGTGGAGCAACTAGGCCCATGCGCCACAACTACTGAGCCCGCGTGCCACAACTAGAAGCCACCGCAGTGAGAAGCCCGCACACTGCACAGCAACGAAGACCCAATGCAACCAAAAATAAATAAATTAAAAAAAAAAAAAGAGTGTGCCAACTTATGTGTTCTTAGGAATATCCCCAAAGTAATTACTGTTGCCAAAAACAGAAGCAAGGAACGAACATTGTATTGCTTAATCCTCGACCCACATTTCACTTGCCATTGGAAATCAAGTTGACAAATTCACTTACCCCTCAAGCAGAGGAGTTACTGAGACAGAAAATGGAAAACCCTTATTTATAGGAAGAAAGTGTGAATTGCTTTCTCTGATAGATTTCTTTCCACTCTCCACCTATGACTACAATGAACAACTGGTTTATTTAATCTTTTAACTAGAACATCTCTGCATCCGTCAATATCATGGGCTAATGAGGCTCTACCATGTCAAGGTGCTATGTTACACTTCTGCCACCAAGATAGAATATGAGTTTTTAACATCCTGAGGTTATGTCTACAGAGTATTAAAACAGGTGGTGATCTTATGATTTATAATAAAGAGCATCATACTGGATAATTGGTCCAACCTCGCTTGATTCAATTAGTATAAGCAGCTAAAATGAACAGTTGCCTCTCTCTCCTCCCAAAAAGAGGAGGGAAAAATAGGTAAGTGGAGCATTTTTAGATCTGTGTCATGCAGATTCCCCAATTAGAAAACATGCCAGAAGACAATGAAAATCTAGATTTCACGTTTCAATATTTTTATGTTCTTTTTATTGCCCTCTGAAGTGTCTTGATAATTTCTTAACTACCTGCATCACTAGGAAGTTTATTTCAACTGTGGCACTTTGGCAGTACACAATTTTAAAGCCTTAAGAAGTTTGAAAAGGCAATTTGACATCTAGGAATTTATTGAGAAAATGGGCCACATTTTATCCACAAGCTTTTTTTTTAAGTCTGGCATTGTCTGTAAGAGAAAAGTTGGGAAGATCTAAAAGATCTAATTGCAGGGTTTTTGTACTGATTGTGGTACAGCCTTACACTGGACATCATAACAAAGATGAGATAGAAGTATTGACATGTGAAGACGTTTATAACATAATGTTAAATAAGAAAAGCAGGTTCTGGACTTCCCTGGTGGTCCAGTGGTTAAGACTCTGTGCTTCCACTGCAGAGGGTGTGGGTTCCATCCCTGGTTGGGGAAGTTCCACATGCCACGTGGTGTGGCCAAAAAAAAAAAGAAAAGAAAAGGAAAGGAAAAAGCAGCTTTCAAAATAGTATATACAGAAAGGTCCCTTTTGGGTAAAAATCATATTTGCCTTGCCTGCCCACACATATTCATCCTTCCACCCAAAGAGGGGTGTGGAAAGTAAAATTGCAGATTGTTAGTAGTAGTTATTTTCTGTAATGGGATAATGGGTGCATGTTATATTTTTACTCTTTGCTCATCTAGATTTTCTCTTTTTTAGAAATAGAGCAAGTACTGAGTACTGCCTAAGTATAAGGAAAATACTACAATCTAGGTAATTTCCTGATTCCTCCACTAGATAGCGCTATGAAGCTTGCAGCGTCCTGAACTGTATTAGAAACTGCAGTAGTAACAAGCGGTTTAATAGGTTATTTTCACTCACAGTAATTCCGGAACTTTGCAATCCAGAACTTGTGTGGCAATTTCTTGCTCAGAAATAACACTGATTTTTAACACGTATAGCTAATGTGTATTTTGGAAAGAGAAATTTTGTTGTGGATGGCAGTTTTCAAAGTCCTTTCGTAACTGGCACTTCTTGAGGTTGTGCTACTTGAGTTCTTTCCTTATTTTTGCCATGGGCTTGAAAGATGTGAGTGCATTTTTATCCGTTGATGTGAATTGGGAAGGTATAGTGGGAAAAAATTAAAATACAAAATTAGCTACAGGGGTAGACCTTCCTTTGGTGGTTTTGGGCTTTGTAGTAAAACAAAGTTTAAAACAAAAAAATCCTGACTCTTTTGGAAATGTTCACGTTCCATTAAATATTATTGGTAGACTTTGTGTTTAGAGTTCCTTCCTGCTTGTTTCAGTAATTTGCTTCCCCTTCTATGGAAATTGGAGGATAAATTTTTATTTTTAAGAATTAACCAAATCCCATTTTTCATCCCCAATCTGACAATGGGTGTATGCAGGTGATGTGCTCCCAGAATAAAAAAAGTAAAGACGTGATGTTTGTCTAGAGAACATTGTTGCTGAGCAAATGATGCCCTTTGTGCTGCTGGGGCAACCAAGTGGGAGAGGAAACATAGCTCCTCCCTTTAATCCCAGACAGCCTGTGGCTCGAATTTCCAACAGATGGAAAAGAGTAATGGGTTTCTGTACCAGTCAACATTTTTTAGACAAATTTTCCTGTGTTAAACTGCCTGTTAGACACTGATTTCTTGGTACAAAGATTCAAAATGAAACCAGTATGCACAATCGGTGGGGACATCTAGATGAGGTAGACATTCATCACAAATAGCTCCAGACAAGGCTTTTTTTAGCCTTGATTGTCTTGCCTTCACTTGTATTTTCACTTGGACAATGCAGACCTTGCTTAGAGAAAGACAAAAGCCAATTGACAATTTACAGTGGAAGGAAGGTGCCAGAAGTTCCATATGCGTTTTATTATAGGCAATCAAATTAGGATAAGGCAGCACAATTTTTCAACATGACAAATTGTGATCACTTAACTAGTGTTCCTATCTGTTTGCCCTTTGAAGCCAACAGAAAGGAAAAAAATACAGGCCTCTTCCATATGGATGAAAAACAAGCTGACACCATGGACACCTGTTTGCTTAAAAAGAAGTTTCCGGATATTTCCTGGAGAACGCCTATGTTTCTATCTAAAATTTCTGTTTGCTGAGAATGATCTGCAGGCCTCATGAGAATAGCAAAGACGTATTTGTAGTTAAGGACAAAGATCCTACAAATAACCCAATATTTAAGGCATAGGCCACAAACTGGTGGCCTTGCACTGGATCGTCTTCCAAACTGTGTTGAGTGTGGCCCTCTGGCTGTTTTTTAAAATTTGGAATTAGTTGCCCACATTTTGTTTTAATTTTAATTTTTAATAGATAATACATTCACATGGCTCAAAATAAGAAATTATGAAACAGTATACTTTTCTACCAGTGCCACCCGCAATAGATAATCACTGTTTGTATTTTTAAATGACTCTTTCTTGAGCATATATAAGCAAAAGATAAGTATAAATTCACATTCCTTCTTTTTTAAGCAAATGGTAATATACACTCTGTTCTATTCCATGCTTTTTCTTTCCAGTTAACACTACTTTCTTTATCTATACAGCTTCCTCATTTGTAACACTTGCATAGTTTTCCAATGAATGGATGTACCATGATTTATTTACCCAGGACCTTATTAATGACATTTGGCAGGTTTCCAAACATTTGCCATGACCTCATTGTAGTGAATAAGCTCGTGTATTTGTTATTTCACACTTGTGTGAACTGAGGTTTAAAACCAACTCTTAGGAGTGGAATTGCTTGGTAAAAGAATATATTCTTTCTTTTTTTTTTTTTTTTTTTTTGCAGTACGGGGGCCTGGCTCACGGGCCCAGCCGCTCTGCGGCATGTGGGATCTTCCCAGACCGGGGCACGAACCCGCCTCCCCTTCATCGGCAGGCAGACTCTCAACCACTGCGCCACCAGGGAAGCCCCTCTTTTTAAAATTTTAGTTGATAATGCCAAAATTTCAGCCCTCCATCAGGACTGAAATAGTATATACTTCAATCAGTAAAATATGAGGGCCATTGAAAAACATTTGGTCATTTCCAGTTTTTAGCCATTACAATAAAGTTTTTATAAATGTTAATGGGGGTTTTGTGTGAATGTCAGTCTTCATTTCTCTGGGGGAAAAAAAATCCAGGAGTGTAATTGCTAGGTTATATTGGAGTTGCATATTCAGTTTTTTAAGAAACTGCTACAGTTTTCCCGACTGGCTGTAGCATTCTGCATTCCCATCAGCAGAGTGTGAGTGATCTAGTTGTTCTGCATCCTTGCCAGAATTTGAAACTGTCACTATTTTTCACTTTACCCGTTCTGATAGGTATGTGGTGACATCTTATTGTGGTTTTACTTTGCATTTCCCTAATGGCTGATGAAATTGAACATCTTTCGTTTGCTTATTTGCCATCTATATCTTTTTTTTTTTTTTTTTTTTTTTTTTTTTTTGCGGTACGCGGGCCTCTCACTGTTGTGGCCTCTCCCGTTGTGGAACACAGGCTCCAGATGCGCAGGCTCAGCGGCCATGGCTCATGGGCCCAGCCACTCCGCGGTATGTGGGATCTTCCCGGACCGGGGCACGAACCCGTGTCCCCTGCGTCGGCAGGCGGACTTTCAACCACTGCGCCACCAGGGAAGCCTGCCATCTATATCTTTTGTCCAGTGAAATGTCTCTTCATGTCTTTGCCATTCTCTAATTGGATTGCTTGAATTTTTTGTTTGTTTGTTTGTTTTACTATTGAGCTTCGAGAATTCTTTATTTATTCTAGATTCTAGTCCTTTGTCAGATAAGTGGTTTGCAAATACTTTCTCCCCCTTTCTAGCTTTTTTCCATTAAAAAAAAAAAGTGTATTTATTTATTTGGTTGCACTGGATCTTGCTGCGCGGCATGTGGGATCTTCCCGGACCGGGGCACGAACCCATGTCCCCTGCATCGGCAGGCGGACTCTCAACCACTGCGCCACCAGGGAAGCCCTGTTTGTTTGTTTTTTGACCTTGCTGCACACCATGTGAGATCTTAGTTCCCTGACCAGGGATTGAACCCATGCGCCCTGCAATGGAAGCACAGGCTCCTAACCACTGGACTGCCAGGCAATTCCCCTGAAAGTTTTATACTTTACATTTTGTATTTAAGTCCTTGGTCCATTTTGAGTTAATTTTTGTATAAGGTATAAGGCTTAGATTGAAGTTCTTTTTTTTTTTTTTTTTTTTTCCCTCCCATGCATGTCAAATTGTTCCAGCACCATTTATTAAAAAGATGATCTTTATTGAATTGCTTTTGCACCTTTGTCAAAAATCAGTTGGGCACATTTTGTGTGGGTCTATTTCTGGGTTCTCTCTTCTGGCCCAGTCAACTATGTGTCTATGCTTCTAACCACCAGTACCACACAGCCTTGCTTACTATAGCTAAATAACAAGGCTTGAAATCAGGTAGGCTGCTTCTTCCCACTTAATTCTTTTTTTTTCAAAATTGCTTTAGATATTCTAATTCCTTTGGCTTACAAATTTTAGAATAATCTCATCTATCTCTACAAAACATCTTGCTGGGATTTTGACAGGAATTGCATTAAACCTGTATATCAACTTGGGAGGATTGACATCTTTATTGTGTTGAGTCTTCCAGTTCATGAACACTATATGTCTCTCTGTTTATATGTTCTTTAATTTCTTTCATCAGTATCGTATAGTTTTCTGCATATAAGTCCTGTACATATTTTGTATTTCATTTTTGGTACAAGTATAAATGGTATTATTTTCTAACTTTATTGACATGTAACTGAAATATAATTTTTGTGTAAGTTTAAAGTGTACAACTTGGGCTTCCCTGGTGGCGCACTGGTTGAGAATCCGCCTGCCAATGCAGGGGACACGGGTTCGAGCCCTGGTCTGGGAAGATCCCACATGCCACGAAGCGACTGGGCCCATGAGCCACAGCTACTGAGCCTGCGTGTCTGGAGCCTGTGCTCCGCAACAAGAGAGGCCACGACAGTGAGAGGCCCGCGCACGGCGATGAAGAGTGGCCCCCGCTCGCCGCAACTAGAGAAAGCCCTCGCACAGAAACGAAGACCCAACACAGCCAAAAATATAAATAAATAAATGAATTAATTTTTTTTTAAAAAGTGTACAACTTGATGATTTGATACACGTATATACTGCAAAATGATTACCACAGTAGGGTTAGTTAACATCTCCATCACCTCATATGATTTCCATCGCTTTCTTGTGATGAGGACATTTAAGATCTACTCTCTTAGGAACTTTCAAGTATATAATACAGTATTGTAAATTATAGTCACCGTGCTGTATATTAGATTCCCCAGAACTTATTCATCTAATAACTGGAAGTTGGTACCCTTTGACCGACATCTCCCTATTTCTCCCACCCCCCCAGCCACTTGGCAATCACTTTTCCATTCTCTATTTCTATGAGTTCAGACTTTTTAAAATTTCACATATAAGTGATATCATACAGTATTTGTCTTTCTCTGACATTTATCTCTTAGCATAATGCCCTCAAGGTCCATTCATGTTGTCACAAATGGCAGGATTATCTTCTTTTTCATGGCTGAATAATATATATTATATACAGTCTTCTTTATCCATTTATCTGTAGACAGACACACTTGTTGTTTCCGTATCTTGGCTATTGTGAATAATGCTGCAATGAACATGGGAGTAGAGACATCTCTTCAAGATTCTGCTTTCATTTTCTTTCCCACGAGTGGGATTGTGGGATCATATAGTAGGCCTATTCTTAATTTTTTGAGGAACCTCCACACTGTTTTCCGTAGTGGCTGCAGCAGTTTAGGTTCCCACAAACAAAGCACGAAGGTCCCCTTTCTCCACATCCTCGCCAGCATTGTTATCTCTTGTTGTGTGATGATAGCCATTTTGACAGGTGTGAGGTGATATGACATTGTGGTTTTTATTTGCATTTCTACGGTGTTTGGCTGGTGGAGAGCAGTTATTGTCTAAAAGCTTTCTGTCATATGCTAGACTGGCCCTTTCCTGGCCCTTTAGTTCGAGCAGGCGTTTCGGGAGGGTTTGCCCATCGGTGTTTCCTGGTCATTGGCTTCTCCAACTCCAAGTCCAGGATATCTGCGGCAAAAGGAAAACCCAGGGAGTTCACCACCGCCTTGCTGTTCAGGTGCCTATGGCTGGCCTGCCTTCTCCTCTCCACCACTCGGAGTCCTTTTGTGTTTGTTTTCTACATAGTGTCCAGGATTTTCCACTGTGTTTACTGGGAGGAATGAGGGAAAGTCTATATCCTCCTTCTTCCTGGAAGCAGAGTCTTACGTTCTTTTTTTGTTTGTTTGTTTTTGTTTTGCGGTACGCGGGCCTCTCACTGTTGTGGCCTCTCCCGTTGCGGAGCACAGGCTCCGGACGTGCAGGCTCAGCGGCCACGGCTCACGGGCCCAGCCGCTCCGCGGCACGTGGGATCTTCCCGGACCGGGGCACGAACCCGCGTCCCCTGCATCGGCAGGCGGACTCTCAACCGCTGCGCCACCAGGGAAGCCCTCTTACGTTCTTTTTTAAAACCAGCCTAAGAAGAGAAACGTATTTCACAAAAAGGGCTCAAGTTCAGTTTGAGAGACCATAAACTCTCACTTGGGAAGAGCCCTGGGCCAACAAGCCAGCTCCCTGCACTGGGCCAGCAGGGTCTGTCATCCCTGAGCTGCTCTCCACGTCTGGAGACATCACTGCACTGGGGGAATCAGGGAAGCATCTTCAGGGATGCCTGGACAAGGTGCCACGGGGCTGAGCAGAAAGTTGAGGGGCCCCTCCATCCCCAGAATTCTGTCGAACTGTGTCTCCTCCAGTCCGAGTTCTCTATCCTGGGTGAAGAAATACCAGTAGTTGTCTCCCTTGCTCAGAGGCTCTCCCCCGTGGCAGGTTTTCCCTGATGGCAACTAGACCCATGGGACTGCCCTGCGTTTTACTGATTTGTTTCCTCTTCAGTTGACCTCCCTGTGGTTCAGTTTATCTCCAGGAAGTTCAGTAATGCTCCCTGTGTGTCCAGCCCTGGGATCACAGAGAAGAATCATGCCCCCTGCTCTCCCGTAGGAAGCTGCAAGTCTGGGGGCTGGGGGTGGCCAGACGCAGACCCTTCCATTCACTGTGATGAGCGCTAGGGAGCCCAGGGGCTGTGAGACCAGAGTGGCTCAGAGCAGCTGACCCAGCCTGGGGAGTCACCCCCCACCCAGAATAGATGCCTTCCCCACCTGCATGCAGACTTTTTAGAGAACGTCACTGACTGTCAGAAGCAGCATCACCCTGGTCACCCTCCATTCCCTCATTTTCTCCCTTGCAGTCTTCACTGGCTGAGTTTTCTGTGTTACATTTATTGGTTTATCTGTATTTTTGTTTGGTTCTGTTTTTCTCCCCTGCTAGAATTTCAGCTCCCTAAGGAGAGGCCTGTGTCTCATTCACCACTGTATTCCCAGTGCCTTGGTCGGTTTGAGGCACTTGTTAGATATTTGATCAATAGCTTTTATCCTTACGCTTCATGATGTCATAGGCAGATCCCAAACCTGGCGGTGATTCAAAAGTCCGGCTCAGTCCAACTGAAAAACTTCAGTCCTGCATCCATTGTAACCTGCACCCCAGTTCTTTCTGAAATCAAACTCTGACGTGACCATGGGCTGAGGCCCTTGAGGTCTGGAAGGATTAGGATTTGCTCCTTATTTCTTCTCCTCTTCCCTCAGGTGTGCGAGTTCAGGGTGGAGGGATTGAGGGAACAGAGCTCTCTTCTTTTGGACCCCTGCTGTCACTACCCTTTCTTGACCAACTGTATCTTTTCCGTCCTGGGCGCCCAAATGAGGTCTGGCTCCGGGTCATAGGTGGGGCCTTCTCCACCTCGAAGTTCCCCAGGGGAGCTCTCGACTGCTTCTTCCGCTAGGGGGGGGGGCTCTTTGCCCCATACTCCACCCCCAGCCCAGAAACCTTCCACCTAGAAAGCGCCTACTTTATAAGCCGCCGCCCAGCAGATTGAGAGGAAGCTCAGCGTGACTGACGGTGGTCTTCTCTAACCACCTTGCCTTTATCTGTATCTCAGTTGACCTGAACAGTCTACCCTGAAACCCTCCCCACCCCCATCCCCACCTCATCCTTTTCTGCATGTTTTTCACGCCCTTTCCTCTGTCTGAGATTCCTCAGCACGCCATCCTTCCCCCACCTCCGCACGTCGACCTGTAGCTCAGGCTCCAGGGCCGAGGGCAGACGCCGCCTCATCTTCACACCTTCCTTGTGCCTGTATTTCAGCTGTTCTCAACCTTGGTGCACATTGGAGTCACCCGGGGGCTCTAAAAATATTGATGCCTGAGCCCCACCTCCAGACATTCTGATCGAATTGGTCCGGGTGGCATCTGGGCATTAATACTGGTTGAAAACGCTGTGCAGGGCTAAGTGGGCTAGTGGAATTCTTTTATCTTTTTATCCGAGTACTTATCCCCCTCTGCTGGACTTTATCCACTGTGAGACTGTAAGTATCTCGAGAGAGGAACGTGTCTGATTCTTTTTTTTTTTTTTTTTTTTTTT